>NC_134589.1:103045918-103362918 GCF_037038515.1 Microtus pennsylvanicus | reverse complement strand
AATGAGATCCTGTCTAATGCATCCAAACCAAGAGGTCTGTGACTCAGCTCCTAGGGCTGACGTGAGAATTAAATGAACTATTACATCCTACATCAAAGCAAGTCTGGTGCTTGATCAACAAAATCCTTTCTAAACATAAGGCAGCACAGATCAAACATCCCCAGTTCTGAAATCCACGATCTAAAATGCTCCAAGATCTGGGATAATTTCTTTTCTTTTAAATATTTATTTATTTATTATGTATACAATATTCTGTCTGTGTGTATCTTCAGGGCACCAGACCTCACTACAGATGGTTGTGAGCTACCATGTGGTTGCTGGGAATTGAACTCAGGACCTTTGGAAGGGCAGGCAATGCTTTTAACCACTGAGCCATCTCTCCAGCCCAATCTGGGATAATTTCATTGCAAATTCTAGGCTGTGAAACTTTGTTAATGAGCAAAGTTATTTGAAATATTACATGGGTCAGGTGTGTGTGGGATCACCATTACAGCTCTGGGGAGGCAGAGGCAGGTAGAGTTCTGTGACTTCCAGGCCAGTCTGATAAACATGAAGAGCTGCAGGACATCCAAGAGAGATCCTGACTACAAACAAACATCACGTGAAATGAGCTTTGAGAACCGGAGAGATGACTCAGCAGTTATTAGGAACACTTCCTGCTCTTCCAGAATGTTAAATTGGGAGCGTAGTCCCCAGCCCCCAGCATGCCAGACCACTCCCACAGGGTATTTAAGATAGCTTTAAGATAGGTCTCAAAGGAGAATCACGTGGTCGTGTGTGTATACACACACACACACACACACACACACTCACAGACACACACACACTGTGGTCACCCTCAGGGCCACCTGAGAGCGCAGGAATCCCATTAAACCTGGATATTTTTTAATTTGGCTTGTTGTGATTTGGCTTCATTGGGATTTTTGCGTAGGTAGAGAGCTCATATTAGGAAAATTCCTAACACAGAGAACTTGAGTTTGGTTCCCAGCACCTAGGTCAGGCAGCTCACAAAGTCTTGTAACTCTAGCTCCAAGGGATTCAACAATCCTTCTGGTCTCCATGGGCACCTACATTCATGTGGACACTGACTCCCCCCACCACATACACAATTAAAGAAATAAATTTTTTTTTTAGTATTTAGGTTTTTTTTTTATTGCTTTATAAATAATACCATTCAAAATTTCCACTTCCTCCCCTCCTCCCATTTCCCTTCTGATCCTCCACTCACCCTCCCCCACCCCTCCAGTCCTAAGAGAGGGCAGGGTACCCAGCCCTGTGGGAAGTTCAAGGCCCTCCCCCTCCATCCAGGCTTAGGAAGGTGTGCATCCAAACAGACTAGGATCCCAAAAAGCCAGTACATGCGGTAGAGACAAATCCAGTGCCATCATCATCGGCTTCTCAGTTCCACCCCCATTGTCAGCCACATTCAAAGAGTCTGGTCTGATCACATGCTCGTTCAGTCCCAGTCCAGCTGGCTTTGGTGAGCTCCCATTAGATCAGGCACACTGTCTCAGTGGGTGGACCAACCCCTAACGGTCCTGACTTACTAAGAAATAAAATATTTAAAAATTCAGATAGTATCTAGAAGACATGTGAAACTTGGCCTCCAGGTTCATGCTACCTCATTATGAATTTGCAAATATTCTCAAATCTGAACACACTGTCCTAAGCCTTTCATATGTATAGTACTGGGAGTGATTCATGGACAGGAGGACAATATGGAGAACACTTGTGCAGGCTAATAGCTAGAGACCACAGTTAACACAAGCAGGTGCAGCAACCAGGTAGGGCCTCATGGAACAGGCACACTCAGTCCTTCCACAGGGACTGTCAACTCAAAGGGACACAGGTCTGAACTGAGGATTGAGAAGAGTTCTGTTGGCAGCACTTGAGGGCAGGAATCCAAGTGTGCCTAGAAGATGGAGCTACCAGGTGGAAGCACCCCAGGCTATCAACAGTTTGCCAGACCTCAGCTGTAATAGGAACTTCACGTCCAGACATGAGCCTGCCATTCCCCCAAGGACCAGCAGGGGGAGCCCTGCAAAGGATGGTGCTATCCAAAGTGGGAAAATCCCTACTAGGTCTTGGAGTTAGAATTCAGTCTGTGTTGTATTATCGCGTTTGTGGTCCCCTGGATGAAAGTTTATTTGGAAAGCAGCTCAAAAGCCTCTTTGGTGAACATGATTTTGGTTGAAAGTAACTCAACTAATTGAGTGGCTTAGCCTTGGCAGTTTATGCATCACACGAGAAGCTACAGTTCAATGGCCTCACGGTTGTTTGAATCAGGAACTTTCCTTAAGCCCCTGAGGGAACTGAGGTCCTTATCCAAATGCCTGACCTTGGGAAAAGGACTTCCTTGGGGACCACACACGCCACTAAATTTTTTTTGGAGGTGGGGGTGTTGAGACAGGGTTTCTCTGGTGTGTAGCCCTGGCTGATCTGGCCTCACACTCATGAAGATCCACCTATCTCTGCCTTCAGAGTGCTAGGATTAAAGGCGTGCACCACCATGCCTGCTCACTTCACTACATTTAAGAGTAATTTTCATTCCTCAAGGGGTGTGATGCAGGGTTTGTGCCACATAGCATAACCAGCACTGAGCTGTGTCCTAATTGCATCCCTTTGTGTCTTGGTCTTACTATATGGGCCTGCTCCCCTCATATGCTCCCGAAATGGAAGGTCCTGGTCTTTTATACTGTATCATTCTGATCTCTCTATACTTGTTAACTGAATCTTGCCATTAATGGCCTCAGGCTCTAGATCTGGATTGTAGACATTTCATCCTCGGGGTCAGGTGTGCCCAGTTAGTAAATCTTTGGCCTTCCTGGTCTTGGCGTAATCAGGAGGGAACAATGGGATTCCCATGTGCAGAGTCATTAAGCTATGTGGTTCTACAGTGGTGGGGATTTTTTCCCAAAGAATTATTTTGTTTTGGGGGTGTGGTGCTGAGTATCAAACCCAGGGCCTCGGCTATGTGGGGCCAGTACTCTTAGCCCCGAGCTACACCCCCAGCCCTCTTCTCACTTTTCCTTTGAGATAGAGCCTCTCCAAGTTGCCCAACTGGCCTTAAACACTCTGTATCCGGGCTGGAGAGATGGCTCAGAGGTTAAGAGCACTTCCAGAGGTCCTGAGTTCAATTCCCAGCAACCACATGGTGGCTCACAATCATCTGTACTGAGATCTGGCGCCCTCCTCTGGTGTGCGGGCATACATCGAGGCAGAATGTTGTGTACATAATAAATGAATAAATCTTAAAATAAAAAAACCACTCTGTATCCTAGACAGGCCCTGAAGTTATAATCTTCCTGCCTTAGCCTTCTAAGTAACTGAGATTACAGGCCTGTGTCACCAGGACCAGCACCTTAAAGACTTATAATTTAAATTTTTAATTTAGGTGTTTATTTGGTGGTTTGTGCACGTGAGGACAGGTTTCCATGGAGGCCAGAAGAGAGCATCAGATCCCCTGGGGCTGGAGTTAGAAGTGGTTGGGAGCTGTGGGACATGGTGATAGGAACTGAGCTTGGGTCCTCAGCAAGAGCAGCAAGTTCACAACTGATGAGCAATTTTTCAGACCCCATTTGAAAGACTTTTTAAAACTACAAAGTACTGTAACAAGGTTTTCCTCCATCAATACCCAAGTCTCCTCTACCAGTTAATTTTTATTTATTCTGTTAGCCAAAGAAAACGTGCTTCATGAACCTCCCTAAACCCCAGAAAAAACTCAGACCAGGCTGACCTCAAACCTCAGAGATCCACCTGCCTCTTCTCCCTCGTGCTGGGATCAAAGGCGTGTTTAATGGATTGTTGGATGTAAGAAGTTTACTTAAAGATATATTAGCACATGGACAAACAGACAGCAGCGTGACAAGGGCTCTGAGGAAACAAACCTCACCACTAGAGACGGTAGCATGGCAGGGGTTCTGGAGATGTACCTTCTTATAGGTCTCTGGAGAAGGTGAAGGGGGAGATTTTACAGTTTGAGCAGGGAATTGAGTAAGGAAGCTAGCTACCATGTCCTTTGGTATGTCTTGACATTGCAAACTCATCTCCAGAATGAAAAATCCAGGCATCTGAATTCTGGTAGCCAGACAGTCATACAGGAAGGCTGTGTTGTGGCCTAGGCAGCTGTCTGGCCTGAATTCTAACATTTTTTGTTGCTGTGGGCTTTTTCCCCTTCCAGTGCTGGGCTTTGAACCCGGATCTTATGCATGCTAGCCCAGTACTCTGTAACTGAGCCACATCCCAGCTCCATGGGGATGGTTGCTTCCTGCTTTTTATATGCAAGGTGTGTTCTCAATCTTTTATCAGAAACCTGGGGCATATAGGACTCACTTATCTTTAAAATTCAGTCCTGAAATTTTATGGTGCATATACTATAATTTTATGCTAAATAAAAACAAAATTAAAATTTAAAGGAACATGTACCTTGTTGGTCTTGAGGAAACAACAAATTTTACCTCATGTGTGTGTGTGTGTGTGTGTGTGTGTGTGCGTGAGTGTGTATATGTGCGTGTGTGTGCTTGCACAAGTGTCCCCTGATCATACATGCAAGGGGCAGGCACTATTGTCAACCCCCTTTTAGAGATGGGGCTCGAGATTCGGAGAAGTGAAGAACTTTCCAAAGAACAGATAGTGTCAGACTGTTGAGCCTGGTGCCTGTGATTCCTAGGAACGCTAGAGCTTGCCTGATCCAACAGTGGAACTGAGCTGTGCTTGGCCCCAGCTCAGAAAAGGTCTTTTGTCCCTGTGGGTCTTGTTTCTTATCTCAGTGTTGAAGATTGAACACTTGGGAGCCCAGAGTTGGACTCAGCAAATTACAGGCAAAGTGTGAGAAGGGTACACTAAGCCTTCTGACGGGACCCTGTGGGTGGTCACCAAGGGTCCCTGGGCTGAAGTAGAGGAGGTGTGAAAGGCAGATAAGATTTGACTCTAACCTGATGAGGAGGTGTGGAGTTGGCTTGTGTTATCACAAGTACCCTGTTCTCACTTCATCAGCACCAAGAGGACCCTGTCAAAGACTGAAAATAAAACAGATGGGGCTCTCAGCTTAGCCCTCTCCAAGACTAAGTCTGGACAGTAGGTGGGAAGCAGGTCTCTCTGTTCTATGGTTGGTATGCCTTAGGGGAACTGGCTCATGCCTACCTAATCCCCACAGGCTGGTCTGTGGATGAGAGGAGAAAAGAACAGACGCTACCAAACCTGGGCCTGGAGAGCTGGTAACAGCCTCTGCATTTGATAATTTTAGGGGGCTTCACATAACAAAAGACTTGCCTTAGAGCTGAGAGTGAAACCTGGAGACTTTTCTTTTGAAGGCCATGTAATAGGTGATGTGCCAAAGAAGAAACTGGGCAATGAGGCAAAGGGACAGGCATAGGTCATAGTCTTGGTTGTTATTTGTAAAAATTTTAAAAAATGTGTATGGGTGTTTTGCCTGAGTATATGTCCATCTACCATATGCCTGGTGTTCACTAAATCCAGAAGAAGGTACCAGAAACCACCATGTGGGTCCTGGGAACTGAACAGGTCCTCTACTAGAGCAGCCAGTGCCCTTAACTATGGAGCCATCTCTCCAGGTCTATTTTTAGTTTTGAGACACACTCTAGCTATAAGACTCTCTCGGCAATCAGACTCTGCCTCAGCCTCCTTGGGTACTAATTTGTGGTTTTAGATTTAATCTGGGGGCTGGAGAGATGGCTCAGAGGTTAAGAGCACTGGCTGCTCTTTCAGAGGTCCTGAGTTCAATTCCCAGCAACCACATGGTGGCTCACAACCATCTGGCGTCCTCCTCTGGCATGCGGGCATACATCGAGACAGAATGTTGTATACATAATAAAAAATAAATAAATCTTTAAAAAAAAAGATTTAATCTGTCCAGAATACTATAACAAAGTGCCATTATGAGCAAAAGAAATTTACTTCCTGCAGTTCTGGAAGTTGGAAGCCCAGATGAAGGCACACATAAGCTCATATTCCGGCGAGGGCTCATTTCCCATTCAGTCTGGTAAAGGCCTATTTTCTGTTCAAAGATGGCATCCCTGCTGCTGTGTCCTAGGGGAAATAAATTTCATTGAGCTTTTTTATTTTATAAAGATGACAGTCCCATCAGTGACCTCCCAAGGGCCCCATCTCACCTTAAGGTGGAGATTTGTAGGGAGACACAGAGACTCCAGCTATGACACCTGATTAGAAGGGGCTGGCCATGGCCATGCACTCTGACCTCCTGGTTCAGAGTCACTGCTGTCCACTAATACTTCTCTGGGTTACTAGTTTCATTCATTTACTCGCTCTTGCATGCATTCATGACAGAGTCACACTACGTAGCCCAGAATGACCTGGAATGTAAAATCTCCCTGCCCCAGCCTCTCAAGGGCTAGAATTGCAGACATACATGGCCATTGTCTGGCTCCAGATTCCTGTGCTCAGTGATGAAGATAGGGGAGCGGGAGGTAGCTCAGCCAGTACAGCGAGGACCTGAGTTTGAACTCCAGAACACAGTGTGAAAAAAACAAGTGTGAGAGCTTGTAATACCAGAGCTAGAGCAGGGCAGACAGGAGGATTCGTGATAGCCTGATCAGTGAGCTCCTCGTAAGGGTTTGTGAGAGACCCTGAGACAGAGAGCACCTGAGGTTCAACAGCTCTGAGCCTTGTTGTGGGAAGCTTCAAGGCTTTCTCAATCTAGTCTCATAGAGGAGCTTTTCATGCTTCTGAAAAGTCTAGGTTTGAATCTGTTTCTCCCATGAAGAAATAGCTGTGCCTCACAGAGGCTGTTCAGGCTGCGGACCGTCTAGTGTCAGGCTGTTTGACTTAAAGTTAGCACCCTACAAACATGTCTCCAAGACAGGATCAGCTTCCAAGAAGGTTTGTGGCTATGCTTGGTTCTGTCTGGTTTGGACTGGCTAGTAGAATAAGGTACTATAAAGAGACTGCGCTTTTGTTTCCCTGCCACCCAGACCTGAAACTATATTAATTACAACAGTGTTTGGCCTGTTAACTACTACTGTTACTACTGTTAATAAACTAGCTCTTACAACTTAAATTAACTCATAATTCTTGTCTGTGGTTAGCCATGTGGCTTGGTACCTTTTCTCAGTGCAGCATTCTCATCTTGCTTCCTCTGCATCTAGGTGGCAACTGACTCTCTTCCTCTTCCCAGAATCCTCCTTGTCTGATCGCCTTGCCTACACTTCCTGCCTGGCCAATCAGTGTCTTATTAAACCAATATGAGTGACAAATCTTCACAGTTTACAAAAGCATCATCCCACAGCAGGGTACAGTGTCTGGTTGACTAAGTCTCTGAGCACAATTGCTCTTCACATATCTAGCTGCTTCCATAAACAAAACAATATAAATTGTTGGTTTACTCTATCCATCCCTCCTTCCATCCTTCTTGCCTTCCCCACCTCTGTCCATCTTTGGTATATTGAGACAGGATCTCACTGTAATCCAGGTTGAAATTGCAATATGTAACTCAGGTTAGCCTCCTGGGTGAGTTAGAGGTGACAAGAAAGAACTACTCAATGGAGGCCGGGAATTACAGCACCAGGGAGCCGACAAGATCAAAATTTGGTAAGGAACTGTGAGGGAAGACTTAGGGACTAGATTTCCCCATATAAGCGGAGATGGGACAAGCTTTGCTGTCTGTAGCTTCTTATTGGGACAGGAGGCAGTTAAGACTCTTAAATTTATGAATAAATAGCAAATTCTGAATTGGAGAAGCAGGCTTGCCCAGGAGAGTAGCTTTGAGGGCCCATACTGGTGTGTGGCAGCATGTTCCTCATCCAGGGAGCATGAAAAGTTTGTGGTCTCCCAGCTAATCATCTCCAGAGTTGCCTGTGGGCTTCCCATGTGCCATAGCCCTGCCACACACACAGTCTAGT
This sequence comes from Microtus pennsylvanicus, assembly GCF_037038515.1. Lineage (NCBI taxonomy): Eukaryota > Metazoa > Chordata > Mammalia > Rodentia > Cricetidae > Microtus > Microtus pennsylvanicus. Next base: position 103,355,041 of record NC_134589.1, on the reverse strand, counting down.
TCAGGGGCACCAGTCAACTAGTCCCACAGTGCAAAGAAGGGAGGTTCAGGGTACTACTAGTCCCACAGTCTAGTTCAGGGGCACCAGTCAACTAGTCCCACAGTGCAAAGAAGGGAGGTTCAGGGTACTACTAGTCCCACAGTCTAGTTCAGGGGCACCAGTCAACTAGTCCCACAGTGCAAAGAAGGGAGGTTCAGGGTACTACTAGTCCCACAGTCTAGTTCAGGGGCACCAGTCAACTAGTCCCACAGTGCAAAGAAGGGAGGTTCAGGGTACTACTAGCCTGGGGCCTCTCTCCTAAGCTAGGAGACAGTGCATGGTTCCTGGGAAGTGACCATGAACTTGAGCTGGGAACAGCTCCTAGGGTTGGAGGCAGGAGATTGGGGTAAGAAATAGTTGCACCCCAAGAGGCCACTAGAGTCCCCTGCCCCAGATGAGCCTCAGTGGTTCAGTTCCAAGGGTTAGAAAATGCCTCCCTGGGCCCAATGCAAACCTATAGCCTACCTGAGTCTGCCAGAGAGAACGTGGAAGAAGGGAAGGCCAGGCCCACAGGGATCTAGGGTAGAGTCAGGACTCTGGAGCTGTGGTAGAGTCCATCTCTGGGTCTTAGTGTCTTTGTTGTCTGCTCCAGGTAGTATGAGGCTCACTCTGAGCCATGTCTGAAGCTTAGCTGCCAGCTGTCCTTGCATCAGGGGAGACTCAGAATTGACAAGTTTGCACTAGCCTCACAAGAGTGTGTAGAACCTTCTGGAAGCCAACTTCTTGGAAGATATGAAGTAGAGAGTCACTTTCTTTGTGCGTGCAGTCCCCTCCCTCTCACATATCTACAGCAGGCTGGTACAAAACGAAAGAGAGGCATGGAGCGTGGGATGCTTTTCCAGCTATTCTTGGCTTCCTCCTTTTATTGGTAGCCTGCAGGCTCAGTCTCCGCAATCAGCCAGCCAGAACTCCAGCTGGGGATCAACTGAAATAGTCTGGGTGGCTGGGAACCTCCAGGGAGTCCTGCCTGGCCTGCTATGCCTCGCTGGGGGTGATCCCAGGGCTGTTATCCCATTCCCAAGCACATCCTAAGATTCGGACATCCAAAGGCAAACCCCCAGGTCAGGTAGGAAGGGTAGACCAGGACAGACTGATGATGGGGGTGAGGTCCCATGTTGTAAGGAGGCCTCTAGTTAGTTCCTGGCTGCTTAACCCCAAAATAATCTCACAGAAACCATATTATTTGCAATACTGTTTGGCCAATAGCTTAAGCATATTTCTGGCTAACTCATATCCTAAATTATCCCATTTCTATTAATTTGTGTATTGTCATGTGGCTGTGGCTTACCAGCTAAAGTTCTGGTGTCTTTCTCTGGCTGAGCTACATGGCTTCTCCCTCACTCCGCCTCCTTTTTCCCAGCATTCAGTTTAGTTAGTTTTTCCCGCCTAGCTAAGTTCTGCCCTGCTATAGGTCCAAAGCAGTTTCTTTATTAACCGATGATATCCACAGCATACAGAGGGAAATCCCACATCAGTTCTAGGACCCAAAACCCTCAGCTAGAAGCTGAGTTACAGTAAGGCTGTCATTGCCCACAGGTGCCAAGGTTATCTTCTTCCTGCCACTGAGCTGTTTAAGTCAGGCCAGAGATGCTCTGATCATCCCCATGTGACCCCCATCCCTTCTGCATGCCTACATACCCTTGATATAGTTCAATTATAAACAAAGTCTAGAAAGTTTCTTGCCATTCTGGGGAGCCACGGTCCCGGGGTCTATGCACTGCTGCTTGTCCTGGCTATAGGTGTGGCTATAGTCCTCAGTCATATTTTTGCCCACCTAACTCTAGTCAGTTTAGTCAGTGTTCTGACTGCAGCAACTCTTATAAAACAAAGCATCTGACTGGGGCTTGTTTATAGTTTCAGAGGGTGAGTCCATGATCATCATGGTGGGAAGCAGACAGGCATGGTGCTGGAATAGCAGCTGAGAACTTTACAACCTGATCTGCAGGCAGAGACAGACACTTGCCCTGGTATGAGCTTTTGAAACTTCAAAGCTACCCCCACATACACTTCCTCCAACAAGGCTACACTGACTGTAATTGACCTGATTGCAGTGACCTACACCCACTCAAAAAAAGTCACACCTCCTAATCCTTCCCAAACAGTTCTACTCACTGGGGACTAAGCGTTCAAATTTATGAACCTCTAGGGGCCATTTTCATTAAAACTACCACAGATCCCACATTCTGCCATCAGCTAAGTAGAAGCAAGGAACAGAGGTTTTCGTTGGTTTGTATTTCCAGGGTCTAGTGTACAGCAGAGTTTAGAAGTGTGGTGGCAGCGCCTGAGGTAAAAGCAGGAAAACTGTGCGTTTGAGGTCAGCCTGGGCTACAAAACTGTCTCAAAAACAAACAAACAAACAAACAAAAAGGAAGGAGTACAAAGTTAATTGTGTTTTTTAAAAACTTTATTCTGGGGACAGGGAAGGTGGCACATGCCTTTAATTCCAGCACTTGGGAAGCGAGGCAAGTGGATCTCTGTGAGCCTGGTCTACACAGAGAGTTCTAAGACAGCCAAGAATATGCACAGAGAAACCCTGTCTTGAAAAACCAAAGTAGATAAATAAATATGCAAGTCACAGGTCGTTAGTGCACAATATGGAGCTGTCAGTGTAATTGAGTTAGAATTTGTTATCCTTCTCCCCCCAAATCTTGTGCTCATTGAGGTCACTCCACATTTTCACCCAGCCCCAGGCAAGCAGTCAAGTTTGCCTGTTATGGACAAGTAAGGCGGAAAAAAAAAAAAAACGTGAATGAGTCACCTTCTGAGACCAGCTTCTTTCCCTTGGTGTAGTTGTTTCAAGATTCACACCTGCTGGAGCTTGTGTCGGCACTTTCCCTTTTCATGGCTGGAGACTAGCCCATTAAATGGACATACCACATCTTCAGATCCATCTATCAGACAATGGATATCTCCTTCACCTCCTCTTTGTAGTGAATGTGAATATAATGCTACATAGGCCTTTGTATATATCTTTTTTCCAACATGGAAAAAAAAACAAGGACAACACTATATGCCATGTACGTTTTTTCCAAAAATGTACTGAAAAACTAACAGGTTAAACAATGACCATGGGGAGGTTAGTTGCTACATTAGGGAGCCAGGGAGAACATGAAGCCTTTGCAGAATTAGGAAAAAACACTTCTTTCTCAAGATGCTTTTCTTCAATCTGCAGGCCATTTGTTTTCATGAACATACAAATGTCCAACAATTTCCCCCTGTAGTCAGACAATGTGAAACTTGTACCACCATCCAGGGCAGCCCTGCAGGTGAGGTGTGCAGCAGACAGACACTGTCCCAGCCATAGAGAGGTGTGGAGGCAGAGATGGTATCATGGAGGTGCTGAATCTCAGATGAGATCTGACTTGGATGTGAAAGTCCAGAGCAGCATCCCAAAGGCTGGAACGATGCACCCTTCCATCTGTGAATGAAGAAAATGTAGTCTATCATAGAAGGGAGAATTACTTGGCTGTGAACAGAACAAAGGTGCAATATAATTACAAATCAGATCACCCTCCCAAACATGGAAGAAGCCAGGCACGAGAGGAGGTGCTGTGGGAAATACCCAGAGCAGGTCAACATGTATGTGCACACAGACAGACTGAACTCATGGGTACCGAGAGAGAGAGTGGGAATGGCTGATGGATGGTGATGGCCTGATGGGCACAGGGTTTTATTGGGGAATGACAGAATGTTCTGGAACTCTATACAGGTGGTACTCATATGATGTGACTATCCTAAGTACCAAAAGGTACTGCTTTGAGTTAGTTAATGTCCTGTGAATTTCACAGCCGTGAATAACAAGGATCCGAGTGGACAAGGAGGTGTGTGGTGGGGCAAAAGGCCTTGCTCTCCCTCTAAAAATTTATGAATTACATTTATTGATTTCAAAGGACAACTTGTGGGAGTCAGTTCTCTCCTTCCACCATTTGGACCCCAAGGTTACTTAGGTCTTCAGGTTTGACACAGGCACCTTTACCCTCTGAGTCATCCCACCAACCCCTCCCTGGCTCTCTCAAAGACTGGGCTTAGGGAGGAAACAGAAAGCCCCAGCCATGGAAAGTTCAGGCAACCTCCCTGGGTCAGTTGTGGAACTGACCAAAAGGAGCCCTTCTTTTGCCCAGAGCTGTGCTTCCCACGCTTCTGTTTCCTATGGGAACATCCTGGGCCAGAGAGCTGCCAGCGCCCACAGCACGAAGACTGCTCCTCCTCCTGGGAGGCCTAGGAGCCTCTGACCTATAAATCTCTCCTGCTCAGGGCCTAGCCCTTGCCAGGATGCTGAGAAAGCCTGGCTCCCTCCTCAGGTCAGATGGAAGAAGAGAGTCCTGGTCTGCCATTGCTTGCTTTAAATAATGGAGGTCAGGGCTGGCTGGGCCACAGCTCTGAGAACAAAGGAGCTGCCTGGTGTGTATGAGGCCCCATCCCCAGTGCTGCATAAACAGTGAGTGCTGGGGACCTGGAGTCTCAGAACTGAGGAGGTAGAGGCAAGAGATCAGATATTCAAAGTAGCTACACTGTGGATTTGAGGCTAACCTGGGTTATATGAGATCCTGTCTGGTCATCAGGTTGCACAGACATTCTTGCTGTCTGGGTTCTAGTCATAGGGCTCTGGTTCCTCCAACCCTCACCTCAATCAGAATGTGTTGGGCTTCTTTCTTTTCCCTCCCTCCCTCCCTTCCTTCCTTTATTATTTCTTTCTTTTCCTTTATTCCCCCACACACACTCTTTCTTTCAGACAGGTCTCACTGTGTGGCCCTAACTGGCCTGGCCTGGTACTCACTATGTAGCCAAAGATGGTCTTAAATTCCTGATTTCCTGTTCCTGTTATCCATCTATCCATCGTCTTATCTGTCCTTTGATCTGTCCATCTGTCTGTGCATCTATCCTATGATTCATTCAAAAAATATAACAGGGCATCAACCATCTTGCTGGCAATGGAGGCATGGTGTCCCACAGACCAGCAGTTCTGCGGTAAACTGAGGCTGAGGGCCGCAGTGCAAGGAAGAGATGTAAGAGATGTTACCTCTGGCATTGCCCATCAGGTGTGGCACCCAGATGTCTCTGTTCTTGGCTGCTGGTTACAGTGTTGGTTGCTGTTCCCATGTCCCTCATAGGTAGGGACAGCCAAGCCTTGGCTGGATCTCTGGGACACTTTCTGAGTAGAAGCTGTCAACCATGCCTGCTTGATCTTTGGTCTCATGGTGTCCTCTGTATCAGAGGGTGGGGGTCTTTGGTACTACACACCAGGCACTTACCTTCAACTTCCAGAGAGCAGAGCCTACACAGGAGCTTACAGACATGTGGGGGAGGCAGAAGGACAGAAATCAGGGCTTAGAGGGAAGCGAGGGAGGCCTCTATGCTACCCTCACCCAAACCAAGTAGAAACTCTGTCTTATTAGGGCTGCTGTTGCTGTGATGACACATTCTGACAGAAACAACACGGGGAGGAACGTGTTTATCTGCTTATGCTTCCACATTGCTAAAGGAAGTCAGAGCAGGAATCTGGAGGCAGGAGCTGATGCAGAAACCATGCTACTTGTTGACTCACTCCTCATAGCTTGCTCAGGCTGCTCTCATATAGAATCCAGGAACATCAGCCTGGGTATGGCACCACCCAGAATGGGCCGGACCCTCCCACATCAATCATTAGTTAAGAAAATGTCTTACAGCTAAATCTTAGAGGCTTTTCCTCAATTGAGGTTCCCTCCTTTCCGATGACTCCAGCTTGTGTGGAGTTGACATAAAAACAGCTAGCATAGCTTTCTAGGATGGCAGGGGTGACATGGAGACAGATGTCCCCCACCCCCAGAAAAAAGAGATGAGCTCTGATACTTACAATCCAGGTCTGTCTTCCACAACACATCCCAGCTGATGCAGCTGATACAGCAAGCTCAGACACATACCCCAGGCCTTTGAGCAAAAAGACCTGTGGCCACAAGGGCACCCGGTCAGCCTGAACCCAAAGTGTCCCCAGTCTATAACCTAATAGGGGCAGGAAAGGCTCTGGGTCTCCCAGAGTTGGTGTGACTGGCCGGGGGGGGGGGTGTCCTGTGGCCTCCTAGGTGCATCAGGCTCAAGACTCTTTCAAGGGCCACTTCAGGGACTGTCTGTCCTCGTGGGTTCACTTTGGCCCCTGTGTTCTGAGCATCCAGTATAGCTGGCCTCTGGCCACCTCCAGTCTGGCCAGTGTGGGGGAGCTTGAGCCAGGTCCAGAGACTTAGATCCAGGGCTCAATCTAATTCACACTGTTTCCTCTCTGTTTGCAGATCGTGAAGATCAGTCCATTCTGTGCACGTAAGTGAGGCTGCTCTTCTTTTCTTGTTTACCGAAGACAAAGATCACCAGCATGGGGCCTTTGATGGTCACAGCCGAGCTACCCAGTTCTACCCCTGTCACAGGGTACACGTGCTGGAAACAAGTACACTTGAATGCTAAAGGGTGTCCTGGAGTCGTTCTTTTTTTAATTATATTTATTTAGTTCTTGTGTATGTGGGGGTGCACAAGTGTTACGGTACAGCTAGAGGTCAGAGGACAGCTCGCAGGAGTCATTCCTCTCCAACCATGTGGGTCCTGGGGATGGAATGCAAGGTATCAGGGTTGATTGCAGGTGCCTTTACCTTCTGGGCCAGCTCGCCAGCCTGAGTAATAGTTACTTTTACTAGCACCAGGACTTAACATCTCGTATAACCAACTGGAAACAGGAAAGAGTTTTGATGTGTTATGGTTTCAGAGGGTTTTGCTCATAGCCATTCAACCTCAAGTGCTAAGGGCAGAATATCAAAGTGGTTGGAGGGTGTGGGAGATTCTTTACTTGTCTTATTTTGTAACATTTATTTGTATAAGTGGTGTATGTATGTGTGAGAGAGAACAAGAGACCTTAGAGAGAATGGTGTCAGGACTAGGGACCTCTTTCTGAGGGATGAGGATGTAGGAAGTTCGCACTGTGAAATCAATAGACACTTTATATTTTGTAAATTAAGTTTTATTGAAGTACATCTGCAATCCACTTGCTTCCACAGCTTCCACAGCTACTTTTTCATTGGAGTGCCAAGTAGGTATAATGAGGCACCACAGCCTATGTTAACTTGCTTTCTAGTGCTGTGATAAAACACCATGCCAAAAGCAACATGAGCAAAATGTGTGTGTGTGTGTTTAGTTTATATCACACTCCACATCATAGTTCATCACTAGAGAAAATCAGGGCAGGAACCTAAGACAGGGACTGCTGCAGGCAGAGACCATAACCTAGCACACCTCATGGCTTGCTCAACTGCTTTCTTATACCACCAGGACCACCTGTACCATCATGACACCACCCACAATGGACTGGACCTTCCCACATCAGTCACCACTTAAGGCAAGAATTAAGGAGACATTTTTTTCTCAGTCAAGAGTCCCTCTACCCAGATATGTCTAGATTTGTGTCAAGTTGACAGAAACCAACCAGGGTGCCCACAAAGCCTGAAATGACTGCTATCTAGCCCTGTACATAAGTGACTTGCCTACTCCACACCTAAATGGGGAGAAATGTGGCAGGGCTTGTGGGTTAGTGCAAGGACCAGTGATGGAGATCATGGTACAGATAGAGCATGCAAGGGTAAGGGAGGAAGCGGCCATGGAGGAAAAACAGCTATGACTGTGTGATAGTCACCATTCCGTGTGTTGTGTCCTCTTGTTTAACCTTCACAGTGGTCATATGGAGTGCTTGACTTATACCCATTTTGTAGGTAAAGAAGCAGAAATACAGGAGGTTAAGTGACTTACCATAGGCCATGCAGATGACTGGTTGAGTGGGTATTTGAACTCAGACTGTCTGACCCAGGAGTTCCTGTGCCATTTAGCTAATGAGGGCTATAGGGGGCAAATACTTTGAGTCCAGACAATATTTAAATGGGTACTGTCTAACTGGGCTTTGCGAGTTGTGTAGGAGCTGGACATGAATACCAGAGAACACAGCCAGCTTGCATTAGGGGTGGAACTTAGGAGGAGCTGTGAGTATACAATCAGTTTGGCTCCTTGTTGAGGCCTGTGATAACTCAGAGAGACACAACTGCCCTACGGTGTTAAAATCATGTAAGTGAGAGTGTACAGTTCCATGATGAGAAGTCACTAAGAATTTCCAGAACATTCTGTCAGCACAGGGATTTTCTTAGAGCGGTCCCCATGAGCCTCTGCAGGTCACACACACCAAGGGTCATGACAAACCCAGTTCCATCTGGCTAAGCCAGGGGCCTCCAGAACCAGGGCAGGAGCTTAGACGGGGATAACATTGTCACCCAGAGTTCCAGGGTCACCAAAGCAGAGACAGGCATGTTTCTGGAGCCACCCAGAGCCTGCCAACTTCAGATGCCTGGAGCCTGGGACTTGGGCGTATTCTTTGGCAAAGCCATCTAAGAATTTATTTTTATCAGAGAAACTTGGAAATAGCTGAGCCTCGAGGACCCCAGGAAGGGATCGGTTCCCAGAGTCTGAGCTGGTGCCCTCCTTATGTCAAAAGCAGAGAATGAAGGCCAGATGGGGAAGCGTAGGGTGGTAGGACATGGACCTGGGACAGAATCGCGAGAATTTTCTCTCCCTGTCCTGACCAAGATCCTTCTCCTTCAGTTGACAGGGAAGTTCATCCATTTTGACATTAGCTTCGCTGAAGTAATTTGTACTATGGTGGACATAACTGAGTGGCTTAGTTCTTTGATCCATGACTTCCGTTTCAGAGTCCAAGGCTGGAATGTCCCTCTATCTTTCCCTTTCTCGTTTATCAAAATGAAAGAGTGGGAGGTGGGAGAATATGGGTTGTCTTATTATTTAGACCTGAGTTCAAATTTCATTCCTCTTCTATTTTCTGTTTATAGGAGTACCTAGAACTAGAGCACTTTACTTCAATATCTCTAAGCCTCAGTTTTCCCAGGAAGATGAGAATAATCAGGAAGTTCCTTATTGCATGGCTGGGAGGATTAAAGGCCCTGAAGTTTGGGTACAAGTGAGCCGAGAGCAGGTGCTTAGTCCACACCAGGGCCCTGGCTGGCCCTTGTCTGGCACCAAAGTATTAGTTCTCTTTTGTCCTTCCTGAGATGCATGGGTTTGCCAAGGCCCCAGCGTGAGGCTCTGGCCTTTGTGGTGTGGTGACATGGAGTGTGAGCCCGCTGCTCAAGTGGCACCCAAGATCGGGAAGGCTCTCTTATTCTTTGTATTCCGTCCAGGACCCTCGCCTAGATTCAGGTGCCGCCCACACTCCGCGTGGGCCTTCTTCCCACCTCAGTCAGCCTGGTCTGTCCCAGGTGACCCCAGATCCTGTCAACAATCAATATTACTAGAGAGCAGAGCCTGTGTGGGAGAGCAGCGAGGGTGTGGGTGGCTCCTGAGCCAGGGACTCATCCGGACCCGACTTTCCCACAGTAACACAGATGCCATGGTTCCTACCTCCATAAACAGAGGTGGTGGCGCTGAGAGGAAGGTAAAGATTTGAGCACCCCACCCACACACATAATGTCAGTTCTGTTTACCAAAGTTTAGAAAAATCAATAAGTTTGTCTTTTGGGAAAGGAGAGGGCAGCACTGGTCAGTCCTTGGCAGGGGAACCTGCACCAATCATTTCTCATCTGCGGCCAACAGGGAGAGCTCGAGCAAGCTAGTAGGCTGTGATTGTCAAAGGCCCGCCTCCCTCCACGGACCCGCCTCCACCTGATAGGGACCGCACCCAGACACACTACCAATGCATAACAGTTCTCATTCAAACTGTGCCCAGTTCAGGGGACAACAGGAAGCTGACGTGAGACGACATTTCTGGACCGCAGACTCTGTGGAGCCAGGCCAGATGCTCAGAGTGAGTGCTGGCTCTTTCTGCTGTCTTCTTTCCAGCCTGAGTGAAGCCACTGAGGCGCCCTTAGCAGAGAAAATTATTTCTTTCCATCTGTTTAGGGAGAAGAGCAGAACCGTGCTCATCCGGGTCATTGGCTCTGCCCAGAGAACCCCCAAGCTGACTTTTGCATGGCTGAATTTTTTTCCAGACTTAAAAAAAAAAGTCTCTCTTATGTCATGAAATATGAAGTGAGCTCAGAAAATGGGAGCATTTAAGCAAAGAAAGGAAAAAATAAAAAATCCGGATGGGAGATGATGTGGAAGAAAAGTGAACAGAGACCGGTCCTTTCTTCTCAGCAGACATGGGGAGCCAGACAGGGTACTGGAGTTTGTGGATGGAGAAGTCACTCTGCAGTGATCTGGTGGCTCAAGATGGCAGCCCCTCACACTCTAAAGAGTCTTCCCTAGGCTAACAGTACGCCCCTCAACAGTGGGAAGTTATCAGCTATATACACATTAGTGTAAATTATTCCAACCAAAGAAACCCTTTGGTACTTGCCTGAGATTACCAGCGAGCTGCCTGGTGTTCGAAGGATTCTGCTGAGGATGGAGGGCCTTGCTTTGGCTCAGTGACTCACTGGATAAGGCATCCTTTTTCTAGAGTTTCTGCCATAGGCTGGAAGGTACTCTCTTCCGTGGAAGCCTCTTTCTTGTCCAGGTCTTCTGGGTCCAATTCGCTAACAATGTCTCTTAGCGACAGGGCTAAACAGACCAGAGTTTGACCTTTGTAGCAGAGTTCAGGTTCCTTCTTCCTCCTCTTCTGGGCTCTTCCTTGCAGTATTTCTAGAGGAGCAAACTGGTTTGTAGGCCTGGGTCTACCCAGGTTCATTTGCTCAGGCGAAAAACCCAAGCTCAAGGCTGGAGAGGTGGCTCAGTGGGTAAGTGTTTGCTGTGCAAACTCGAGGACCTAAGCTCTCATTCCCAGGACCCATGTTAAAAACATTTAAGCAGAGTAAATGTGCTTGTAAGCTCACAATGGGGGGACAGATAGGTGGAGCCTTGGGGTTCACTGCCCAGCCTAACTGGTGAGTTCCATTCAAAGAGAGACCTGTTTGTTTGTTTGTTTTTCTTTTCTTTTTTAAAGATGCTGGTAACTGAGGTTGACCTTTGGCCTCTATACAAATGTGTGTAAACTTTCACCCAAAATATATGTGCACCTGCACACACAAACAGCCAGTTACTGCCCCTTGCCGGAGGAGCCTCAGGTTTCCCACTCTGGGAGTGGCGGTGATGACTACAGGGGTCCTGCCTGGCTTGTAGGGTCAGCATACTCTTGTCTTTCAGAGGTGAGTCTGGAGCTGGGAAAACAGAGAACACGAAGAAAGTAATCCAGTACCTGGCTGTGGTGGCATCTTCCCACAAGGGCAAGAAAGACAGTAACATCACGGTGAGTGACAAGTGCTTCTAGGCTGCACCTTAGCTGACTTAGGTGAACATAACACTGGAGTGAGAATTCAGCCTGTGCCCCCAGGGTTGATCCTCCTGGGTGGAGCAAGCTGGTTCTGGTACCCCTCTCCCCTTGCCATGGCTACATGGTCCCAGCAGTCTGGGGATTGAGCCTCTTCCACTGAGATCTTCCATGAACACTTCTTAGCAGTGGCCATGCTTTTGTAAGATAGGGACTATCCTACAAACTCCAGTGTTCCTGATCCCTGGCCTTTGTCCCTATATGCCACAGCATATTTGGAGCCTGCAAATATGCCCTATATGCTGTCCCTAGGGGTTAGGACTCGGTCTCAAATTAGAACAACCCCATATCCCACCCCCAGGTGACAAGAATGCTGGTGTTTGTCAGCATGGGTCCCTTGTCCATTATTGGCTGAGCCTCTTGATGTGAGCCACAGACCACAGGGATGAGGTCCTGCATGGACATGTGGTTACACTGAAGGGGGCAGAACCAAACAAAACCAAATCAAAACAAAACCAAATGAAAAACCAACAACAACAAAATACAAAGCCCCCAGTAGGAAGGAAAAGGGTTTACAAAGAAAGGCAGAGGGAGTTTCTAGAATTTTCCCTTGCTTCCCTTCCTCTCTTCCATTTGCATTTCTCATCTGTCCCCTATGGGACCCTGGGTCCTATCAATGCCTCTGAACGGACAGGGAGATGATGGGAAAGGCTTCTACCACACTGCACCTTGCTTCCTATTCTTAGGGGCTAACAGACTGTACAGTGGTCAGTGAACCTGGAGCTCTCAGGGACGTGGGCTGGGTGCTGGCTATAGCCTAGGAACCTTTTCCCCTTAAACAAGCTCAGGACTATAGCCTGTTAGAGTTATGTGTAGGGAACACTGACCCAAGCTTGTGTGATAGAGAGAATACCCCTTCTCCTCCACCTAGCTTTTTTCTATATAATAAAAATAAGACGTAATAGTTAGGATGACCTTTATGAGGGCTGGACACCCTCTCCCTGTATCTGCAGACACATATCTTCCCCCATCAGATCAGAGGCCAGTGCTTGGTCTCATAAACCAGATGTGGTGGTGCACACTATTATCCACTTGGGAGGTGAATGCAGGAGAACCAGAGTCCAAGTTCATCTTCAGCTATCTAATAAGTTTGACACCAGCCTGGAATACATGATACCCTGTCAAACAAAGGGAGGAGAGAGAGATGGAGAGAGAGAAAGGGAGGGGGAGGGAGGGAGGAAGACATCCACTGAGGCCCCAGCAATTAGGAAACGATGTCTGGCAGTTGTGATGGTGTGCTATGAGTCTGTGATCCCAGAACTCGACAGAAGGATCTTGAGTTCAGAATTAGCCTGGCTATACAGTGTCTCAAAAGTACCAAGGGGACAAGGGAGGGAGAAAGGAGAGAAGGAGAGAGAGGAGAGAGCACATTTGAAGTGAAGGAGCTGATCACTGTTGGCTAGGGCTGGTAGCAAGGAGAAGGAACCCAGCTCAGGGCTCCCATTGTGGGGTGGGCTTGGGTGTGAAGGCAGAAGCACTGACGTCTGTTTCATACTGTGCTGTCCCACTGCAGCAAGGCCCATCTTTTGCCTACGTGAGTAACAGAGTTTTCCTGGTGTGATGGGAGGCACCGAGTGGATTAAGACCTGCATGCATCTGTTGCACCCACGGGCCCCCTAGTGGATGCAGGAGCAGGGCAAACCCCTGAGTTCCCAGCCCCAGACTAGTAGAGGCACCAAAATATCATGGGGTGCATGGGTAGGGGTGGGGGTGATGCCAGAGTGCAGAGTGGGGTATGTTAACTGCCGAGGGCTCCTACCAGAATCCCCAGGGCTGTACTCCAGCCTGGATGGACTGCCCAGTTCAGAATAAACCTCATCCCTTCCCCACAATGTGCCCGCCATCAGTCTCCTAACACACTGGAATGACCCATCCCATCTGTTGAGGATCTGACCGTCAGGTTCCAGAGTGGCCCTAGCTTGGTCAGTGGGAAACCCAGCCAGGGCAAAGCTACCTTCCCTGCTTTCCTGCACCTGTGTGTATTTGTGCATGTGTGTGCCGTGTGTGTCTCTTCTCCTGCATGCCAGTTGCCTCACCCAAGACATTTGAAACCATCTTGGGTTTGTGATGCACCAGCTTTGGTGGCTCGGTAAGGCCCCAGCTGTGCCACACACAACCTGGCCCTGCATGGACCTCTGCGTATGTGAACTGGACTTTGATGCAGAGCTTGTGGGGCTGGCAATGGGTTCCAGCCTAGAAAAGAATCTCCAGGATGTTCCATATCACCTAGTCTGTTTCAGGTAGATGCTGGGCCACACACTACTTTGTCTCGGACAAGAAGTTGGTTGTTATTTGACATAGGCTGTATAACCTTTGCCAAGTCAGCTAACGGTTCTAGGCCACAATCTCATCATCAATTGGATGAGGTCTCTATGTTCGAAGTTCTCCTTGGAGAACTAGAAACCTCTTTGCAGAAGAGGGAGCTTTGAGTAAAACCTTTGTATCCCAAGTCTGCATAAGTAGATGCAATTACTCCAAGTTTCTTCCTACTGGCCAAGGAAAGTAGATGACTTTTCTTATCAATTTCTCCAGTGGGCCAGGTCCACTTGGTGCTGGGGTTTCCGTGGATATCAGACCTTCTACATCTTGTTTTGCAGGCTGCATTGTGGGGTGATGGTCAGGCAGCAGCAGCAGCCACTGCCTTCTATGGCTTGGCATCTTTTGCTTTCCTGGCATGGCTTACTTTGTTGGCCCTTTCCTTAGCTCCATTAATCACATGACTGCATTTGCACACGGGAGTCTTGCAGAGGGGCCTGGCAGGCTGCACTCAGTCTCCGCTGCATTTAATCTGTTAGACAGAGCTCGTGTAGTTTTGAGGCTTCATTCTGCAGTTGCTTAAAAGGATTTCTGGTGGGTTTTGAGCCTTCCAAAGTATCTTCCATAGGAAACATCAGAAGTCCAGGCCTGCCAGGTGAACTGCTGAAACTTTTAAAAGTTGGGCTTAAGCAGTGGGAAGGTTGTAGCAGCTTAGCTTGCAGAAGGCAAGCCTGAACTGTGGTATTACCTGGACAGCAGGCAGGTTACACACTGCATGCTCCTAGGGGTGGCGTTCATGGGGTTGTAAATATCCCAGCACTGTATGATATGACTCTTGTCTCTGGGGAGCAGACGTGTTCTCTGTCAGAAAACTCTTCTGAACAGATCCTGTACATCTGGAAGAGACATTTGGGGCCTAGGAGGGGCCGAGAACAAGACAGAGCCCGTGACCAAAGGGCAGAGATTTGTGTCAGGCCTAGGTTGTGTTCCCCCATAACTAGATGTAAATAAATTTTAGGGGGAGCTGGAAAAGCAGCTTCTACAGGCGAACCCTATCCTGGAGGCTTTCGGCAATGCAAAAACCGTCAAGAATGACAACTCCTCTCGTTTTGTAAGTAGCAGAGCGATAATGGGATTTCCTGGGGCTGATGTGGGTACCCTGATGTCACATATCCCCCAAGAACACAGACTGTAAGAGTTCAAGGGCCTTCTGGAACTAAAGGACTAGAGGCAGTAGAAGATAACCACATCTGTTCCCCACCTTTCTGTCCCAAGGGCTCCTGTCCCTACTCGTTCACTCAATAATCACTGAGCATCCATTGTCAATTAGCCATTAATTAACATCTGTGACTTATCTAACATTTACTGAGTACCTACTACATATTAGATACATGAAATATTCATTCATTCATTCAACAAAGTATGAATTGGACACCTACCTTATAACATACATCTGTCCTCTATCAAATACTGACTGAGCACTTATTGCATCCAACCATTCTGTGGACACTTTTATACAGACCATGCTCCCCCTTTCCATTTATTAAGCACATAGTATATATCTGGCACTGACCTAGGCACCAAGAATCACAGCGAATATTCTTGGTGTGACTCCAGACACAGGAAGGGGACCAGCAGTCAGTGATGTGGGAGATATCACGGTCTCACTTACACTTTCCCGGGTCCCAAGGTTGTCTCCTTCCTTGCTCAAGACTAATGGGTTGAAGGATGCAGAGGAAATATGGTAGAAGCCACAACAGACCAGAATTGTCCTAATGAACAAAGAAGCTGGGCCTCCATTAGGCAGTTTCCTTAGTGAGGGGAACGGAGGATGTGCCTGTCAAGCAGAGTGATGGAGTACCTCTTGGACTTGTAATTCTCTGGGACAGGGACCCCTGAAGGGACCTCTAGAGAAGACTCAGTGGTTACAAGCACTTCATGTTCTTGCAGAGGACCAGAGTTCAGTTCCCAGAGCTCACATGGTAGCTCAGAACTGCCAGTAACTCTAGCCCCAGGGGATTCAAACCCCCATGAGCACTCCCACACACTTCACATGTAGATCCTTGGAGACATTTCCCTGCCCACCCAGAAGCTCCCCATGAACTTCACTGTGCCCCATTTTCATTGCAGCTGCTCATGCAATGCCAAGTAACACTCTTACTGTCTCAGATTCACATAAAATATCTTGATGTCCTCCCTCTAATATGAAGGAGGAAGAAGAAGGCATCCAGAGCCAGGCCTGGTGGTACATGTCTGTAATCTCAGCATGAGGGACGTTAACCTGGGCTACCTAGCAAGACCCTGACAAGTGGGGAACCAGGAGGAGTTACTCAGAGAGGGCTCTGGCTTAGCATCTGTGAGGCCAGGGCTTCCACTCAGAGCATTAGCAGGAGATCAGATAGCCCAGTTAGTAAAGTGCTTGCCCTGAAAACACTAGGACCTGAACCTGCAAGAAAAATCAAGACATGGTAGCGTATGCTCGTAGTCCCAACAGTGGGGAAGCAGAGAGTCCCTAGGACTGGCTGAGTAGCCGTCCTAGCCTGCTTGAAGAGCTCCAGGCTAGTGAGACACGCTGTCTGAGCAAACAAGGTGGACAGTAACTGAGAAATATAACACTTGATGTTGTCCCCTGGCATGTGTATCCAATCCCCCCGCCCCACACACGTATACACAAAAAGCATTTCAGCCTAGCCCACCTAGTGTAGAAAAGCCTGTGACTGACAGCCACCTCTGGAAGCAATGTTATGCCAGGCCGCTTAACCTTTGTCAGTCTCGGTTTCTCTCCCCCCTTGGGGACAGCCATGAGGGACTTACTTGTTTCATGAATAAATGATGTTCCTTCATGGACTTGATTGGCCTGGGGGTGCTGCTTGCTGTGGCCCAGCAGGACTGTGGAGCTCTGAGTATTTTTGAGAGTCTCTCCGGCCCCCAATGGCCCCCTGACACCTCCCCACCTGCCTGTGGTGTGAGATCTGTACTGAGTCCGGCCTCTCCATCAACTTGTTCTCCTCTCGGCAGGGTAAGTTCATCCGCATCAACTTCGATGTCACCGGTTACATCGTGGGTGCCAACATTGAAACATGTATCCTTTGCTGAGCCTCAAGAGGGTGAGGGGGCCCAGGAAAAACACAAAATCCCCTCCCTCTCTGCAGACTTTTGAGTGTCTTGTGTTTATCAGGAGGTGCTGTGGGATAGGGTTACGTGTAAACCCTCAATGGCCTGTGTTGTACTGTTGACTCATCTCTCCTTCCCTGGGCCTGGTTACTCAGTTCTCTGAACCTTGTGGATGAGACAGAGATGATGTCTGGAGAGTAGAATTAGAATAGATTATATTCATCACATTTTGAGCATGTGCTAGGACAGACTAGGGCCAGCTTGGCATCAGCTGTCATGCAGCCTTCATCACCTCTTTGCTTTCCCAAGGCCAAACCCCTTGTCCTTAAAGAGTTTATCTGAGATCAGCTGCCCTACACAGGCTCATGAATCAGAAATAACAGCCAACTCTGACAGCTCTTTGGTCTCTTATAACTTTCCAGGGAGCCTCTCTGGTCCTGGGGACACCTGCAGCAGCTGACTTGGCAGGGTGGGTTAGGGGTTAGGTTGTGGAAGCTTACACCCTGGCTGGCCCCGGAGTCCTTAACTCCTCCCCAACCAGATCTTTTGGAAAAGTCCCGGGCAATTCGTCAGGCCAGGGATGAGAGAACATTCCATATCTTTTACTATCTGATCGCTGGAGCCAAGGAAAAGATGAGAAGTAAGTGTTTACCCCTGTGGTGGATTCAGGGTCCTTGGTGTATTCAGTTATCCTCACCAACTCTATAAAGTGGAAGATAGTTAAGCTATCAGTCACACATTAGACCATTAACTGTTGAGGTCCAGTTATAATCTGTGACTTTAAAGGAAGTAGATGACAATGACTTTGATGCCCATTTAGAAAACTTGCCAGGTGCCTGGTAGGGTGACACATTCCTTTAATCCCAACACTCAAGAGGCAGAGGCCAGGAGATTTTTATGGGTTTGAAGCCAGCCCAGTCTACATAATGAGACCCTGCCTTTAAAAAAAACAACAAAACAAAACTTTCAGTAACATTTAGTTGTTGTCTTTGGTTTGGTTTGGTTTTGAGATCAGTTCTACTTTGTAGTCTAGGTGACCTAGAAATTGCTAAATTAACTAAATTCCAATTTAGTCTTGAATTTGTAATCCTTCTGCCTCAACTTCTCAAGTTCTGAGTTTATAGGCATGGGCCCCAAAGCCTAGCATTGTATTTTGAGTTTAGAAGGAATTTGAAAGGTCAGTGAATTCAGGGCCTTTTCTGTTTTGAGACAGGGTCTTATGTGGCCCAGGCTAGCCTCAAACTCACTGCATAGCCTTGAACTGATCTCCCTGGTCCACCCCACAAGTGTTGTGATTACCTGCACACACAACCTCCTCTACTCCCTCCTTCCTCATCCTTTCTTTTGACTCTGGGGATGGAGCCCCAGGCTTTACACATGCCAGGCAAGTTCTGTAAGTTGAGCTTCACCCCAACTAAACAGACTTTTTTTGTTTCTTTAAAAGGCCGAATAGCATATGCATTCTGTTGAACTCTGCCATTGCGCAGAGACAGCCACAGCAATGCATAAACCAGCAGAATAAATGTTTCAATAAAAACTTTATATTTACAAGAACAGGAAACATACTTTAATTTGCCAACTTCCATTGTAAATTATTTTTTAGGAAAGAAAGAAAAAGATGCCAAGTTCAATTTATTTTGCCCATATGCTCATTGGAGCATGGTCAAATTCCCAGTGACCACCCATTTAAATAAAACTAAATCTTTCCCCACTCCTGCCCCTACCAAAAGTCATCAACTGTGAAGAGCTGCACTTCAGAATTCCTGTCACAGGTTCCTAAGGGCTTCCTGTCTAGACTGTTTCTTTTCTTTTTGGGGGGTAGAGTAGGGTAGTTGTCACAGAAGCCTCAGAGTTGAGGAATCAAATTCTTAAACATCAAAAGTATAGCCAGAAAAGTGAATACATGTGGCTAGTGGAATCCACATTCTATGATTGGCATTAGGATTAGGTTAGAGAACTGACGGAAATAACAGAAACTTGTTTTCCATCACGTTTTTCCCCTTAGTTACGTTTGTTAAGATTAGCAAAGGACTGGGGTGTGACCCATGTTTGTCCTTTCAGCACTGGGAGGTGGAAGCAGAATAGCTAGGCCAAGGCCAGCACGGAACCCTGAAAGAGGGAGGGAGGGAGAGAGATGGAGGAAAGAGAAAAAGAAGGAAAGTAAGCTAGGAGGAGGGAAAAGAAAATGAGAGGAGAAAGGAAAGGAAGTTGTGAAAGGGTTTCAGCCACGATGGGTGTTTGCACAGCCCTGAAATAGGGGATGTCGCCCTCATTCCCTTGTTTGTGAAGCTTGGCCTTCTGGAGCACCAGCAAATGGTGGGGGCCCTTGGCGGGCAGCTTGCCCAAGTTGTTTACCCTTCCTCCCTCTTGTTCCCTGCTGCACTTTGCTCCATGCCCTGCCACAAGCTTTCCCACAGCTGAGGCCGGGGCAGCTCCTCCAGGGGCAGCTGGGCCAGGGAACAGGGGACAGTCTAGGGCCAATTGCATTTTTGTTTGTTTGTTTGTTTGTTTGTTTGTTATGCTTTCTTTGAGTCAGGATCTTACTAAGTATCCCAGGCTAGGCTGAAGCTTATAGCAACCCCCTGCTTTGGACTCTGAAGTTCTGAGATTATAGGCATGCATACCACACCCAGCCGATTTGTATTCTTGATGGCAGAGCTGGGGAGAAGGAAAGTTTAAGAGGTTGAAATGTCTATGAATCTCTCCAAACCATGGATAATGGTGTTGACTAAGACCCAAGTCCTTGTGACCAGTCCCATGTTTCTCTGAACCCAGAAACTTGAGTTACCTTGGCCTTGAGTACATTCAACTTTGGGCTCATCAAGTGACTTCAAGGTGACCTGACCCATAAAAGACTTTGGCTTAAAAAGAGAGCTTCTCCCTGATTTTACTCCAAGTATCTTTAATTGTCTTGGCAAGGAACAGACATGTTGGAAGAGTAACAATGAGAAAAGAAAAAGAAAGGAAGAAAGGAAGGAAGGAAGAAGGAGAGAGAGAGAGAGAGAGAGAGAGAGAGAGAGAGAGAGAGAGAGAGAGAGAGAGAGAGAGAAAGAGAGAGAGAAGCTAAAAAAAATGGGCAGGATGAAAACCAAGCAGCAGCAAAGGAAATAGAGCAGCTGAGTGTAACTGGGGTCAGAGAGATGGTGCACTGGGTAAAGCATTTGTATATGCATCAAGACCTGAGTTCCAGATCTGTTGAACCCATGTAAAGGTTGGGAGTGTTTGGCAGTTACCTGTAATCCCAGCACTCACAGGGTGGAGACAGGATCCCCAGACTAGTTAGTCTAGCTGAATTTGTGAGCTCTAGTCTCAATAAGAGACCTTGCCTCAAACAATAAGGTGTGGGGGAGGGGTGAGAAAGACTTGATGTCAAAATTAGGCCTCTACATGCACACTCTACAAGCACACACACTCACTTCCATACACATGAGGACACAAGTATGCACTGTAAACATGGAGAGAGAGAGAGAGAGAGAGAGAGAGAGAGAGAGAGAGAGAGAGAGAGAGAGAGAGAGAGAGAAACCTTTCTTTTCTTTGGCACTGTTGCTAACTTCCTTCCTAGGGAATACACAACAATATCCATCCCTTCTCCTAACCTCCCAGCTATAGATGCACGATTCCACCAAAGTTCACACTGGGGAAACAATGATTTCTCTAGGCTTTTTTACCTCCTTAAGGAGGGAAAGGAGTTACAGATAGGGGTGTGGGTGCTCCAGGCCACCCCTGGAAAGCCTTCACCAGCAGGGTAACAGCTCCTTTCTCTTAGTCTTCCCTGGCCTATGTACTATAGTATGGTTCAGAAGATGCTCACTCCTAACAGTCTTAGACCAGCCTTGAACTTGAGATTCCCTGTCTTGACCTTCAGAATACTGGGCCTGTAGGCTTGTACAGACAGGCATGTACCAGCAAGCCTGGTTGGCACAAACAAGTTTTTTTTTAATGTAATAATATAAACAAGGGATTGTAAAATAGGCTCACTAAAGGACAAGATAATAATCATCCTAAGCTTTGAGGGCCATAGTGTTTTTGTTAACAGCTGCTTATTATTACAGTGGGAGAATTCACAAGGAAATTGAGGCAAACCTGCCTCAATAAAACTTTATTTGCAAAGGCAACCAGTGGGCCAGATTTGTTAACCTCTGATAAAAGGCTTGTCTACTGATTCAATTAGAAATAATTGAAAAAAAATGAGGAAGGATGAGAGCTAAACCTTTATCTATCCAGAGCAGGAGTTCAGCATATAAGACCTAATTTTGATGTCCTGAAATAGCTTGTTATACACAGGGAAGTACATAATATACTATTTAGGATATATAGATCAGGCTGATTTTAGCTGTCTGATATCCCTGCACAGTATATAACCTACACAATCATATAAAACCAGTGCCAGGCCTCCTTAGCCTTATTCCCCAGGGAAAGGTGAGTGCACTATCTGCCCGTTCAGCAGCCCCATGATGCAGGACAACCAGACGTAATATGGAGTCAAGTCAAAGCAGGAACTCAGTTTATTATTGTGAACATCAGCTTATATAGGTTAAGTGACATCGGGTGATGTGGGGGTACCTCCAGCCAATGAGAGATGACCAAGCCCTCCCTTTGGCTAGAGGAGTGTCTACCTAGATTTTGCTGTCTCATCCCCACTTGGTAGCTTTGAGACTATCCTTCAAACTAGAGCCAGGCTTTTCTCTGTCCTACAGGCCTCGAGGTACAGGCCCTGAGATAATTTTGGCCCAACAAACCAGCACTGGCTGGTGAGGACTGTACATGAAGACATATAAGAAGGGTTTTAACTGCCCAAACTTTGAGAGAGCAAGAAAAATGGTGATGGCCCAGACTGTTCTTGGGTCCCTGTGTCATGTCTCCTCGTTCATTCCACTCTCTTCCTCTCTTTGAGGTGACCTGCTTTTGGAGAGCTTCAACAGCTATACGTTTTTATCCAATGGCTTCGTGCCCATCCCAGCTGCTCAGGATGACGAGATGTTCCAGGAGACGCTGGAGGCCATGTCCATCATGGGCTTCAATGAAGAGGAACAGCTAGGTGAGTTTCATGCTGTGGCCTAGGAGACTGGATTTGTATCTGTGGTGCTGAGGGATTTCCCTACTGGCCCTCATGTGTTCAGGGTAGGTGGCTACTCTCTTGAATTCCCTACCTCCTGAAAGGAGGGAGAGTGGGAGGGAAAGGAAACAAAGAGAAGCAAAGTGAATCCTGCCACACATGGCTTAGACCAGTGACTGAAGTAAAGCTTATGTTGCAGTTGACCCACATTGACTTCATCAAAAGTGACTCACTGTGTTAGTTACTTCTGCTTCAATGCTGACACCCGACGGGACAACTTAAGATGGGGGGTTTATCTTGGCTGATGATCTCAGAGGGAATCCACCCATCACAGAGGGGAGGCATGGTAAAACTGTTCAGACCATGGCAGTGGGATTGGGTGGCAGAGCTCTTTAAATCACAGCAGGTAGGAAGCAGGATGGGAAGAAAGTGTCCTATCAGCCTACTTCCACAGCCTGGGTCCTGCCTCTTGGCTTTCAGAATAGTACCATTAGCTAGGCTCCAAGAGCTGGGAAGACAGCCATACTAACTCCATACCGGAAAAGTCAGCCATGCTGGTCTCAGGTTCCATAGACTCAGGGACTCAACAGTTTCTCTAAAAGCTGGTTTCAGGTCCTTCATTTTTCAACACTGTGGTCCCTATATAGGCTATAGTTTGTTGAATACAACAATGCAGTTGTATTCCAGCTTTTACAGCCTTTAGGTTTGTGGCCAAAGTGTAGAGGGACTCTGTCATAGCCCCAAACAGTGCCATCTCACTACCTTGGGTTGGTGGGCCTAAGTGAGTGTGTATGTTCCCTGTCTGCCTATGATGTTAGGGTCGTGGGAAGGGAGGTAAAGGCGCTAAGAGCAGGTTCTTAGGGCTGAACATAGACATACCAGCCCTGAATAAGGTATGATGGGAAGGAGGTAATGAAGACATAGGCTCTTCCTGGGATTTCAGCTCTGTTGATAGACTGATATTGCCCAATATCATTCCACAATTGGCCGTGAAACCCATATGGCCCCTGCTGGCTTCAGTGCTGTAACTCCAGAATGACTTTCCTTCAGGTTTGAATGGGCTCTAGGGTTCAGAGTTCCCCAGGGCAGGACTGTGATAAATTGGCCTCCCTTCCTGCATGCTTTGGGCTCCCAGACTATCCAGTTGCTACAGTAAGGCCCACAGGATGAGTTGGTGCCTTTAGGATAACCTGCAGTGGAGAAAAAGAGGGTCCACGGACAGAGTTGGCAGATGGGTAGTGTCTGTAGCTCTTGACAATGGCCTCTCATCAGCATCCAAGGCCATGAACTCCCTACATCTGGTGCATCTTCTTGGGAACAAGGGTCCTAGCTCATAATCCAGTTTTAAGAAGACACAAAGAGCTGGGCAGTGGTGGTGCACACCTTTAATCCCAGCACTTGGGAGACAGAGGCAGCCAGATCTCTGTGAGCTCGAGGACAGCCAGGACAGGTTCCAAAGCTACAGAGAAACCCTGTCTCAAACAAACAAACAAACAAATAAAAAAAACAAAGACACAAAGAGAGACTGAGAAAACACACTGAGTAGGTTCCAGTTGTATGCTTCTTATTTTCCCCCTAAGACACCAATATGGGGCTGGAGAAATGGCTCAGTGGTTAAGAGCATTGCCTGCTCTTCCAAAGGTCCTGAGTTCAATTCCTGGCAACCACATGGTGGCTCACAACCATATGGAATGAGGTCTGGTGCCCTCTTCTGGCCTGCAGACATACACACAGACAGAATATTGTATACATAATAAATAAATAAATATTTTTTTAAAAAAGACACCAATATGTTCAGTGCATTTTATTTCAATTAGTGAAAAAAAAGCAGGGATAGACTAAAATGGTGATTGTTAAAAATTATTATTGTCTGTCCTGTAAATGGAGGCAGATGGAGCCATTTAAATTGTGTTCTGTAAAAACACTGACCTCTGTATAAATACTCACAAGAGATTAAGAGAAGCTAATAGGGAACAAAACAAGACTTTTAACTCTTTGAGACAAGGTCTCAAATAGCCCAGGCTAGCCCAGAATTCCCTTGAACATCTGTACTTCCTGCCTCTCCCTCCTGAGTGCCAGGATGATAGGCGTGTGCCGTCACATCTGCTTTATATGGTGCTGGGGGATCAAACCCAGGGCTTCCTGCAAGCTAGGCAAGCTCACTACTAATGGCCATGTCCCCTGCAGTCTGTGGGATGGAGCTGAAGTCTTGCATGTGTCAGACAAACATGATGTCTGGGTTTTTAGGTACATTATTTAATTTCATAGGCACCCATGGGGTAGCTGTGATAGCTTGTTTGTAGATGGGGAAACTGAGGCAGAGAAGCAAAAGTGAATTGCCAAGAAGGCATAGTGAATTGCTGCTAGGGTTCACACTTAGGACCCTACCTTTGCCTACAGGAGTAGAGGTTTGGGCCCTTAAATTTCTTGAATAATTCATATGAGGGACCAGGTGAAAAGACAAGCTAAGTGAACTCTTAATTCTAACTACATGTTTCAGCAAGGCATGGTGACATGTACCTATAATCTCAGTACTTGGGAGGCTGAGTCAGGAGGGTCATTATGACTTTGAGGACAGCCTGGGCTACATAGTGAGCTCAAGCAGACAAGACTATAGACTGAGACCCTGTTTCAGAGACAAAATCAAACAAGCAAACCAGGCAGGCATAGAGGGCACACCTTTAATCCCAGCACTAGAGAGAAAGAGCCAGGAGACTCTCTGTGAGTTCTAGGCCAGTCAGGACTGCATAATAAGATCCTGTTTATAAAAAGCAAAACCAAGCAAACAAACCAATCAAGCAAGCAAGCCAGTAAGTAGCATGAGATGTCATAAAGTCTAAAACAGTGCTGAACTACTGTGCTCGGACTGTATTAGGCTCTGTGCTATTGAACCCTGTGACAATCAACCCTATAGGACAGATGCTTTTGCCACTCTTTAGTTAGCAAAACACAGGTCCAGAGAGACTGATATCTCACTTTAGGTCACACAACCGCTGAGAACAGGGACAGATGTGAGCCCTTAATTTGGTGCTAGCATCACTGTGCACATCCTTTCAGGGATTATAAAGAATTGTGATCTGACTTCAGCCATTTGCACTGATGCCACTCTGCATCCCATCTGCACTAATGCTGCCTGAATATTTTAATGTGCAGGATAGAACGTGACAGCCATATTTGTTGTGATCTTTGTCACAAGCAACAGTCTATCAAAACACCAATTTTATGCCTGGATTATATTGGTTTTAATAAATTAGAATGACTACCTAGCAAGAAAGAAGATATCTTTATAACATTATTTAGTTTAATTTTTTAAACAGTACCTTGCAAAGTTGTCTATGCAGTCCTGGAACTCACAATGTTCCTGCTTCCGCCTCCCAGTGCTAGGATTTTAGGGGTGTACCAACACACCCAGTGAAAAGCTAAAACAAAAATCATTTTAACCACTTATTTGCTGAGGTGGGCCATGCCATGTATAGAGGTCTGCGGACAACCAGGCTTGAGCTTCTGAGTCATCTGTATGATCCTAAACTTGCTTTTTAAAATTGGCTCCCAATGTGGGTAGATTTCATGTTTAAATTTTGGTTTCTACCATACTAGGAAAAATCAGTCCTGATAACTCTGGGCACCTTTCCCTTGGTAAAAAGATGATTGATAGAGTATCCATTGCTACTGTAAGTGCAGTTCTTGTCCCCATGAGTCCTCCTGGCTCATCAGTCTATCACAATTACTGTGACGGAAGATTTTCAAGGAAGGGAGGCTTGACTCCCCCTTCATTTCAGGGGACACTTAGCAAGGTCTAGAGACTTTTTTTGGCTGCCCTAGCTCTAGAGGAGGGTATTACTGCAATCTACTGGTAAGTGATGGGGTGCTGCTAACTATCCCATGGATGCACCGGACTATCTTCTGCCCAAGAATTTCTGCCCTGAGTTCAGCAAGGCTGAGCTGGAGTTAGATGGCTCGCCCTCACTCTGCAGGTCAATACTGGCTTAAACTGGTACTTTTGAGAAGCATGAAGCCAGCATGTCCTAGTTTGCAAAGTTCTTTTTGTGGGTGTCGGTATAAAAGAGAACACCCTTAGCAATGCCCTGCCCATAGCAACTTTGCAGTGGGGAGAAGTGGGTGTGTGGGTGAGTTGGTGGTTAGCAACTGTATCTTCGTCCTCCTGAAGGGGTCTGGCCCTTATGGTGTGAGAACAACTGCTGTGAAGGAGCTAAAACCCATGGTTTAGCCTGGGGATCGAAGAAAGTTAGGATTTTTAGGTTTTGTTCTTGGGACATGGTAACTTCTTGGTAACTGCACAGTTCAGTTAGGACCTCTGTTGGCACTGATCAGTGACACACCCTGCACTCACCCAGTCATTCTTTTCCCACACATCTCCATCCATCCTTCATCTGTCTAGTCATCTACATTCCATCCATGCATGCATCCTTCCTCCACCAATACATTCATTCATGATAGTCAGTGAACACATTTGGTCCATGGATGGAACTTGCAAAAGTTCCATCAGCATAGAGAAACCCCATGCGATATAAGGTTTTCAGCAACTCGCTGGCAATACTCAGCTCCCAAATTCAGGCATCTTCCCCTGCAAGCCAATTTGACTCTTGTCAAGCTGCAATAACTCAGAACTTGGTCTACAGAGGGATGACACTGGTTGACTCTGGGTGTTCAGTGATGATCAGATTGCCAGCCTTCAGAATATTTTGGGTTGTTACTGTCTGATCCACTGTTCTCTCCCTTCTTCAGCTATGTTGAAGGTGGTATCCTCTGTCCTTCAGCTGGGAAACATTGTCTTCAAGAAGGAACGAAACACAGACCAGGCATCTATGCCTGACAATACAGGTACTTATTACTTGACCCAGTGATAATAGTTTTAGGGATGGGAGGGCAGGTCCCACTCAGGCCTTGGTGATATAAATGTCCTCTTACCTATGACTGCAAATGGCAGTCAGATGTCATCTAAAAGAGACAACACAGGGAGGGAGTTTGAGAAAGGCAACCTACATGTGACTTATTATAACACACTGTTATAATTATATCATTCAATGTTATTGTCCCTGTTACTTTATAAGTACTAGTATATATATATATATATATATATATATATATATATATATTTTTTTTTTTTTTTTTTTTTTTTTTTTTTTTTTTGACAAGGCCTCACTGTAGCCCATGCTGGCCTGGAATTCCCAGTTCTCCAGCCTCAGCCTCCAAGTGCTGGAATGGCAGGTGTGCACACCACGCTGACTGCCTGACTTACTACTAACCACTGTTATTAGCTCGTTTTGGTGCTTTCTGTGTAAGTTAAACTTTATTAGAGGTGTGTCTGCATAGGAAGGTACTAGCATGCCCAGAGCCTGCTCCATCTGCTGTCACAGGTCTTGAGCATGTGCCCTATGGCTGTGCGGGCTTTTTGCTGTCACTGGCTCTTCCTTCAAGTGTTTCATAGCTGGCAGACCACAGAGCACAAAGTCAGAAGTTCAGTGTTTCAGGCCAGACAGGTCCTCATGGTCATCTCTTCTGAACCCTGCAATGGTTTGTTTATTGAACAAGCATTTCCTAAGCAGTTACACTCTGCCAGGCAGAAAAAGTTAACTCAGCCTTTCTTATGGCACACAGTCTTGCTGAGGAGACAGGCCTCATGTTCCCTGCAAATGAGGGATGGCAGATAAAATACTGGTGGCACAGTTGAATCCAGGTTTCAGATAAGCTGTAACATTTGTACAAGGCGTAAAAACCATGCTAGCTTAGTATGAAACAGCAAATTTTAATGAAGGGATAGCTTATAACACCAGGGATCCAGCGAGGAGCAGGAAATACAAAAAAGGTCTGGCGGGGCTCACGCCCGCCAGATTCATATGTAAACATTAGCCCGAGGCAAACACGCCCCCCATTGGGCTGGGCTTTCCCCTACAAACACTTTCCATCACAAGAATGTTCCTTGGAGTTGCAGAGTTGGCTGAGAGATTAAGAGCACTTGCTGCTCTTCCAGAGGATCCCAATGTGATTCTCAGCACCTGAGTCAGCTATCTCACAACTGCCTGTAATTTCAGCTCTAGGGTATCCATCACCCTTTTCAGTATCCACATACATATACATAAATAAAAACAAACCTTTAAAAAGAGGTTCTGCTACAAAGTTTTGTTTATTTGGAAATCATAGTTAACTCAGAACCCTGGTTCCCCTTCTCTGGTTTTCTCCACTGATTCTGGCAACCTTTTTGAAAATACTCAACATTTTGTGCTTTTGAGAAGATCCCTGACTCTCACCACTTTTGGTGGTAGCTGAGCATAAGGCTTCTAGTTCTGGGGCCACTGTGTATTGTGTTGCTTTTCACCCTACTGGACATGTATTGTGGAGTACTCTCCAAATGTAGCACATGAACAGGATCCAGTTCCCCAGAAGGGTTCACTGAAAAAGACTTGAGCAGAGAGCTTATGAAGCAGTGGAAGAATCCTACGCTTAAGACTCTCTGCTGGGCATGTACACACACATGGGCGTACACACACCCCATGGGATAGACAAGGCTTTATGTATAGGAAGCAGCTGAGTATATGATTCTGTGTGGTTTTGAAAGTAAGTTTTTAAATGCAAAAATATACACAGTAATACGACAAGCCACAAGCTTATGACCAGAATAGACATTTATAAATACATTACAGTTTCCTTTTTCTTTCTTTTGCAGTTGTTTTTATTTGCTTGGCTTTTATTTTTTGAGTCAGGGTTGCACATAGCCCATGCAAAGCTCAAACTCACTGTGTGGACAGAGATGCTCCTGTCTCCATCTCCCAAGAGTTGGGATGGCAGATGTGCACCTCCATACAGGTGGTGACTAGCATTTCTTTTTCTTTAAAGGGAAATAAACAGTGTAGATGACAGGCCTCTCCCTCTGGTCCCAGTGGCCCCTACCTGTTCTCTTTGGTGGCTTAGCTAAGATGCTTCTTTCCTCACACAGCTGCTCAGAAAGTTTGCCACCTTGTGGGAATTAATGTGACAGATTTCACCAGAGCCATCCTGACCCCTCGTATCAAAGTTGGACGGGATGTGGTACAGAAAGCTCAAACCAAAGAACAGGTAATGGTGCTGTTTATGCTGCAGACATCCAGCTGTTTACCCATCCAGGCACCTGTCGTTCCATCTCATGTCATCTACTCATCCACCCACCAGCCCTCCATTTATCTACCAACATGTTCATCTATCCACCCAATCACCAGCTATCTGTTCATCCATCAGCCACCCACCCATCCACACATTAGCTCAACCATCCATCATCCACTCACCTGCCCACCCACCCTCCTTTCCATCCATTTACTTTACCCATTAACCCTTCTACCAGTCCACTCATTCACCAGCCAATCATCTCCCATTCCTCTATTCCTCTACCTATCCATCTGTTCCTCTATCCATCCATTTACCCCTACATCTTTCATTTATCCAATACTAAAATATTTTCAGTCATATGCCAACTTTGAGGATACTGTGGACTGAGAGCTGAGTCCCTCACACATCAGTGATTCTTAGAGACCTGGCCTGTAGAAATATTTTCAAGCAGGGCTAGTAGTCTCTAGTTGGTCCTGGGTGGGGACAGGCTCCACAGGCTTTCTCATGGGTGGTATTTCATTATCCATCCAGCCATTCCTTAAGTCTAATCATTCTTTCTGCCACTTTCCTGTTGGCAATACATGTGTTTCCTTCAATGTCCTGCAGGCTGACTTTGCCATTGAGGCCTTAGCCAAAGCCACCTATGAACGCCTTTTCCGGTGGATCCTCAGCCGTGTGAACAAAGCTTTGGACAAGACCCATCGGCAGGGGGCTTCCTTCCTGGGCATTCTGGATATTGCTGGGTTTGAGATCTTTGAGGTATATCAATGGTCTTGGTCCTCTGGGATGGGCTTTGAAACACTTATTTTGTAGAAAGATATACAGATAGGCACTATAGGTAGCAAACTATCTGGTTAAGGTTATACTTGAGTGTGTGTAAGAGACATACATCCACTATTTATATATTGGTTTGTATAAATTAGCTGGCAGTCAAGCTGGTTGCAATAGGCAGGATCTACCTGCTCTGCTTCCTACCACATTGGCTTCCCCTCCAATAGCTCTCCTCTCATGGTGCCAAGATAGCGTCGGAGATCTAGATTGCCACTTAGTAATCTTAAAAAAAAAGAGGATCTCATTTCTAAGAGCTTCAACCCAAATCTTGACGTAGAAGTCACAATGGTTCCTGCTCACTTGACTTGAGTCAGTGGGTTAACTCTCAGCCAATCACTGAGCTCAAGATCTTCCTATATTTCATATAGTATATGCAGAGTGCCTGGGTCCCACTCTCATGAGTTGGAGGGAATTTCTCAGAGAAAAAGAAGCTCTAGAGGGTGACAGATCTATCAAAGAGCTCTACTGTGGGATCATCCTGTCTTTGAGCCTCAGTTTCCCTATTTGTGAATTGGTGAGGAGAATATGCCTTATATGGTTAGTTCATCTATATATTGATCATATGAGATAAGTGCTCTGTGATAGGGGTGTGGACCACTTTTGCCAAGCATCCTGGGCTTTACACAGTCTTATTTGAGTCTTGTACCTCTCTGGTTACCAGGTGGCAGGAAGAGCTCTTCAGGAAGCCAGGTCCAGGCCACCGGGCTTCCTGCAACTTGAGCTGCCCTATGATCTCACCCAGCTCAGCTGCCCTCCCTCTCTGTGTATATGTAGGTAAACTCCTTCGAGCAGCTGTGTATCAACTACACCAATGAGAAACTGCAGCAGCTGTTCAACCACACCATGTTCATCCTGGAGCAGGAAGAGTACCAACGAGAGGGCATTGAGTGGAACTTCATTGACTTTGGCCTGGACCTGCAGCCCTGTATTGAGCTGATTGAGCGGCCGGTGAGGGACTGGCATGTGCATGCTGACCCATTTATTTGTACTGCATGCTGACCCATTTATTTGTACACACTTAGTCAGAGCTTGTTTCCATGTGTGCTGTCTCTGGGCGAGTCCTAAAAGGCTGTCAATGGAGTTTGGGGAACTAGGCTATGCTGTCTATGTTTACAATCAAAGTTACTTTGTTTTATGCTACCCCTCCCCTGTTTTGAGCCAACTCACTTGGAACTTCGTATGTAGACCAGGCTAGTCTCAAACCTAAGAGTCTTCCTGCCTCAGCACCGTGAGTCATGAGATTAGTCCCACTGATCCTCAACAAAATAATTATTTTAGCAATTCTGCAGTTGCAGTTCAGGACCTTGCCCATGCTAGGCAAGTACTCTATTGCTTTAAAAATTAAAGATATTTTTATTAGCATATATAAATTTTTTTTGAGACAAGGTCTTACTGTAGCTCCAGTTGGCCTCAAACTCACTCTGTTGTTGAGGATGAGCTTGAACCTGTGATCTTCTGCCTCTAACTCCCAGGTGCTGGAATTTCAAGCATGCACCACCACATCTGGTTGAATTATAACAATTCTTCTGTCTCAAGCTTCCTGTGCTAGGATTAGAGCATACACCACCAGAATGCAGTTCCCTCAGTCTTTCTCTTCCTCTCTTTGGCTCATTCATTCCCAAAGAGTCTGTGATTTGTCTACTACTGTATCCCAAACTTCTAGAGTCATAGCAGGCAAGCAGTTACTGCAGGCTGGGCCTCTTCTTTAAGGATTGGTGTTATAACTATGAACAAGATAGGTATAGACCCTCACCTCCTGGAAGAGCCAGTGGTGAAACCAAACCAACACTTCACCAAGGCACTATGGAGGACAATCAGGAAATAGTTCTGTGAGCTGGAATCATCAACATGAAGACAGTTCTCCCAGGGTGAACGGTACAGACCAACACCTTCATTTAGACCTTCTCAGACATAGGAAAAACTTTGCTGAAAGGGATCCTGGGTAAATTTATAAGGAAGTAAAGCAACAGATTCTTTTGAGATTCTTGTGTAATCTTAACTGGGTGTAGTGGCTCACACCTAATCCCAGCACTCAAGAGGCTGAGGCAGGAAGAATGCTGGAGGTTTGAGTCTAGTGTTTGTACGCGGAGACTGTTTATTTGTTTCCCAGCCACCTAGACCCAAAATAATCACACAGAAACTGTATTAATTAAAACACTGCTTGGCCTATTAGCTTATGCATATTTCTAGCTAGCTCTTACATCTTAAATTAGCCCATCTCTATTAATCTGTGCATCACCATGAGGTTATGGCCTACCGGCAAAGTTTGGCCGGCAGTGGCAGATGTCTTTCTCCTTCTACGGCTACATGGCTTCTCTTTGCCTTTACCTACTCTCTCTCTACATCTCTGTTTGGATTTTCCCCTGGCTTTACTCTGTTAAAACAGCTTCTTTATTAATCAATAGCAATAAAACATTTTCATAGCCTACAGAGGGGAATCCCACATCAAGTGTTGACTGATTATAGCAGCCTGGGTTATAGTGTCTCAAACTGTCTGAGAACCTAGGATGCTGTGTTTCAAACTAAACCAAACCAATATAGCTGGAAATATAGCTCAGTGATAGGGTCCTGCCTAGCAGGCTTTAGCCTGAGTTCTATCCCCACTCAAAGTGGGAGAGGGGAATGCCATCTTTGTGGTGTTTGTGTATTGCCCAGCAAAAGCAGCAGCAAGCATTGTGTCCTGGTAGTTCTTGCTCTTAATCCCTCATGGGGTGGAGGAAAGAGGACATGGATTGATCTTTGACATAAGCAAAACAAAGTGGCAGTGTCTCTCCTCTGTGTGACCTCTCTCTTTTTGGAGAGGGAAATAATTTTTTGAGATAGTGTTCAATATAGTTCAAATTCAAGCCTGGCCTTGAACTTGTTTTCACACTTTTGCCAGGATTCTAGGCCTGTGCCATCTTACCTGGCTGTGTTTGTGGCGTCTGAATGATTGTCCCTTCCCAGTGAGCCCGGTAGTGATGACCCAGCCTGGTGGTGATCCTACCCTCCTGTGTTCCAGAACAACCCTCCAGGTGTGCTGGCCTTACTGGATGAAGAGTGCTGGTTCCCCAAAGCCA
The DNA here is from genome assembly GCF_037038515.1 of Microtus pennsylvanicus. Taxonomy (NCBI): domain Eukaryota; kingdom Metazoa; phylum Chordata; class Mammalia; order Rodentia; family Cricetidae; genus Microtus; species Microtus pennsylvanicus. The sequence continues at coordinate 103,322,265 of NC_134589.1, read as the reverse complement.
CGGACAAGTCTTTTGTGGAGAAGCTGTGCTCAGAGCAGGGCAACCACCCCAAATTTCAGAAGCCCAAGCAGTTAAAGGACAAAACTGAATTCTCCATCATCCACTATGCTGGGAAGGTACTGGTCAAGGTTCTTGAGGGGTGCTCTGTCCTGAGGGTGGGCATTTACACAAAGATGCTTTGACAAAGGCTGTACCCTCCAGAGACATATAGCAAGTGAGTTCCCAGCTAGAGGCTCATTGTCTAAGCCTCAGTCAGTAGTGAGAGTGAGCGTCTCTGAGGTATGTCAACTGTCCTAACCAGGATAGTCTTCCCTGGGAAGACTTCAAGGACTGCTTGCTCCATGGCAAACCCCATAGGCAAGGCCCCTGAAGTGAGGGACCAGTGGATCTTCTCTAGTTCACAAGAACCCCTGGCATCACCATTGTGTTCCATCTGTGGAAGTCTTTACTTGTCAACACTGTCACCATCACCACCGCCATCATCTTGGATATTAGTGTGTCCTGAATAGCATATAAAATCCATCACTGGCCTCTGCTGGCACTGTACACACAGCACATAGGGTCGCACAGGCAAAACATCCATACTTATAAATAAGTATTTAAAGAAAGAAAAGAGAAGCCATAGCTTGTTCTGGCTTATAGAATTGTTTCGTCACCCTTCTAGTATCTCCCATTGCATCATGGGAACAGGCACTGCCCCATTCACACAATCTAGGCTGCTGGCCAAGATTGGAACACAGCCAGGCCCATTTGTTTCCATAAGGTCTCTGGTTTCTTTGATGTTACAAGGGCAGAGTTGAGCATTGTGGCAGACTGTATAGCCCACCAAGCTGGAAATATTTGTACTGTGGCCTCTTTGCCTCCCACTTTATACTCTCAGTAAAGCTTATGCTCCTTTAAGCATCTGCCAGTAGCACTCTGCCCAGGTTCCTATGTGGTTGTTTTTCAGTCTTGTCAGAAACCACTTCCCATTACAACGCACCAGAGCTGTGCTGTCGGTCCATACTGTGCTGTAGTCACAGGCATTAAATTTGGACATTAAGCAAGTCAGGGATTTTCAAAAGCCTTCAGTGTCCTTTTCCATATATCCATGTATAAAGACCTCTAAGCTAGCAGCCTAGGGCTGTCAGTCAGTGCTGGAGCACTGGCCTACATGAAGGTTACTCTCAAATCTTGAATCATTTGGAAGAGAATCCCGACTGAGGAATTACCTAGGTCAGGTTGGCCTGTGGGCATGTTGGGCTGGGGATAATTGTGTTGATTGTTAATTAAGGCGCAAAGACCTGCCCTGCATGTGGGTGGCACCACCTCACGAGCAACAGGAGAAAGCTAGGTGCAGAAACAGCATAGGCACATTTGCTTCTCTGTCCCTTTCTCAGTGGATGTGGCACTTTGAGTCCCTGCCCTGACTGTTCCTAGTGATGGACTATAGCTTGGAATTGTGAGCCAATAAACTTTTCCTTCCCTGGGTTGCTTTTGGTCAGTGTGTTTTATCTCAGCAACAGAAAACAGACTAGGGCACCTACCCTGATTGTCCTAGGTTCAGTCCCCTGTGCTATGATGAAATCCAGTAGAACCAACCCTATTCCTCAGACAGTGGGAAAGACGTCCCTGGCTGACTTTAACACTGAGGAGTCCTGTCCAGTTGCCCCGGAATAGGAGAAACACGAGGTGTCTAGGACAACTTTTGTCACCATTATCTTCCTTGGACATTTTTGGGGCTTAGTGTGAGACTGTGGCAAAAGGCAGCTCCTCTGAGGCTCTGTGGACAGAACAGCAAGAGTTTCTTCTGGCACTGATTTGCCACTGGTGAATGTCCTACTATGTGTAGGGTCCCTGAAGATTCTGACCTATTTGTCTCTTCCTTGATGTCAGTGGAGACCCATCATGGCAACCTAAAAAATACCATTTCCCATTTAAGGTCTAGAGATGTGAACATGGAGGATTTGGGCCTTGTGGTGGGTTTCAGAGGCAGGCAGCCTGATGCCAGCGTGGCTTTTGGCAGGTGGACTATAATGCAGCTGCCTGGCTGACCAAGAACATGGACCCGCTAAATGACAACGTGACCTCACTCCTCAATGCCTCTTCTGACAAGTTTGTTGCTGACCTGTGGAAGGATGGTAAGTTCTTCCTGCCCTGGAGGCCGCTTTGATCTAGGAGGTTGAACACCTCAGACCTACTGCCCTAGTTCCTTCATGTGCCACAAACTGGGAGGCCTTGTGTGGGGCCTGGAAGAGAAGCAGACTGTCACATGCTAATGCTACCACACTAAAACAGCCTTGTCTGCACAGCACACACTTCCCCCTGTAAAGGAAGTAAGAATCTATCCTAAGCTGAGTATGAGTGGCTGTGGCTGGAGATCACAGGCTCAGGACCCCAAATGGCTGGCCTCAATGTGGAAATGGTTTCATGAGGTTTTAATGTTCTAGAATAATCAAGGTAATCTTTAAAGGACTCTTGTGGGGACCTGATGACATGCTTAGCTTTGGGGTCAGTGGAAACTGGTGGTCTGTTAAGACAGTCCCAACCTGTCTATGATAGATAAATATTAGGTCAGGTATGGATGTAGACAATAAATGGCCAGTTAGGGGCTAAAGATGGCCCAAGATGATTAAACCCTGCATCTCTAACATTTCAGGTCTCCATAATTACCAACCTGTTAGCCCTTTAGAATCTTTAACACAGACCTGCCCTTCTTTCCCTGGAAAATTCAGTTCATGATCTTCTTAAATGAGGGACACTGAGCTCCTTCATCTCATTCCTGGATTCACCAAGAAGGTCCTGTGTCAGGGTCCAGGAAGAGGGTTAACTAGACATGATGAAGTCAGAAGGACTTCACATCTTGTCTATGAGCTGTGACTTTGGACGTACTGCCTAACTATTAAGCTTGGATGTCCTCATTTGTAAACTGGGTCTCTACCACGTCTTGCTTACTTTAGGAGTTGCATGAGGTTGGCTCTCATTGCTGGTATGCAGCCTTGTACCAGGGTCTCCCTATTAAATCCCAGGCTGCGGCTGGAGCTTGGACATATAGGAGGCTCTGGCTCCATCCAGAGCTACATCAACTGGCCATGATGGTGGCACATGCTGTAGCAGTGGGCACTTCTTATTCCATTCTAAAGAAGAAAGGGGAAGCTATGGCTATTTGGCAGAGCACCTGCCCAAAGCAAAGCTCCTCTGTGGTGATAATATTGCCCACTGGTGTCTTGGCTGTTGAGCACTTACATCTTCTCAGTCCTCATCAGAGTACTTGTCACTTATACCAAGGATGTTCTCTCATTGGACACGTATGCATTTGTGGAAAGATGGTGGTCACTGCTTGGTTCTGTATCTGCTCAAAGATCAGCTTCTTAGACAGACACTCCCTATCACCCTGTCTCGGGAAATCACTCCTTCTCTCCCTCTTGTTCCCCCATCCTCTTCTCCTCTCCCTTTTTCTCTCTTCTCACTCCTTTTCCTCTCCCCTCTCTTTATCCTTAACTTTTCTAAGCATACCTGCCTACCTGCTACATTGCATTGTCTGCCTCCTCCTGTCAGAGATGGGTAACCTATGAGCTGAAGTGGACAGGGCCTTTGTTGTGTGCTTACGCCATCCATAGTTAGTTCTCAGCAAACTCCCTAGGGTTCAGTAAGTACTGAAGGTTACTATGGAGGTCAGGGCTTTCTAGGCTTTGTGGTCATATTCCATCTTTAGGAATTAGATGCTGGGAGGCTGGAGAGATGGCTCAGTGGTTAAGAGCATCGCCTGCTCTTCCAAAGATCCTGAGTTTAATTCCCAGCAACCACATGGTGACTCACAACCATCTGTACTGAGGTCTGGTGCCCTCTTCTGGCCTGCAGGCATACATACAGAATATTATATACATAATAAATAAATGAATGAATGAATTAGATGCTGCTATTGCTGCCATTGCAGAGAAGGGAACTGAAGCACAACATGGTCCAGGGCCAGGCTACCCAGTGAGTTAGCACCAAGAACGAAACTGACTCCTTAGGTCTCTGTGATCCTTGAGAGGACACTGGTTTATCTGCCACTCGGGTGCTCTCAAGGATGCCCAAATTGACACTACTTCGAGGCCCTTACCTCAGCTAGAGGTGGAAACACCTGACCATCACAGAGAAAAATGGGAACGGTACCCCCCAGATGGGGTCTAGGAACACCTCCCTCGACCACCATCTTCACAGTCTCGTCATCTGGTTTGTGACAAGAGTGTAGGATCCCTGAAGTGGCCTAGAGGCTGATATCATCCTTCATGTACCCCACAGTGGACCGCATTGTGGGCCTGGACCAGATGGCCAAGATGACCGAGAGCTCACTGCCTAGTGCCTCCAAGACTAAGAAAGGCATGTTCCGCACTGTGGGCCAGCTCTACAAAGAACAGCTAGGGAAACTGATGACTACGTTGCACAACACCACGCCTAACTTTGTGCGCTGCATCATCCCCAATCACGAGAAGAGGGTGAGGTACCCCCCAGCCTGGAGCTCCTGCCCACGAGGTAGTGTTGGAGGACTGCAGAGAGGCACCTGGGAGGCAACAGGCAGACTAACGAGGTGGAGGGGCAGAAAAAGTGGTCTGACCTTGGTCCCTGTCCTGAGCAGCCTCAAGGACAGTGGACAGTTTGTCTGGATTTGGGGCCTACTCCCCATGCCTAAAAGCAACAGAAATCAAGGAAGGAAGGAAGGGACTCTTTCCAGAGACTGTTCATCTAGGTAGTGGCATGGGGTGTGAGGCCACCAACCCTTCCGTTCTTCTAGTAAACACTTGCCAAGCTGCTATTTGTGACTGACACTTAGGATGCAGTGCTGGAGAAATCACTGGGTACACATTTGCTATAGCATCCAGTAGAGAGAGGCGAGGAAGTCTGCTGGACATCTCATTATGTGCCCCATTTCTCCCCAAAATATCAGGAGACCAGGGACCTTAACACACAGGCTAGAATCACAATGGTAAATTAGGAAAACAACAAAAAACTGGAGTATCTACCTCTGCAAGAACTTTAAGAATGGATAGATGGGTTGGGGAGATGGCTCAATGGGTAAAGGCTCTTGATGTCAATCAAGGCTAATAACCTGAGTTCCATCCCTGGAACCCACATAGTAGAAGGGAAAAACTGAGTGCTACAGGATTCCCTCTGACCTCCGCATATGCACTGTGGCACACTTGTGCCCACACCAATCCCACATACACACATATACACAATAAATATAAATAAATAAATAAATAAATGTCATTTAAAAAGACATGGGTAGACATCAACTTGGTGACGTGCATAGTGTCTGGAGGCCTTTAAGTCAGAACTGGGGGTAAAAAAATGAGTCTAGGCAAGAAAACTGTAGCTAGCTCATTTTGTATTGTTTTTGTTTTGTGTGCATGTACACATACAGTGTACTGTAGAGTCAGAAGACAATCTCTGGTGTTGGTCCTTAGGCACCTTCCATTTCCATGTGGGACAGCTTTCTCATTGGCCTAAAGCTTTACCACACAGGACAGTTTAGCTGGCCTACTAGTTTTTTGAAATCCTCTATCCCTGCCTTCCTTCTTACAATTCTAGAATTACAGGCACATGGCATTATGCTTGGCTTTACATGGGTCCTGAGGATTTGAACTCAGGGCCTCTAGCTTATGGAGTGGTCACTTTATGGAATGAGCCATCGTCCAGCCCCCTTGTTTCTTATTGACATGAGGTAAGGATGGGACTGGACTGGATTATGGAGTTCCTTTTGTGATGGCCTCCTGTCTGTAGGAAGCCACTGAAGGAGTTTATACAGTAGGTCATGATCAAAATTATGTTTTAGACCAAATGAGGAGCTAGGAAAAATGAGCAGGACTGAGGGGAGATGACCAAGTTGGAAGGTGCTGCAGTTGTCTGGGTAAAAGACACAGACAATGGCATACGAATGTAGGTTGGGAGAGATGCTTGCCACACATGTATGACTTGGAACCCCAGAAGCCCACATAAATACTAGGTAGGTATGGTGGCCTGCTTGTAATTTTAATCTCCAAAGACAGAGACAAGGAATTTCCAAAACAATTCAGCTAAGAGACTAGTAGGACTGGTGAACTTTGAGTTTGGATGAACGAGTCAGTGAGTACAGTGGAAGATTTCTGACACCAACTTTCGGCCTCCAAATGAATACACACACATGAGTATACACATTTCACATGAGTACATATCACATACACAGGCGCATACACACATACATAACACACACACACCACACATGTCCACACATGTATGCTCTCATAGGCATGCAAGAACATAATATATACTAATACACTACAACTGCTTTTTTTGGGGGGGGTTGGTTCTTCAATAGAGGATTTCTCTGTGTAGCTTTAAAGCCTGTCCTAGAACTTGCCCTGTAGACCAAGCTGGCCTCTAACTCATAGAGATCTGCTGTCGCTGTCTCCCGAGGTTTTTTTTTTTTAAAGAAACTTACTGGACTCACTCATAAGTGGCTTTTAGACATAAATCAAAGAAAAAAAACAGCCTATAATTCACAACCCCAGAGAACCTAGACAACAAAGAAGACCCCAAGAGAGACATACAAAGATCTAATCTACATGGGAAGTAGAAAGAGACAAGATCTTCTGAGTAAATTGGGAGCATGGGGATCATGGGAGAGGGTAGAGGGGGAGGGGAGAGGAAGGGAAGCAGAGAAAAATGTAGAGCTCAGTAAAATCAATTTTAAAAAATGGAAAATTTTAAAAAAGGAAAATAGAAAATTACTGGGAGAGACTTGGGAGGTAAGAGCTATGGATTAGCAAAGACCAGGAGTGAGGGAGAGGATAGTAAAGGGGAAACAGACCCAGTTTCTAGCCAGGGGTGCTAGCACCACCAATTACAATGGGATTATGGGACAAATAATGCCAAAGAAAATATAAAGACCCAGAGATGGCAACAGGAGACATTGTACCTCAGCTAAACCCTGTGAAGACCCCACAGACTTCAGGTTAGTTTTCTGGCCCTGGGGTCTGGGCCTTGCTGCTCGAGTGGTCACTGGCCTCTTCCACTTCCATAGTCTGGCAAGTTGGACGCATTTCTGGTGCTGGAGCAGCTGCGGTGTAATGGTGTGTTGGAGGGCATCCGCATCTGCCGTCAGGGCTTCCCCAACAGGATTGTCTTCCAAGAGTTCCGGCAACGGTGAGCCTGCTGTGGTTGGTGGGGCAGTGGGGAGCAAGCCCTGAAGAAAGCATGAATCATGGAGATGAGTGTGTAACTTCTGTCCTGTGTTTTAAGCTATGAGATCCTGGCAGCGAATGCCATCCCCAAAGGCTTTATGGATGGAAAGCAAGCTTGCATTCTCATGGTGAGCTTAACCTTGGGACCCTCCCCAGACATCCAATTGTGACCTCCCAGCTCTGAGTCATATTTCCAGTTGCTGATCTGGGTGGAATGGTTCCTAAATACATGGCACCACTGAACAAACAGAACAGTTGAAAATAGCAGGCTTTCTCTTTCTCTCTTCTCAGATCAAAGCCCTGGAACTTGACCCCAACCTGTACAGGATTGGGCAGAGCAAAATCTTCTTCCGAACGGGAGTCCTGGCCCACCTGGAGGAGGAACGAGACCTGAAGATTACTGATGTGATCATGGCCTTCCAGGCGATGTGTCGTGGCTACCTGGCCAGAAAGTAAATACAATTTCCTGTATCCTAAAGTTTCCCCCAAATTCAGAGTAGAAACCTAAAGTCCAGAGAAGGGGATTTCCAGCTTTGTACTGGGATTCCCCGATTCCAAGAGGCCATCTATTTTAAGACACTCCCGTAATCAACAGCTTCTCTCTGAGAGGAAGCAGAAGCTACCAACTGAAATGTGTATATATGAGGATTATGGTACAGAAAGGGCAGAACGACAGTCAGTGGGTTGAGAGTTTTAGACCTGGGTTCTCATTCTCAATTTCTCATTTCATGTGCTCAGATTTCTCCTGAGTGCAATCATTTCTGCCTCATAAAATTGTTCAAGAGGAGTTAATGAAATATGCTTAGAGAGGGCTTGGAAATGTGGCTGGTTCATTTCAGAAGTCTTAGACTATGAGACCATATCAGAGAAAAGATTATTTGGCTGTATCTCTAGCCCCATGTTCAAATAAGATTCATAAAGGGAGACACTAGAAGTTGCAATGCTTCATCAGTTCTGCTTGGTGTTAAGATGAAAACTCAAGTTCCTCAAGGAAAGATGCCCCCTGCTGGGCATGGTGACCTTTAATCCCAGCACTTGGGAGGCAGAGGCAGGCTGATCTCTGTGAGTGACTGGTCTACAGAGCAAGTTCCAGGAAAGCCAGGGCAGCACAGAGAAACCATGTCTGAAAAGAAAGAAAAGGAAGGAAGGAAGGAAGGAAGGAAGGAAGGAAGGAAGGAAGGAAGGAAGGAAGGAGGGAGGGAGGGAGGGAGGGAGGGAGGGAGAAAGGAAGGAAGAAGGGAGGGAGGGAAAAAGGAAGGAAGGAAGGAAGGGAGGGAGGGAAGGAGGAAGGAAGGAAAGAAGGAAGGAAGGAAGGAAGGAAGGAAGGAAGGAAGGAAGGAAGGAAGGAAGAAGGGAGGGAAGAAGGAAGGAAGAAGGGAGGGAGGGAGGAAGGAAGGAGGGAGGAAGGGAGGGAGGAAGGAAGGAGGGAGGAAGGGAGGGAGGGAAAGAAGAAAGGAAGGAAGGAAGGGAGGGAGGAAGGGAGGGAAAGAAGAAAGGAAGGAAGGAAGGAGGGAAGGAGGGAAGGAAACAACCTAGAGCGATCTTTCAGGTGCTGAAGACTGGAATGTGGGCTATTATCAGGTATAGTCCAAACCACATCTGTAGAGCCTCGATTGTGTCAGAGACTCAATATGGTTACGTCCAGATACTGGGGAGCCCTTAGTGCAACAGCAGCCCTAATTTATTAAATTTTATCATTAAACTCTCTGTTGCCATTGTTCCTGTTCCCAAAATAATTGGTACTCTTTTTGTTGGGGGGGGGGGGAGTTTTCGAGACAGGGTTTCTCTATGGCTTTGGAGCCTGTCCTGGAACTAGCTCTGTAGACCAGGCTAGTCTCGAACTCACAGAGATCCGCCTGCCTCTGCCTCCCGAGTGCTGGGATTAAAGGCGTGCGCCACCATCGCCCGGCCTAATAATTGGTACTCTTAATAATTGGTGTTCTTATATGTACCCACAGCCCACGAGGCTCCTAACATGGCAGAATGGGTTTGTTGTCATCATTCTGTAGTTTTTCAAACTCAGAAGCTCCTAAGAAACATAGTGCTGGTTTGGTATTAAGGTTTGAAAATTCTGAAATACTACCAAGGAATAAAGAAGTCTGTCAGAACTCAGTGGGCACAGGCAGGGTGTGAAGAATCCTTATAGAAACAGAGCATAGGAATTTTCCTTAGATATCATTTCTAGCCTTGATTCAGAGGCATTTGTGAGCCTGAAGTTTTCCTTACCTACTGAGAAAGGCTCTGGGAGCCAGCTTAAGTGGCTTGATCAGATAATATGCTGGTTAATATTCTGATTATATTCTGATGCTCAGAAAGATCGGCTGGAGCAAACGGGGGGTGTCCTATACAGGGAATGATGCCGTGAACCATGAAGGAAGCAACTCACGGCTCCCTGCCTTCCTCTGCACAGGGCCTTCATAAAGAGGCAGCAACAGTTGACAGCCATGAAGGTGATCCAGAGGAACTGTGCTGCCTACCTCAAGCTCCGCAACTGGCAATGGTGGAGGCTGTTCACGAAAGTGAGTGATTGACTCTGCACCTTTCCAGAAGCCACCTGACCTCCTTCAGTTTCCCAGCCCCAAGCCCTACTGGGGTCTCTAGAGATGGGAATGGGAGGTGGTCCAAAGTGACTCTGGAATTGAAGGTCTGAAGTCAGGCCTCACATGCAGGTCTGTAAGGTTTGTAGGTGACAGCCATGCACTGCTGTGACAGTGACTGTGACAGGGAAACAGCAATGCAGGATCTTTTTCTTGCAAAGATGCATAGCTATGTCCAACTCCCTTGGCTCTTCTTTCATTTTGTTCTAATAAATGTATCTAATAAGAGGCCCAGTGGGTAAAGCACACAGCCCTGGGTTCAATCCCCAGAACTACAAAAAACAAACAATGAAAGGTCCCTCATCTTTTGAGTTTAGGCTCAGCAATTCTGTCTTGTGGGAGAGGTTCCTAGAAATTGTTCTTAAATGTAAGCCCATACCTCTTGCCTCTACCTACTGATGCCAATAAAAACTTCCATCCCTGTTTCAACTGCTGATTATGTCCCTAACATTGCCCAGTGTCACCTAGACAAAATCATCTATAGCTGAGAACCAATCCAATATTTGATGAAAATGGCTCCCTATGTGTATCTATGCAGGTAAAGCCATTGCTCCAGGTGACACGGCAGGAGGAAGAGATGCAGGCCAAGGAGGAGGAGATGCAGAAGATCAAGGAGCGGCAGCAGAAGGCAGAGACTGAGCTAAAGGAGCTGGAGCAGAAGCACACACAGGTATAAACAAGTGTACAGTGGGCTGTGAGGGCTGCACAGCAAGGAGTGAGATTTGGATCACCTCATGGCCACCTCCTGATCCTGCATCCTAATCCTGCATGCAGCTGGCTGAGGAGAAGAATCTGCTGCAAGAGCAGCTGCAGGCAGAAACAGAGCTGTATGCTGAGGCCGAGGAGATGCGGGTCCGGCTGGCAGCCAAAAAGCAGGAATTGGAAGAGATCCTGCATGAGATGGAGGCCCGCCTGGAGGAAGAGGAGGACCGGGGCCAGCAACTGCAGGCTGAGAGGAAGAAGATGGCTCAGCAGATGCTGGTAAGACATTGCAGGGGCACCTTATGATGGGAACAGATTCACTAGACCCTCGTGAAGGCATCTGATGATACACAGCCCTGATGCTGGACAGCGGAGGCACACACCCTTAGAGAGCAATGGTTATCTGCCCAACACCACAGAGCTAGGGCAGGGATTGAACACAAGTCACCAGAGCCTGCTCTGTCTAGTGCCTTGTATTCTGTATGCTGACCCCCTTCCTGTTAGCAGCTTGGTGTGAGAATAACACTGTAATGAACAGCCTGAATGTAGTAATAGGAGCGGCGGCGGGGCTGCGTCCCCAACACCCCAGCCGCCTGCTCGGCTAGCTTATGCCCCGAAATAATTACACGGACACTGTATTCTTTTAATCACTGCTTGGCCCATTAGCTTTAGCCCTTACTGGCTAATTCTGATATCCTGATCAACCCATCTCTAATAATCTGTGAGCACCCGTCTTACCGGGAAGATTCTAGGTCGGAGCTTCATTGCGTGCATCTGCCTGGGAGCGGGGCATGGCGTCTCTCTGAGGCGTCTGCTCTGGAGAGAAGAGCTGTCGAGTCTGAGCTCACTTCCTCTTCCTCCCAGCGTTCTGTTCTGTTTACTCCTCCCACCTATCTTCTAACCAATGGGGACCAAGCAGTTTCTTTTTATTTAACCAATGACCTTCCTCCATCATTTCCCCTTTTTTGGTTTAAGCAAAAAAAAAAAAAAGGCTTTAACTTTAACATAGCAAAATTACATATAACGAAACAGTTATCAAGTAAAAGTTACAATAATCTTTATCATAACTAAGGAAAACTATAATATAACTAACTATTCTTACCTCCATCAAAGACTCCAGAAAGATACAATACTACCTAAGCAAACAAGAAAAAAGCAACTTTTAAAACTCTAGAAATGACAGAGACATCTCGCTGCCTGGACAGTCACCCAAAGTTCCTCTGTACCGTTGGGGCATCCATCTTCAGCCTTCAGGTCCATGGTATCCAGCAGACATTTCCATAAAGCAGGAAAATTCAAAGTCAGTTCAGTCACTATCTATTGTGTCCTGCAGAATGTCTCGCAGACTCTTTCATGAATCAGGAACCCCGAAAGATCATCTCACCTTAGGCAAGTTCAGTAGTCCTCTCTTTGTGGGTTCTCTGTGTCCAGTTTATGCAATAGTCCAGGCAATAGGAGTTTCTTGCCCAAATGACTATCAAACTTCATAAAGATCCTCTTCGATGCCCATCTTCTTCCTGAAGTAGATTGGTGCTGCCAGGAGCAGAGTGTCTCATTGTCATGAAAAACCCTAAGTTATTAAAACATTAAATGTCCTATTCTGTAATCTTTGAAAGACATGAAGAATGTCTATCTAAAATATATCTCTATATATCTAGAAAATCTAACTAACATGACTACAAGCTTTACTATTATCGATGATTATCCATTAACAACCTATATTTCTTAATTATACAGTACATATTTAAATGAACTACACAATCACAATACCTTAATCAATATCAGAAATACATATACATATAACAAAATTGACCATAAATCTCTATCAATAAAGCAAAATCTATACTAATACAAATTATTCATATCTATATCATATCCCCCTTTAAATGTAAAAGAACATTTATAAACATTTTTTGGGAATATGGGCGCAGTTATTTCTCTCCAAACTGCTTCCTGCTGAATGGGGGCGCTGTTAATCATATCTTTCATGGGGTAACCTGTGTGCCAGGGTCATCTCAGTTGGCAGTTGAGCGAAGCAATTTTTTGAGGGTGTTACAGCAACCTTTCAGGAGGGCGTGGTCTATCATACCAAATTGGAATAGAAGAAATCCACAGGGTCTGTTCCTCTGTGAAAACAAAAGAAGACCCTTTCCAAAGCATCATATCCTTAGACCCAAATTCTGAAATCATACCCTCATGATATCCGTTCTGGTTCCACTTGGCAGCCCATATAATGAAATGTCTCTCTATACTTAGCTCCTTCACTGTCAAAAAATTTAAAGAAAACACAATAATACAAAGAATCCAGACTCTCTGTGAATTTTCCATTTTTACGTGGCTTATTTTTCTTTATTTCTTTTAATCTCTTAACTATCTGTACTCTGTCTCTTTAAAGACTTTACTTTTTTTTTAAACCATTAACTTTATTCTCTATATTCTTTTTCTTCTCTCTCCCAAGCCTACGTACATTCATCCAACAGTGTGACTCATTTAGTGGTCTGAATCTGTCCTATTGTGAATCTGCAATTTTTTACTATCCAGGAGCACTTTTGATTTGTGCCTTTAAATCATTAGGCGCTTAAGAATCTAAGCTGTGACATTCCTAGGTTAACTTTTTGCTTTTTGAGTGTATATCTTTGACCTGGAATAACTCTGTAGACCAGGCTGTCTTTGAACTCTCAGAGATCCGCCTGTCTCTGCCTCCCAGGCATTGGGATTAAAGGTGTTTGCTACTACACCTTGAATTCACAGAGATCTGTTTGTCTCTGCCTTTTAGGCACTGGGATTAAAGGCGTGTGCTACCACACCTTGAAGTCACAGAGGTCTATCTCCCTCTGCCTCCCAAGTGTTGGGATTAAAGGTGTGTACTACCACACACAACAACTCTCTTCCGTTTTTTTTTACTTTAAGAACTTCAACTTTTAGCTTGCATATATTTTTAACACACTTTAAACCATTCAGAAATTTTCTCTGTCTTTGAATCTCTCTTTACTGTATATCTCTCTTTTTCTGACCATATGAGTCTTTAATTTACCAAGCAATCTCAGTAGGACTAAAGTCGTGGCTTTGCCGGCCAGATGTAGCCCATTCCTTAGCTTTCTGCCATTCCAACCTTGTGGCTGAGGTACCAGCCAGAGCCGCATTCAGTGCCACAAGTCTACAATGTTTCAAGGTCCCTGCCAGCAAGCGAGCTTCAGCAGCCTGTGCTTGCAAACCGCACGAACCACCTGCGTAAAAGAGTCAGAGTTTGCCCTGGCAGGACAGCCCAGAAGCCGGTATTTTTAAACGGCGCAGCTTTTTTCCTGCTATGGCTGAAAACAGAAAAGCATGTGTTCAGCTTTTCCTCAACACCATTTAAGTGTTTCGTGGCAGGACCTCTTAATGAGCTGCAGGGTTTTGCGGCTAAAGCTGAGTCAGGAAGCCTCTCTTAGATGAGAGCGCTTGCTTGCCTCTAGCAAGCAGAGTAGACCCGAGAAATTGTTGCTATCCAGAAAACATGCTTTACTCTTTCCCAAGCTTTTTCAGGCTTTCTGTGGATTCAGTTGTCCACGTGGGCGCCATTTGTAGTAATAGGAGCGGTGGGGCTGCGTCCCCAACACCCCAGCCACTTGCTCGGCTAGCTTATGCCTGAAATAACAACACACAAACTGTATTCATTTAATCACTGCTTGGCCCTTTAGCTCTAGCTCTTACTGGCTAATTCTGATATCCCAATCAACCCATCTCTAATAATCTGTGTGCACCGGTCTTACCGGGAAAGACTCAGCATGTCTGACCTGGCAGCTTGTTTCATCGCGTGCGTCTGCCCAGGAGAGGAGCATGGCGTCTCTCTGAGGCGTCTGCTCCCGAGAGGAGAGCTGTCGAGTCTGAGCTCACTTCCTCTTCCTCCCAGTGTTCTGTTCTGTTTACTCCTCCCACCTATCTTCTAACCAATGGGGACCAAGCAGTTTCTTTTTATTTAACCAATGACCTTCCTCCATCACCTGAACATAGCAGCTTCAAATCGTCCATATTTATCTTAGTAGTCAGCAACTGGGGAGGGGCTCAGTTGAGTGATTCTGACTTATGGCCACTTGTGAGGTTAGCAATCAAGATCCCAATCAGTCATCTGAAGGCTTAAACAGGCTAAAAGATCAATTCCTTTGTGGCCTATTCTCATGGCTGTTAGCAGGAGGTGCCAATTCCTTAGCCACGTCATGGGGGCTGCTTGGGCTTTCTCCTGTCATGGCTGTGGACTGCCCCCCAGAAGAAGAAGGGAAGAAGCCATGATGCCTTCCATGGCCCAGGCTTCTGAGGTTACAGTCTAGCACTTCCTTCCAATTGTGCTGAGAATTCTCAGCACCCCTGCCGCTCCCCCTGCCCCCCCCACACACACTCGTGGGGCCTAATTGCTTGCCTCTGGAAGGAATGACAGAAAGAATGTCTGGAGTATGGTACTGACACGCCAGTAAAGACATGTCACCAACACTGAGCAAGGCAGAGTAGCCTACATGGCTGTCCATCTCCTCCTTTCTGGAGGAGACAGCAGCATGCGGGAATCTTCGGCCCAGATCTCCTCTAGTGACTTTGTTCCAGCAAGGCTGTGATGCTTGTCTCTCTCCCAACCAAGGACCTGGAGGAGCAGCTGGAGGAGGAGGAGGCTGCCAGGCAGAAACTACAGCTTGAGAAGGTCACAGCCGAGGCCAAGATCAAGAAACTGGAGGATGACATCTTGGTCATGGATGATCAGAACAACAAACTTTCAAAAGTGAGTTAGATGTGCCGGGCTTGCCTGGGACTCACATCCGGCACCCTATGAAAATGGGGGAGCACTTCAGTTAGTAATTCCAAGATAGCTGACTCCATTCATTCAAACTGGGCATCAGCTAGGCCCCTGTGGGCTAGGGTCTGTGTGGACCAGGGCGCTCATGGAGCAGGAGGCCAGTGTCCTACACTGGGGCTTACACTCTGGCAAGATAGAAGTAATTATTACCACTGTGACCAGGGTCTGAAGATGCTCACCCTGTTAGGAGTGGAATACTAGAAGATCTCCAAGGAGACTTTCTGGAGGAGGGGGCATGAATGTAGCTTGGAAAATAGTTAGGAACAGAAGGCTGATCTGCATTGAAAAGATTCTGAGGCAGAGCCAAGCTGTCGTGTGGCAGGAATGGGGAAGTCCCTTAGCTGAACACTGAGTATGCAGGACACACTGGTCTAAGGTAGGTAGTGAGCAGCCTGGGAAGTTCCTAAGGAAGTTCTGCCATCTGGAACTCCTGGTGCCTGTGATTAGGAAAGGGGTTCTTTTTAAACTGTTCATATAGAAGCTGCCAGAAATAAAACATAGATCATGTAGGGAAAATAAAACCACGGCAATGATTGTTTTCCCCTTGGCCCCAAAGGAACGAAAACTCCTAGAAGAGAGGGTCAGCGACTTGACAACCAATCTAGCAGAAGAGGAAGAAAAAGCTAAAAACCTCACAAAGCTGAAGAGCAAGCATGAGTCCATGATCTCAGAACTAGAGGGTGAGTGGACAAATAGTGGAACCAGAAGTTAAGAGAAATGAAACTGTACTCAGACACATATTTTGTCTAGATTTTAATATTTTATTTGATGTTTTTATTATTTTATTTTCCATTTTCTTTAAAAATTTATTACTTGTTGATTGAGTGTGTACATATGTCATATATATGTGCAGTGTGTGTGGTCCTGCATGTCACAACATGCACATGGAAGTCACAGACAGTTTTGTAGAATTGGTTCTTTCCTTCTGTTGTACGGCTCCTGGGGATTGAACTTAGATTGTTAAACTTGGCTGCAAATGCCTTTACCTGCTGAGTCATTCTGTTGGATTTATTTTACTTTATTTTTGGAGGCAGGTCTCATGTAGCCTAGGCTAGCCTGAAACTTACTATGTAGTCAAAGCTAGCTGTGAGCTGCTGATCCTTCTGATACATCCCAAATGCTGGTATTACAGGTGTGCCTCTGTGCTGGGCTTATGCAGTGCTGGGAATGGAACCCAAAGGCTTGTGCATGCAAGTGTAGAGTTTTGATTTTAAATGAGTGCATAGGCGTAGCACACAAAGGTTGAAGGGGGTCTGTAGAAAGGAAGGGGTATTAAGGTAGGGCAGGTGGCTGGACAAGACAGGGAGATGGAGAGAGAAAAAAAGGAAATGTCTTTGCTCTCATATGGAGTCAGGTTTTAAAAAAGAAAAACCATAAAAGCAGAAAGAGGAACTGTTTGAATAAAGAAAGGGGACCAGAAGGAGAGGGGAGGAGGGACAAGAGAGTAATTGAGGTAAATACAAGCAAAGTCCCACCATGTGTGTCTATGAAATGGCCTCACAAAATCCACTATTCTACAGAGCCACTTTAAAAACTATTGCACAGGGACTGGAGAGATGGCCTAGATTTCTCCAGTGCTAAATCATGAGGACAGAGTTTGGCTCTAGACCCACAGTAGGTGGCTCACAGATGCTGTAACTCCAGCTACATGGGTTCTAGCAGCCTCTTCTGCCCTCCAAATGCCTCACACACAGGTGTGCACACACTTGCACAGATACCCCCACACAGAGATACTCACACGTGAACACGGACAGCCATACACACATACACACAGAGAGAGCTACACATGGACACAGACACTCATACTCACACACACAGAGATAAAATAAATATTTTTTTAAAAAAACTAATAAACCAGAAAAATCAGAAAGGAACCTTTAGAAAGACAGATTATCATGGGAAAGATGCTATCTGGGCTCCACACTGTGTGAGATTCGGGGGGGGGGGTGTCTTTCCCCAGGCTTGACACTCCCTTCACCCGAGAAGGGTCTAGGGCAGAATGAGCAATGTACACAGCCCAGGCAGAAAGGCATAGGCCTCTTCCTGGTGTCGTCCCCCTGCTGAAGTAGCCCTGGCTCTCTTGCAGTGAAGCTGAAGAAAGAGGAGAAGAGCCGGCAAGAGCTGGAGAAACTAAAGAGGAAGCTGGAGGGTGAGGCCAGTGATTACCACGAGCAGATCGCGGACCTGCAGGCGCAGATTGCGGAGCTCAAGATGCAGCTAGCAAAGAAAGAGGAGGAGCTGCAAGCAGCCCTGGCCAGGTGCAGTGTGTGTGTGTGTGTGTGTGTGTGTGTGTCTGGTTTTTGAGGTGGCTTCAGGCCCTTGGGATGGATGTTGTTTCTCAGACCAGGTCTCCTGCAGGCCTTCTCAACTATGCTCTCACCCCTAAACCTCACATTTGACTTCTCTTTTCTCCACTCCAATGGGATTGCAGCACCTGGGGTGCCCAGAATTTGTCATCTGAGGCTTTCATCCTCCCCATCCTACTCTCTGTGCAGGTGGCTTCCCCAGCTCTGGCCACACAGCCTGAGTCACCTGCCCTCCTCCTCCCTCTGCTCTCCCTTTATCCTGGCATCTGACTGGCTTCAGGCTGTGCATATGGCAGCAGCAAACGACGATCTGTGTAGTGTGTTGTGCGTTCAGTTCATTCCCAGAAGCACCTTGGACACAACGACTGTACCACACTTACACTCACTTCTCTGGGGACACAACTACCTGCCCACACTGCTTGTAAAAGGCAGAGCTGGGGCTCAAACCCCAGGCTTTTTGATTAGTCTCCGGCTCATCTCTCTTTTCTAACTTGGAGTGCATGGCAGAACTTGGGTAACTAATGAAAAATGTGACTCCAGTGTATTAGTCTGTGCTGGAGCAGTAGCGTTTCCCGAAAGACCCTGACCTCTTTGGGAGCCACTGGGCTGTAAGCACACCAGAGCACCTGCCTGATCCTTATCCTGGGCCTTCCCATTCATCATAGTCAAGTTGAACAGCACAGCTGAATGTGATGGTGTATACATGTAACCCTAACACTCAGGAGACTGAAGCAGGAGGATCACAGCTTTATGGACAGCCTGGATTCCATAAGCCAGTTTTTGTCTTAGAAATAAAGAGATGTTTACCATGCAACAGGACCAGAGCTCAGCGCTAGGCCTCCAGAAGGATCTATGATGAGCATAGGGATAGATTTTATTGATGGAGGATGTAAAGTCCGAGGGGCCTCTTTCATAGGGATGGGTTCTATTCACTGCGGGATCAGGGCTTAAACAATGCTCAGGATATTGGGCAATTCAGGTAGAGGCTGGGTCCTATTGGAAGAGCAAAGAACCACCGGGTTGGTGGACTACTTTTCACTGCGGCATTTCAGGTGATTAGGCGCCGTTCATTTCCTTCCATTGAAGGAAACAGGCCCATGGGATTGACACTGCTTTCTTTAAACTGAGCCTCCTACACTTTGAGACACAGGAGCCAACCCCAGAACAGTTTTTGGTGGCATTGGATAGCCTTGGTTGTGGGGTCTTAATCTGGGTTCTCCATCCCGGGCAGGCTTGATGAAGAGATTGCCCAGAAAAACAATGCCCTAAAGAAGATTCGAGAGCTGGAGGGCCATGTCTCAGACCTACAGGAGGACTTGGACTCAGAGCGAGCTGCCAGGAACAAGGCTGAGAAGCAGAAGCGAGACCTGGGGGAGGAGCTGGAAGCCCTGAAGACGGAGCTGGAGGATACACTGGACAGCACAGCCACACAACAGGAGCTCCGGTACGGGGCTGGGCCCCAGAGGCTGTGGGCTCCGAGCAAACCTGTTTGTGTCTAGAACATGAGTATGTTTAGTTTTATCTGCAAGAGAGCAGTAGTGCAGAATTGAAGAACAACTTTAAAATGATAGAACAGATGTTCAAAAGGAAATTTCTTCCAGTTCCACCCATAGTTAGGGTTTTTAAGTAATTTCTTTCACTGTATGTGTGTATGTGTATATGTTTTATGTTAAATTTTAAAAATAATATTCATTATATTGGTCTCTGATTTAAGATTCACTACAAGTAAATAGAGGAAACAAACCATATTCCAGCAATATTCTGTCTCTGTGAACATAGGACATCTATTCATTTAATGAGCGTGTCCTACAGTAGGGATTCCCCACACTTTGGGTTTTATATGTGTACAAAGGTTAGTCCCACCTTTTGTTTCCCTCCCACCTGGCTAGAGATGCAGAAAAGCCCAGAGCAGTGGCTAAAACTCCAGGTCAGGCTGGGCTTCATCTTGTAGCTCTGTCACATGGTAGTTGTGACCCTGTGGGAAATGACACCACTGCTTTGTAGAGTTTCTGTGAGAATGAAATGCTGTGTATAGAAAAATCATGTCCAGCTGGGCCTGGTGGTTCATGCTTATAATCTTAGTACTCAGAAGTAGAGGCAGAAGGATTGTGAATTTGAGACCAGCCTAGGCTATGTAGTGAGTGAAATTCTACTTCAAGGAAAAAAAAATCTTAGCTCAGGGCCTGGCATACAGTAAGTGCATACTAAGTGCTGGATAAATCCAAGAAGTGTTAATATTTAAGGGACATACTCTTACTTATATTTTCTATGCTGGTCTGCCAGCCTTAAGAGGTTCTGTGAGCAACTAAAATGTTCCCCATTGCACAGCTAATGCAACACTGCAGGGTAGCGAGGTTAGACAAGTCACTCTGGCTCACACAGTGAAGGAGAACTTCAGCTCTGAGTACCAGGAGACCTCTTGTCTCCTTGCCCAGTATTGTCACAGGTAAACCTGAGTGTCATCCACTGTGTTCTTTTCCCCTAGAGCCAAGAGGGAACAGGAGGTGACAGTGCTGAAGAAGGCCCTGGATGAGGAAACACGTTCGCATGAGGCTCAGGTCCAGGAGATGAGGCAGAAGCACACACAAGCTATGGAGGAACTCACGGAGCAGCTGGAGCAGTTCAAAAGGGTGCGTGCTCAGGAAACACCCCAGAAACCACATCAGGACAGCTGATTTCACCTATTCTTGTCTAGAACTTTGAATCTTGAAATGTTCCTAAAACCCAAAAGTTTCTGTGCACAACAAGTGAAAAACTATACCCTAGACCTCATGAGATGGGCCATAGTCAGAATGCAGGTGGGCCAAGATACTTGATATAAAGATCTTTAGGCTATGTGGACATAGTCTGTGAGAAGTAGGCAAATCACGTTCAGCCTGAGCCATCCCCCATGGTGCTTCTCTATGTACAGATACAAATATCCTACAACCCAAAAAGCTATGAGATTTGTGATTCTCAGATTTAGAGAAATTGTGCAGCCCAGATGTGTTGTGGGAGATCTAGAAGCTGGGTGGTTTGCCTGGACTCAGGAGCTGCAAAGCATCCTCCTGTTTCCTGCTTTTAACACTTCCTTAGGTGACCCACATATGTACGGGAGCTGGCTGGTAAAATAAATTGATCACAGAGATAGCAGGGAGATCAGACAATCTATGACAGATAACAGGCAGTCAGAGTCAAGTGGAGTGGGCCTGCCCCACTAACAGAGCAGGCACTGCTGCGTCGACTGGTTTTTGCCTTGAGGGAAGGTAAGGCCAGGTCTTTACTTTGCTTTTTGAGAGTCAGAATTATTGAAATATGTAAACAAGCTCCCCACACCCCACACTTTTCTTATTTTTAGATAGGGTCTCATTCTATACCTCAGGCTGTCTTGGAACTCATGATAATCCACCTGCTTCAGTTGGAGTGCTGGGATTATGGGCATAAACCACCATGGCCTGCCCTCCTTTCTTTCTCTACCCTCTGTTTCTTCTTTGGAGACAGGGTCTTATTAGACAACTCTAGTCTCACATCCAGGGTTTGCCTCCTGAGTGCTGGGATTACAGGTGTGTGCTACCACACCTGGCTAAACTCACCAATTTTTATTTTGGTTTTTTTTCTTTTGAGACAGGATTTCTTGGGTAGCCTTGGCTGTCCTCAAACTCTCTCTGTAGAGCAGGCTGGCCTTGAACTCACAGAGACAAACCTTTGCCTCTCAAGTGCTGGGATTAAAGGCGTGCACCATCACCCACCCAGTTTAAATTCACCAACTTTCAACACATTTTGACAAGTGTGACCATCTGAATAAAGAGTCCCACAGTCACAAGATAGAACATGAAGTTGTTAAAAAAAAAAAAGAACTTGGAATTCATATTTTCCTGGGAAATGTCCTAAAATTTGGTAACCCACACAGAGCAGGCCTGAAGGACATGAAAGCAGTTGATGGGGTTAGGGTTAAGAAACTAGAATCCCAGAAGCACTATAGAAGTTCTATGCTCCCTTTGCCCCTTCCCTTGGATGAGATGGACTAGAAAGAGGGACAGAGAGGACAAGTCCACCTCTCTCTGCTTCCCTCGGCAGGCCAAGGCAAATCTAGACAAAAACAAGCAGACATTGGAGAAAGAGAATGCGGAGCTGGCCGGGGAGCTGCGTGTCCTGGGCCAGGCAAAGCAGGAGGTGGAGCACAAGAAGAAGAAGCTGGAGGTGCAGCTGCAGGAGGTGCTATCCAAATGCAGCGACGGGGAGCGTGCCCGGGCAGAGCTCAATGACAAGGTTCACAAGCTACAGGTGAGGCCAGCATCCCCAAGCTGCGGCTGTCCAGCCTCCCAAGTCCCTGTGGCTGCCAGCAAGTTGGCTTCCTCGAGGTGCATCCTTGCATTCCCTTGTGTGAATTCTTCTTGTCAAAACCTCATGTTCTGTGGCTCCTTCTGGAACCCATCAGCTACAAGTTGGGAATCCTGGCCCTAGAACTCTGCAGTTCTAAGATCCTACCAGAGCCCCATTGTATTAACTGGGTCCAGTTAGGATCCACCTTATTGGATTCCAAATCCCCACCAAAGCTGGCAGAGATGAGCTGCATATCTGAGAGTCCCAGTGTTGAAAGTCAGTACTGATTTGTCCACTCCTTAGCACTGGGGAGGAAACTGTAGGGCCTGCTCTCTCCTACCCACTGCTCCTCCATTACCTTCATGGCCATCACCAAAGAGGTTCTGTGCTCCCTTCCCATAAAGGTGCGTGATGTACTCTGAGTAAGAAGGGCTCTTCTTGTTGTTCTATGATAAGACTTTCAACTCACCAGTCTCTCACCCCCTCAGAATGAAGTGGAGAGTGTCACAAGCATGCTCAATGATGCAGAGGGCAAGGCCATCAAACTGGCCAAGGATGTGGCGTCCCTCGGATCCCAGCTTCAGGATACTCAAGTGAGTACCTTCTAGGAGACCTGGAGTGCCTACTTCCTTGGGGGCATCCCTGGACCCGCCACACATGCCTTCCCTTGTAGGAGCTACTACAAGAAGAAACCCGGCAGAAACTCAATGTGTCCACCAAGCTGCGTCAGTTGGAAGATGAGAGGAACAGCCTCCAGGACCAGCTAGATGAGGAGACAGAGGCCAAGCAAAACCTGGAACGCCATGTCTCTACCCTGAACATTCAGGTGTGGACAGCATGCTGGGGCCTACCATGCATCCTCACCTCTCTTCCTCTCCTCACCTCCAGGGTCCATTGTGACTCCTCTTCTCTGGGGTCGTTACAGGTCCTCTCTTCTCCTCTGGGTCTGTGTGGTTTGTTTGCTCACTAGCTCTCTCTGCTATTGGATTTCCTCAGTGAGGAGAAAGAAAGTTCCCTTCTCAGAACCCAACTTTTGGCCATTCCAGCTCTCAGACTCTAAGAAGAAGCTGCAGGACTTCGCAAGCACCCTGGAGGCCATGGAGGAGGGGAAGAAGAGGTTGCAGAAGGAGATGGAGGGTCTCAACCAGCAGTATGAGGAAAAGGCTGCTGCCTATGACAAACTGGAGAAGACTAAGAACAGGCTTCAGCAGGAGCTGGATGACTTGGTCGTGGACTTGGACAACCAGCGGCAACTGGTATCCAATCTGGAGAAGAAGCAGAAGAAATTTGATCAGGTAGGTCTAAGAGCTCACCGCCCTGTCCTTGAACATGGGGAGAGGTTATTTCTGTGGCACTGTGGTGACACTGGAAGTCTGAATCTCATCTGGACTTTGCTGGAAGCAGTGGAAGGCTATCTTGTCTCATCTTAGGTGACCATGACATATGAGGGCCACTTGGTCAGGGCATGAACACATCGGAATACTTAACACTGAGATTCTTCTAAGCACAAACACTATAACTGTTGCCCACAAACATAGCCACAGGGCTGGTACAAGCCCTAAAAAAATGAGGGTCATTTATCCCATGCACTCAGTGACTACTCAGAAGCACTGCTGTGTGTTATAAGTAGTTCTAAGCATCTGTTCTCCAGAGCACGTCATTTAATTTCCACTTTCTTTGAGGCAGTCTCTTGTTGGCCAGGCTAGTCTTGAACTCACTATGTAGCTATACTTGATTTTGAGTTTCTGAACTTCTAATCCTCCTGCCTCCACCTTTGGAGCTCTGGGGTCACTGGTGTGCCATACTCAGTTTTATGCAGTACTGAGGACTGAGCCCAGGGCTTCCTGAATGGTAGGCAAACGTTCTATTCACTAAGGCACAGCCCCTTCCCTCAGAGTGTATACTAGTCAATCCCGCTTTCCCCAAATGCCTCTTTAGTGAAAGTTAAGACAATTGTGTAGTCACTGCCAGAATCATCCATTAATACCGTGTTGCATGCCTTTAACCTACTTTTGGGGGCTAAGAGGGGGAGAGGATCTTACTATGCATCCCTGGTTGGCCTGGAACTCACAGTGTAGACCAGGCTGGCCTTAGATTCACAGACATCTGCCTGTCTCTGCCTCCCGGGTTCTCAGATTAAAGGTGTGCGCCACCATGCCTAGCTCTGTCCTAGTTATTTTATAATGAAGATCAATCACAACAAACTAACATGTTTAATATTTTGGGTACATTTCAAAGCAGATCACAGACATCTGTGCCTTTCTCCCTTAGCATGTCACATGGCATATTAAAAGATACTCGGGCTGATGAGATGGCTCAACTTTTAAAGTACTTGCTGCCAAGATTCATGACCTAAATTCAGCCCCTAAAATCAAATCTACTTGGTGGAAGGAGAGACCAGCTTCCACAAATTGTCCTCTGGTTATCCTGTGGCACGTGTGTGCACGCCCACGTGTGCGCCCCCCCCACACAAATAAACAAACAAATGTAAATAAATGTTAAAAAAAACATTAAAAAATAGTTTTGCAGCCAGACATGGTGGCACAGGCCTGAAATTCTGACTCTCAGGAAGATTAAGCAGAAGGATTGTAGATTAAGGTCAGCCTAGGCTAGGCTACATAGCAAGACTGTCTCAAAACACTAATATTATTATCATTTTATATCTTTAGGTAAATTTACATATGTTTCAATGCATACATCCTTTAAGTGTGCAGTCACATTGTTCTGATAAATGCACCTGTTATGACCCAAACTCCTAAATACCAGCTCTACTATGTGTTACCTATATTTATTAAAGATGATTTTAGCTGCACATTGGTGGCGCACGCCTTTCATCCCCACACGCGGGAGGCGGAAGCAGGTGGATCTCTGTACGTTCAAGTCCAGCCTGGTCTACAGAGCTAGTTCCAGGACAGGCTCCAAAGCTACAGAGAAACCCTGTCTTGAAAAAACAAAAAGAGAAAAGAAGATGATTTTATATGTGACATGGGGTTGTTTTTACAGATTGCGCTGTGAGTCCAAACGCTCGGAGTTCAGGGGACTGTGTTCCCTGACAGACCTCATTGTGTGAGCTCCTGCAGGACACCCTGCTTTCTCCTTTCCCAGCAGTCACTCTGTCCGTTCTACCCACAGTCTCATTATCCACTAGAGGGCCAGAGGTTCTCACTGCCTTCCCGTCCATATTCTGTGGGGTTTGGTGTCATGGTCTGTAACACACTGCTCTCTCCTCCATCAGATGAGAGTTGTGTTAAGTTGGAACAGAGTCATCTTTGACTTTTCTCCAAGCATGTGCATAACCATACACCTTCAGGATGGTACATGAGTTAACTCTGTAAGAAAGATACTTGTGGTCATGCAACAGAAACATTTATTTTGTCCCCAGGAGCAGGATGTCCTAACCCAATGGGCAGTTTGTTCTAGCAGTGAGAAAGATTATCTTAACTGGCTTATACTTGCACTGGGCACATTCCGTGTGACAGGGCTTCTTCATATCTGGGCTTCAAAGAGCTTCAGGTATACTGAGGATGCCTCTGAGTTTTGTGTTCTTTCAGTTGTTAGCTGAGGAGAAGAACATCTCTTCCAAGTATGCGGATGAGAGGGACCGAGCTGAAGCAGAGGCCAGAGAGAAGGAAACAAAGGCTTTGTCCCTAGCCCGGGCCCTGGAGGAGGCCTTGGAGGCCAAGGAGGAGCTGGAGAGGACCAACAAGATGCTCAAAGCTGAGATGGAAGACCTGGTCAGCTCCAAGGACGACGTGGGCAAGAACGTAAGTGGTGCGGAATCTCACCAGCTAGGTCCTCAGTGAGGTGTATCAGTCTGGTGTGGGCACAGGAGACCAGGGAACAGCCGCTGAGGCTAAGCCATCAGGAATCATGTCAGACCCTAGAGGCCTGGGCCACCACTCTGGTAACATTAGCCTCCATTCTGTGAGGGTGAAGTCTCATCTAAGCAAATGCCCTGCCCACTCTGCCTGCCAGGTGCATGAACTAGAGAAGTCCAAGCGTGCCTTGGAGACCCAGATGGAAGAGATGAAAACCCAGCTGGAGGAGCTGGAGGATGAGCTGCAGGCCACTGAGGATGCCAAGTTGCGGCTGGAGGTCAACATGCAGGCCCTCAAGGGCCAGTTTGAACGAGATCTCCAGGCTCGAGATGAACAGAATGAGGAGAAGCGGAGGCAGCTACAGCGGCAGGTGAGCCAGCTCTCATCTGTGGCTGGGGACACCTGCATCCTCCATCCCACTTGCTGCCAAGATTCGTGACCTAAATTCAGCCCCTAAAACCTACTAGGTAGAGGTAGGTGGACACCCCCAGCAACATACACCACATACAGGGATTGTTCTAAGTCCCTGGGAGCTGAGGGAGCAGCCAAGTGAGCCCCGGCTCTGAGGGGCATCCCTGTAGCCTGTACCTCTCTCCCTGGCTTAGCTGCATGAGTATGAAACAGAACTGGAAGATGAGCGGAAGCAGAGGGCTCTGGCAGCAGCAGCCAAGAAGAAGCTGGAAGGGGACCTGAAAGACCTGGAGCTCCAGGCTGACTCAGCCATCAAAGGGAGGGAGGAAGCCATCAAGCAGCTTCGGAAACTGCAGGTGGGTGGTACTGTGTTCAGGGAGAACGGAGTGGAGGTGGAGGAAGAGAGGCCCAGTGCATCAGTAACCTCAGGAAGCAACCTGCCTCTGTCTGAGGTGCAGGCCGGAGACTGACTCTGCCACTAGAGGCACCATTGCTGGTTCTTGTCCACTCTCCTCAATTCACATGGAGGATTCGACCCTTGGAGGCCTGGGGCCCAAGCACACATCAGGGACTCACCAACATAAACTGGAAATTCCAAGGGGTTGGCATGCAGAGATAAACATCCTTGTGAGAACCAGGTGAGTGAAAGTGGATCTTGCTTGTCCTGCTGACTCATTCAGGCTCAGATGAAGGACTTCCAGAGAGAGCTGGATGATGCCCGTGCCTCCAGAGATGAGGTCTTTGCTACCTCAAAGGAGAACGAGAAGAAAGCCAAGAGCCTGGAGGCAGACCTCATGCAGCTCCAGGAGGTAGAGGCTCCCCCTGCTGGTAACAGCCTCGCATGGAGCTGTGTGGGACTCGCACTGCTCCCCCAGGCCTAGGCACGGATTTCCTTCCCTTGGCTTCCCTCCCACAAAGGGCTCAGAAGGGGAATTGTACTTCAGCTGTGAGGGACAGATGATGGGAGCAAGGTAGCTAGAGCCTCTCTCTCCTGCCTCAGGACCTGGCAGCAGCTGAGAGAGCTCGTAAGCAAGCTGACCTGGAAAAGGAGGAACTGGCTGAGGAGCTGGCTAGCAGCCTGTCGGGAAGGTAAGGCTGCAGGGGAGGCAGTTGGACCTGGGGTAAGAGAGTGTCACCAGGGCCCTGACAGGTCAGACTGGGGCTTGGAAAGGCTCTACCTGATGGTCTTCCACCTATGGATTTGGGAGTGTGGCATTTCATTCATTCTGGGTGAGTAGTGTCAGGGACAAAGATAGACGTTGTTCCTACCCCATTCTGGCTTTGCTGGTGCTGGTCAGGGTATGAATCCTGGCCCACCAATTCCTAGCAGGTTACATCTAATTTTGCTCTGCTGTGGCTCAAATATTCAAGAGGCCATTTAAAGGAAAGAGGACTTATTTTGGTCCAGGTTTCAGAGGATTCAGTCCAAGGTCTTCCATTCTGCTGATTCTGGACTCAGACTAGTGAAAAACACCATGGCACAGGAGCCTGTTAAAGAGGCTGTGCCCCTTTTGTGGCAGACAGGAAAAGGGCATGGATTCCCCAAGGTCACTCACCTACCCTATTCCCCTGTGACCAACTTCCCCCAACTAGCCTCCACTTCCAGCTTCTTAACATCCAGGAATTCCATCATGTTCTGAATCCATCAAGGAATTAACCCATTTATTAAGCCTCAGAATCTAGTCACTTATCTGAGGCCACCAGTTGATAACCAAGTGCATGAGTTTGTGAGGGACATTTCATATTCAAACCATGACACAAGGTAATCTCGGATGACTTCAGACTACCCTGAGCTTGAAGTTAGAGAATGAGGGCCACCTGAGAGCACTTTCCAGGGAGAGTCCTATGACTGGGTGCGCCCGTGGGTCCCCAAGGCAGCTGCATTCCCCTCAGGAATACACTGCAGGATGAGAAGCGTCGCCTGGAGACGAGGATTGCACAGCTGGAGGAGGAGCTGGAGGAAGAACAGGGCAACATGGAAGCCATGAGTGACAGGGTCCGCAAGGCCACTTTGCAGGTAGGCGATACTAAGGTTAGGGTAAGGGGAAAGGGAGGGAAAACTCCTCAGGCCATTTATGTTAGGACAGTGGGCTCAGTAAGCAACCTGTCCCTGGCTGGTGCCCTACCTATTTAGTTCTGGGTGGCTGCTTCTGCCCTACACAAAACACATACACTGGACACTCAGCCACTAGACTCAAAATAGCAGACCGCTTCTGGGCTACAGTGAGGCAAAACTGCTTGGCCACATTCCCCACACAGGAGCAAAGTTGATCACTAAATGAAAAAATGCCCTACAGCTGGATCTCATGGCTTTTCCTTACCTGTGGCTCCTTCCTCTGATGACTCTAACTTGTGTCAAGTTCACCCACAAAACCAGCCAGTGTATTCCTTGTCCACTAGTATCATGCCTGTACTGTCTGCTCTCTTCAGAAATCTCTGAACAGACCTGCGGGGTCATATCTAGTTCCCTCCACTACATGGCCACGGTGAACGCCGCTGCTGTTTTCCCTCATTGTTCTTTGCCCAGTCCCTAGAGTCCTTGGTGCCTCTGTGGAGTGGAGGCTTCCTGAGCATCCCTATGTGATGCGTGCCTGGACCATCCTGTAGCCCATCAGTGTCTGGGCTAGGGAGCATTGGTGGAACTGAACAGAAGGCCCCTGGCTCAGTCTAGGTGACACAGGAGGCTTCTGAGCTGAGTCTTGTGGGGGGGTGACAAGGAATAGAGTAGATGGAGAGAGAATGCAGGTACACCATGGCAGTAGACTTGCTCTGATACCCACCCCAGCTCGATGCTTTCTGACTCGCGGCATTCCTCTTCACCAGACTGAGCAACTGAGCAATGAGCTGGCCACAGAGCGCAGTGCTGCTCAGAAGAACGAGAGTGCACGGCAGCAGTTGGAGCGCCAGAACAAGGAACTCCGGAGCAAGTTGCAGGAGGTAGAGGGCGCTGTCAAAGCCAAGCTCAAATCTACTGTCGCAGCACTGGAGGCGAAGATTGCACAGCTGGAGGAGCAGCTGGAGCAGGAGGCCAGGTATGGGACATTCGGCACTCCATCCCAGCTTTCTGGAGACCAAAAGGGAGTACCGGGGAATCATTTACCCTAAGAGGCTCATTTCTGGTGAGTGACAATACGGTTCAGTGGTGGCCACACGGCAGTGATGTACTGAGGACAGAATGGATTCACCAAGTACTGTTATTAGGGTGGTGATAGTCCTCCAGACATGAGCGTCCTTAGTGACAGGTCTAGCCACCAGCCCACAGATACGAGAAGGCTTCCCTGCTTAGTTATGACCACAGTATCTTTCAGCCTGGTGTTTTAAGGGTTCTGAGCCACTTATACCAGCTTTCTGGATGATCCACATACTTCTGCGGTTTTTAGTTCACTTGCAGGTGTGTAGAACAATCACAATTTTAGAACATTTGTCTCACCTTAGAAAAAAAAACAAACCCCGACCACAACAACAAAACATTCTTTGTCCTTCCTTCCCACCACGCCCAACTTTAACCACTTTGGAAAGGCTTATGTGGAATGTATTGGTCACTTTTCTCACTGTTGTGACAAGCTGCCTGCCAGAAGCAACTTCAGATGGGAAGGGTTTGTTTTGGCTCATCATGTGGAAAAGGCATTATGGAGCATCTTGGTTTGGGGTCAGCTCACCTGCAGCTCCTGCTTCTCACATCTTTTTTTAAAAAAATATTTTTTATGGTTTATTTAACTTTATTTTTTTATGTGCATTGGTGTGAAGGTGTCAGATCCCCTACAACTGGATCTTCAGACAGTTGTGAGCTGCCATGTGTGTGATGGGAATTGAACCTAGGTCCTCTAGAAGAGCAGTCAGTGCTCTTGACCACTGAGCCATCTCTCCAGCCCCTTAAACAGTTTTTTGTTGTTGTTGTTGTTGTTTGTTTTTTTTTCCTTCGGTTTTTTGAGATAGGGTCTCTCTGTAGCTTTGGAGCTTGTCCTGGAACTTGCTCTGTAGACCAGGCTGGCCTCAAACTCACAGAGATCCGCCTGCCTCTGCCTCCTGAGTGCTGGGATTAAAGGCGTGCACCACCATCGCCCCTGCTTCTTACATCTTGGTGGATCAGAGAGTCTGAGCTGAACCTTTGAGTCCTGCCTCTGTTGACCCATTCTGCTAGCTAAGCCATTTGGCCCACAACTAAGTTATGTTCCACAACCTTGCCAGCCTGTCCTGCTGGGGATCCAACATTTGCCTGTGGGGCATCTCACATCAATGGAAACCCTTTGTGACGGACTCATTTCTTCAAAAGAGGTTCATTCGTGCTATAGCATGCCTCGATACCTCACCTCTCTCTATTTTACATCTGCCTCATCTTTGGGATGGCTCTTGATTTGGGGCTTGAGGAAGCTGGGATGCTATGTCTGATTAACATGCCAGCCACAAGGATGCCATCTCAGTCTGAAACTACCTTTCCTTTCCTCCCCATGACAGAGAGAAACAGGCAGCTACCAAGTCACTGAAACAAAAGGACAAGAAGCTGAAGGAGGTCCTGCTGCAGGTGGAGGATGAGCGCAAGATGGCCGAACAGTATAAGGAGCAGGTAGCCATAGCTGCGGCCCCTCCTCAGTGTTCTGGCTTCACAATGCTTTGGGGCCCCACATGTGCAGCCTTGCTTACTCATGATCCTTTCCTTGGCAGGCAGAGAAAGGAAACGCCAAGGTCAAGCAGCTCAAGAGGCAGCTGGAAGAGGCAGAGGAGGAGTCCCAGCGCATCAATGCCAACCGCAGGAAGCTGCAGAGGGAGCTAGATGAGGCCACTGAGAGTAATGAGGCCATGGGCCGAGAGGTGAATGCCCTCAAGAGCAAGCTCAGGTGAGGAGCTGGGGGAGGGTAGCTTGGAAAGGGGTTTGCAGCCTAAAGTGCCTGCTCTGCACCCATGCATCCACTCCCCTGCATCCCTGTACCCAACAACCCCCTCAACTCCCTCCACCATTTTTCTTAGTCCAGCGCTGAAACAGGCATAGAGCTGCCCAGGACATGGCCTCTGAGAAACTCATCTTCTATTCTTTAACCCGCATGTCCCACCCCCTGCTGTGTGGAGAAAGAGTCCATGTCTTGGAGCCCATCGTTCACTGCAGGGTGGACAACTATCAACCCTCACTTCTTATCTTCTTTCATGAACCTTCTATCTCAGTTCTCACCCTTAGCACACTGCCATGTTGGGTAGGGTTGGGTTGTGCTATGCCTATAAGGTGTTTTGCAGGTCCACCTACCCAGCACCGTAACAGCTACAAATGTCTCCAGAAGTTGCCAGGTGGCCCTCATGAAGATGCCCTGCCCACACTATTGTGGGGGCTGGGTTTGGTCTTCTTGCTCAAGTCTGCCTCCCACTCTGTACCATGTCATTCTGGATACTCTGGCCTTCCAACCTCTCTTCACTCCACTGTTCTCTGTGATTTTAATATCCCAGGAGATCTTGTACTCTGGGATGTAATGAGAGGCTCTAACTGCACTGTGGGCATCCTACATATCTAGCTCTGTGGTCTTTGCTCCCTCCATGTTTTCTTCCATGACCCCCAGTGGCCCCAGCTTCTTTTCCATGGTCAACTATGCACCTGCACCTTTATGCCTGTAACCCTTTCTTGCTTTGCTGGCTTCATTTGACTAGTACCCAGCTCAGCCCTAACATAACACCTTCTGCACAGCCAAGACACAAACCATGACACCCCAGCTGCTACTTCCATACTGAGTATACTGACAGCCACGTTCATCTCCTCCACAAGTGCACTTCTCATCTCCACTCTCACTTCTGCCTTAACTAGAAAACAGAAGTGATGGTCAAATACACACCAGCTTCCCCTATTCCTGCCCTGACGTCTGTGCTGATCTATGTGGCAGAGCCGAGGCCTTGCTAAACCTGGCCCTCATCAGTTTTGCATCCCCAGCATGCACCTGGGTGTTAGCTCACTCTCCTTCAGTTATTCCATTGGGTGCTTTTCTGCCACGCCTTTCCCCATGCGATATGCAGGGAGCATGGATCAAAGGCCTTCTTTGGGCCACACCGTGACTACAAATAGCCCCCGGAAGAGTGACTATCACAGGATCTCTCCCCTGGACCTCACAGGGGTCACTCCCGATTGCCCTTCTCTCTCCCTCAGAAAGCTACCATGCATTGGACTACCCAGGTTCCATCTTGGTCCCTTTTTCATCTTTCTACTTTCAGTGATCTGTTTTGAAAGGCGCCTCCAGGCCCTTAAGATGAGAGTCTTATGGTTCCTACTTGATGGGCTAGACACGATACTTCCCCATTTCTCCAATCTAGTAGAGGTGTAAGAGATGCTCCAGTGTTGAAGGCTCAGTACACAAAAGCTGTTTCCACAGTGACCCAAAAGAATGTGCCAGTGGGGACTGGGCCCTCTGCCCTAGAGGACAGTCACCTCAGCTATCTGTCCCTGTACTGATATGTCTCTTCTCTCTTGTGCTTAATGGTTCTTTGAGGTCATTTGGCCATCTCTGTGGGTTCTGCCCACTTACTTAACCTGTGGTAGTACAGACCCAAGACCGGTCATTTTGTTATACCAGTACGTACCACATTCTCTAAGTCTAGGTGTACAGAAACATGAGCTCACACCCTAAAGCTGTGTTCTGAGATTGTTAAACCCCACCAGCAGATCAGAAATCACTAAGCAAGTTTCGCGGTGTTGGCCAAATAAATAACCTTCTACATGCCTGAAAACACTTGCCATGCTGCTGGTCACCTTCCACTTAGCTGCCAAAGCCGACAGAGACCAGAGCTCAGGCACTGCTCACTTGATAAAGTGCTTCTTCTTCAAGCACAAGGACCAAGTTCAATCCCATAACAAGCTGGGTTGGTGGCAGAGACAGGATTCCTGGGACTTTCCAGCCAGCTAGCCTAGCCCAATTGGTGAACTCTGGGTTAGTGAAACCCTGTCTGAAAAGACAGGGTAGGCAGTGCTCATGAAGATAGATAACATCCACAAACGGCGTACACCCCTGCACAGACATCTGGTCCAACACTGACCTTTCAGATTGACCTTTTCAGATGTTCTTACGTTGTACAATGCTCAAGTGACTCAGGAGGACAGAACCAGAGAACCAAGCTGGCTCTCTGGTTCATGTTGACTTAAAAGTACCTTTTATTACTCAGTTGAAGCTAGTACCTTTAGCATACTTAACTGGCTCCCTCCCAAGCGTGGATGGTAACTTCTGGGGACTCTCTCTGTTTCAGAGGGCCCCCCCCACAGGAAACTTCGCAGTGAGCTACCAGGTATCTTGTGCCTCCAGCTTTGCAGCTCCTGTGTGTCATGTTGTCCCTATTCCTCTGTGCCCAGCACCCCTTCCTTGTCCCCATTCCTGTGCCCAGCACCCCTTCCTTGTCCCCATTCCTGTGCCCAGCACCCCTTCCTTGTCCCCATTCCTGTGCCCAGCACCCCTTCCTTGTCCCCATTCCTGTGCCCAGCACCCCTTCCTTATCTCCATTCCTCTGTGCCCAGCACCCCTTCCCTGTGTCCTTTCTTTTCCAAGTCCTTGCAAATTTCTGTGAGATCCCCCAAATGCAAAGGCCTGGATTAGTTCAGAACCATGAGTGTAAGGAGCAGACCTCCTCTCTGGAGTTACTGCCCTTCCTTCTGGCGTTTTGTCAAACATGACTTCTGGCAAAACACCTTGATCACATCTCTATTAGATTTTAAAAGTCTGCATGATTTGTTTTGTTTGTTCATTTGTTTGGTTTTTGCTTTTGTTGTTTTGAGACAGGGTCTCATGTAACCTTGTCCGGCCTTGAACTCACTACGTAGACAAGGGTGACCTAAAGCTAGAAACCTGTTTCTGTCTCTCAAGTGCTGCAGTCACAGGCATGTACCACTGTGCTGTTATGTGATAATGAGAATGGAACCCAGGGCTTCATGCGTGGTGGACAAGCACTTACTAACTGAGCTACAGCCCTAGCCCTTGCTGGAATTGTTCTTAGCTACCTGCTGCTGAGGTTGCTCACACAGTGGGGATGCTCAGCACTGCACTCTCCTTGTATAGGTAAGGTGCCTTCCCCTTGGCACAACCCCTAGAGAATAGACCTGACTTCTATCTGGCTGGCCAGAGTCACGGTTCAGAAAAAAGAAACACAGGGCCACAGTAACCACAGTCCATGGTTAAATTTGTCCTGTCCAAAGGACATGCGCACTCCCCACCACAGCAAAGATGCCAGGACTTCAGGTGGCTTGAAGTAGGGCTCCTTACTGAATTATTGATCCTTACTGAATTTTCAGTGCATGAGTGTGGGAACTGGACAATTCCTGCAGGGGCCTTTCTGGAGGCCTCATGGGCTCCCACATGTTCACGGACAGGGGAATGGACTTAAAGTTCATGGGGTCTCTGCTTTTCTGGTATTTTAAGCACATTTGGGGGGGGGGTTGGTGTAAGAAAGCAACAAAGGCTTGATATAGTTCCCAGACGCCCATAATATTGAGGCCAAGGACACCTTTGCTTGTATTTTCCTGTTCTTCGTAGAACTTAATTTTGCTCTTGTTGCCAAATACTTAAAGGTGATTGAGGTTTTGCAGAGAGCATCCCCAAGGATATGAGGGGGAACAGAAGAGCCTTCTCTAGTCAACAGGAGACAAAACTTTGGCAAAATAGCAGAAGCTTCCACTCTAAGTAAGCCTGTTCTGCTCACAGGGCCTAGACTAAACTCCAAGTATCTGGAAATACCCACAATTCTCCAGGATGAGACCCTCTAAGAAAACCTTTGGCAGGGTCCCCCTATTTCCTATCATTGGTAATTGGTATCAACCTGTTTTTGTTTTTCCCAAGACAGGGCTTCCCTGTGTAGCCCTGGCTGTCCTGGAACTAGCTCTCTCTCTGTAGACCAGGCTGGCCTCAAACTCAGAGATCCACCTGCCTCTGTCTCCCAAGTGTTGGGATAAAGGCATGTATCACAACTTCCTGGCTGGTATCAACCTTTGTCTAGAATTTGGGAAAACTTACTCCAATAGTGATCCTTGTGCTGGAACCATGCCGCATTTGATAACTAGGGCACGACTTGTTTCTGAGATCAAGGGACAAACCTTTTGAGTCAGCAAATATAGACTGTCCCAAAGCCCACAAAGTAACTAAAGCCTTGATGTAGACTTAACCATGGTTTCTAGCCCCAGTGGGTTCCAGTTCTGAAGTAAAATATAGTTGTGTGAAGAAAGGGCCACTGACAGTCACCTCTCCACACTGCACTCTAGGCTTCTCTCTGACTGACCCACAGCACTGGAAAGAAATGGGAACAGGCTGTTCATCCTCTAACAAGAAAGTGGCCTTTCTACAGTGGCCCCCTGAAGCTGGCCAGGGTGTCTGTCTTACTTTGGAAGATTTTATTCCTGATTGCTGTCTTGGGAAACCCCAAAAGGTTCACACTGGGAGTTCCCGTATCTGCTGACAATAAGCTTTGGGTCTGCTTATGCCTCTGGCATGTCACCTGTCTGAGCTGATCCTTTTGGACTAAAGAATGGGTCACTGGGTGGGCACACCCTCATGGCTTTTCCCTCCAGCCTTCGTATGGCCAGCAAGTTGCTTTCATTACCCAACATCAGCTTTCTTAACTGTACAAAAATGGGTTAGCACCTGTTTTCAAATTCAGGTCAAATAGGGCTGGCTGGTGGGGGCCCAACAAGATCACATGTTACGTCACTGAAAGTCCACACATAACCTTTTGTGAAATAGCAAAGGGTATTTGTGAGTATACTTCCCTTTCCCTTTTTTCCCACTTGCTCCTCTCACCCCAGACCAGAGGCTGAGGACAGTTGTGAAGGCTCAGGGCCGCCCTGCCCTGAGTAAACGTGCACCTCAGAATAACAATTTCCAAATACTCAGTGGGCACTCACTTGTCCCATCATGCACATTCAAGGTAGACACCATCTCCCCACCATGGCAGATCTGAGGGCAGGGGAGAGTGTGTGTCACCCCCTTCAACTAAGGAATGTCCTCTGTGTAACTCCACTCTGCTTTTAGAGTCATTCTGAAAACCTAAAATCATGCCTTTTTATTCCCACAAGACAGAAATCTGTAGATAAAACAGCACACTTTCTTATCAGGCCTGTGTGTGTGACTCTCCACCCGTCTTGTCCTTTTCCTCTTTCCAATCCAGTGCTTTGGCACAGCAGAATCCTAAGTGTATGAAATGACCAAACCAGATGTATTTAAAGCCAATAATCTCATGCCAACTGAATAAATAAAACCACTCAGACTTTTAAGACTGGCTGGGACTCACCCTGAATTTGTTTGTGACTCATTCATGCTGAGTGTGTGTTTGGTCTCAGCCCTTGATAAACACTTCTTCCAATCTCCTGGGAGATTTCCTTACTAAAGACGTGTATTTTCTGTTTTAAATCCATAGGCGAGGAAACGAGGCCTCATTTGTTCCTTCCAGAAGGGCTGGAGGCCGCAGAGTTATTGAAAACACAGATGGTTCTGAAGAAGAAATGGACGCTCGGGACTCAGACTTCAATGGAACCAAAGCCAATGAATAAATTCAGAACTATACACCGTGGCAGGGAAACAAAACACTGAAGACAGCAGAATCTAGTGGACTATGCTTAGCGTTCGGCTCCATTCATTCTCAAGTCGCAGACGTCAGCTCACCCCTCACGACAGTCGGCCCACAGCCCACACAAAGGGTGTGAATTCATGTTTTAGGATGTGCTATCAAAGAAGATGCAGGCCAGACCTTGCGCTGGGGGGGGGGGGGGGGGCTGTGCAGACAGGTTTTAGGAAAACAGCCCCAGTCACCATCAACTGTGTTTACATGAAATGAGTAAGTTACCTAATGGGTGCCACTGCCCCCAGTCCACTCCCAAATCATTCCCTGACCAACTAGTTGCTCCAGCTCGGGAAGGAAGCCCTTGTTTGAAAACTCCCTTCCCCTCCCTGGCTGCCACACCTCAGACACACAGAGTTCATTCACCAAGACCAAGTGAACTACAAAGGAAACACTGCTCCAAGGGCTGAGTACTGAGCTCACACTGTCTTACTTGCACCCAGGCTGTACCCATGAACACTTTCACT
This sequence comes from Microtus pennsylvanicus, assembly GCF_037038515.1. Classification (NCBI taxonomy): domain Eukaryota; kingdom Metazoa; phylum Chordata; class Mammalia; order Rodentia; family Cricetidae; genus Microtus; species Microtus pennsylvanicus. Next base: position 103,285,093 of record NC_134589.1, on the reverse strand, counting down.
AATAAAACATACGTCACGAAAATGGAGTTGGCTCTTCTGTCAGGCTGTAGTCTAGTGCAGGGCGGGGCAGGACATCCGTCACCCTGTGAACGTTTGAGTTAGTCCACAAACTGGGCAAACAATCATGGAGGGATTAACATGCATAAGGGAGGGCTTTATTTGGACATGAAGCTAGAAGGCTGTGTACCAGCTGTGCAGCTGTCCTGCTTGAGCATCTGGTCTGAAAATTCCAATGTCCCCAACACCTTTGAAGACCCTTTTCCATCAACACTGAAAAATCCCAAAATGGAATGGGTCATAACCAAAACTCAGACACACTAAAATTACTGTATAAAATTACTTCCAGGTGTCAGGCACAGGGGTGTTATGCCTGTACTCCCAGCACTTAAATTACTTCCAGGTGTCAGGCACAGGGGTGTTATGCCTGTACTCCCAGCACTTAAGAGGGGGCAGTGGGATGATTGAAAACTTAAGGCCAGCCTGGGCTACCTAGTTCTGGGATGGCATGATTTATATAATGAGACCCTGTCTCAAATAAATGCATAAATAAAAATAAAAACCTTCAGACTACATGTGGAAGACATACACGGGACTGAAGAGCCAGGCTGCTCTTCTAGAGGACCCGGGTTCAATTCCAAGCACCCAACTGTCTGTAACTCCAGTTCCAGGGCATGTGACACCTTCACACCAATGCACACAAAATAAAGTTTTTTTAAAAAAAAGAAGGCATACATGGAAGCCAAGTGAATTCTGTGTTTAGAACTGGGTCTTGCCTCCAGGCTGCAAAAATATCACAACGTCCTAAAGACACCAAATCCTAGGTACTTCTGGTCCCAAGTCTTTCAAGGGCAGCACAGTCAACCAATATTTTAAGCACAAGGTTTCTTATCTCTTTAAATTACAATATTTTTGTTCAGCAGAGCAGGTCAGCAAAATCCCTCAGAAAGCTAGACACATAAATAAGAAGGTGAACCCAAAGAAAAACATATAGGCATCCTCCTGAATATTAACCTTCATCAGGCGGTGAAAGGAGACAGAGACAGAGACCCACATTGGAGCACCGGACAGAAATCTCAAGGTCCAAATCAGGAGCAGAAGGAGAGAGAGCACGAACAAGGAACTCAGGACCGCAAGGGGTGCACCCACACACTGAGACAATGGGGATGTTCTATTGGGAACTCACCAAGGCCAGCTGGCCTGGGTCTGAAAAATCATGGGATAAAACCGGACTCGCTGAACATAGCGAACAATGAGGACTACTGAGAACTCAAGAACAATGGCAATGGGTTTTTGATCCTACTGCACGTACTGGCTTTGTGGGAGCCTAGGCAGTTTGGATGCTCACCTTACTAGACCTGGATGGAGGAGGGTGGTCCTTGGACTTCCCACAGGGTAGGGAACCCTGATTGCTCTTTGGGCAGATGAGGGAGGGAGACTTGATCGGGGGAGGGAAATGGGAAGAGGTTGCGGGGAGGAGGCAGAAATCTTTAATAAATTAAAAAAAATTAAAAAAAGAAAGAAAGAAAGAAATCTAGACACATAGTATTTATGGCGGGTGCTCACCACATGACAGTGTGAGCCCGATGACCTGAGTTTAATCCTTGGCACTCACACCACGTGAGTGTGGTGGCATATACTCCCTCATACACCAATAAAGGATTTAAAAGTAAATACTTCAGACTTGTAGGCCACATCTTTCTCTACAACACATTCACCTTCGAGCAAAGCTGTTTAAAAACTAAAACCCCAAACACCTAAAGCAGAGTGGCCCACGCCTATAGTCCTTGGTTTGGAAGCCATCTAAGGCTATCTCACCCCACCCCGAAAAAACATTTAAGAAATCATTCTTAGCATGAAGAATCTACAGAAGCACATCAGGGACCTTTAATTTCCAATTACTGTAAAAGTTCTAGTCCACACACACTTTTCCAAAGCCCAACTCAACAGACTTTAAAATAAAAGAGACAGGAAATAGACACTAAAATGCTGAAAAAGCCAGTCCTCCCACGAGTGCTGATATAACTGGAATGACATATAAACATTTTCCCAAAATCACTGCTGAAAAGTTGACTTTAATAGAAAAATTTTAAAAACAGATCTAATGAGTAAGGTGCTTTGCAAACACGAGGCCCTGAGTCCAGATCCTCAGCACCCTTGTGCAACTCCACCTGGCAGGGCAGAGAAAGTCATTCTTGAAGCTTGTTGGCCAGCCTAGCCTAATGGATGAACTGGGGTCTAATAAGAGACCCCACATCAAAAAGAAAGACACCAAACGTTGACCTCTCTGCACACATGTTCCCACACACCCACCCACACACCTATATACATCACCCATAGAACTGAAGAAGATAACAGATATTGGCTTCTGATTCCCAAGCATGTGAACACACGCCTCCAATCCGCACAAGCAACTACATATACCCACACACAAAACATTTTTCCTCCATTATTTTATTACTTGGCTAAACAAAAAAATGAACTTTAGGGCCATGTGCAAACACGGAAGGACAAACACACAGAAGTAAAGCAGGCATTTCTTTTGATTTTATTTTTTAATATAAAAAAATAAAGGCCATCTTTTCCCAAGCTATAATGTCTGGGGGGAACAAATGGTCACACAGCTTAAAACCACCTTGTGAATGTCAGCAGCACTCAGAAAGTTCTAGGTTCAGTTCAAGGCCAGGTTTGCCCCATCTACTAAAAAAATGCATTAGTAGCGAAGTGAAGGGTGCTAAGCTCTGGAAATCAGTGCGCATTTCTCATTGTGGACCGAAGCAGGAGGTGGTGCTTCACCCCAGACAGACCAGACAAGGCTCTGGTGTTGCAGTTCTGTGCTCATTTCTCTACATCCCAAGGGAGCGACCACCAGTGGCTGAGAATCTGATGTTTTAGTCACCCTTGTTATTCTATAGACATAGAATGATGAAGTCTTGTTCTTAGGGATGGCATGACAAAGCCCAGTCCAACTCCAAGTTGTTCATGGTTGTGATACAGAAGTCGCCCCAACATCAAGGTAAGAGCTCAGGAGAGATGGGAAGCTGGGTTTATCTATAGAGAATAATCTCCCACTGATCAGAGGAGTCAGACACACCTCTGAAAATCTTCATGAGGCAGATTAGAAGTGTCAAAGGGCTGGGCAGTGGTGGTGCACACTTGAGAGGCAGAGGCAGGCAGATCTCTGAGTTCAAGGCCAGCTTGCTCTACATAGTGAGTTCCAGGACGGTCAGGGCTACACAGAGACACCCCATCTTGCAAAGGTCATGGTCATGGTTTAAACAGCCCCATGCTTCTGTGATCTCCCAGTTCTCGACACAATTTAATCATGCTGTAAAGCACTGGCAGGATGTTCCAGAAGACAGCTTCAGCTGGAAGTAGGCTGCGGGAGAGCTCCTGAGCTAGCTGGGCTCTAGTTCCCCCTGAAGATTAGGTATATTCAAAACACCTCTGGAGGCCATTAAAACTCTAGGTAGCCAATGACAGGGTGGCCCCATCACCAGACCTTGGAGCTGGAGGGCGGTGGGGTGAGGAACCAGCTCAACTCTATGATGCATACTGCCAGGGGCTGGGCCACACCACAGCAATGATGCTGAGTCCACAGCCAACAGCCTTAGTCAGCTTGGGCTGCGCGGCACAACCAAAAGCTAAATATAAAGAGGGTAGGACAGGTGAGGGTGCAGTTCCCATTGGTCCTAAAGCAAAAGCTTGACCACACCCTGGGTGGACGGTGGTGCCGGTGATGAGAGCTGTGAGGCTGGCTTCCCAAACTCCAAGCGTTTTCCTGACCTTCAGACAGAGCAAACACATTTAACAGACGTGACAGGAGTTTGCCATGGCTAGCACAGGGACCCCAGGGTTCTAAGGGTGAATGTCTCACAGGGTCTCAGCTTTCTCTCCTGTGAAATGAAGAAAAGGATACTGGCTATCTGGTTCCCTGATTCCAAACGCTACAGAAAAAGCACCGTATCTTAGAAGATCCCACAAAACTGTTACTTCTTGGTCACTTCATTTAGAGTGGGTGGGGAATGCTGAAATTTGAACCCAGGGACGTATGTCTACTGAGCAACATTTCCTAATTTTTAATTCAATTCCTTGAATTAAAAAAAAAATTAAGGGGGCTGGAGAGATGGCTCAGTGGTTAAGAGCATTGCCTGCTCTTCCAAAGGTCCTGAGTTCAAGTCCCAGCAACCACATGGTGGCTCACAACCATCTGTAAAGAGGTCTGGCGCCCTCTTCTGGCCTTCAGGCATACAGACAGAATATTGTATACATAATAAATAAATAAATATTAAAAAAAAATTAAGGGCTGGAAAGATGGCTCAGTGGTTAAGAGCACTGCCTGCTCTTCCAAAGGTCCTGAGTTCAATTCCCAGCAACCATATGGTGGCTCACAACCATCTGTAATGAGATCTGATGCCCTCTTCTGGCATGTGGGCATACATGCAGACAGAATACTGAGAATACTATACACATAATAAATAAATAAATCAAAAAAAAATCTGTATTTAAAGGTCCAGAAGCTAAGTGTGCAGCTGTGGATAAATTCACTTCTCTCACGTGCTGCCTCACACCTGGGCCCCGAGGCCAGGCAGGTTTCTTTTGATGAATCCCAAGATCTAGGGCTTCCCTTAGGCAAGAGAAGAAAAGAAAAGAAAAGAAAAGAAAAGAAAAGAAAAGAAAAGAAAAGAAAAGAAAAAAGAAGTGCGGGCACTCAGCGCTGTGTCCATCCCTGTGACTGTTCCAGGAATCTGGTCCGGCTGGGCAATAGCTCAACTGGCAAAAGTGCTGCCTTGCAGCATCAGGACCTGAATTTGATCCCCAACACCTATGTAAAAAGCCAGACATGAGGATGCTTTTGACCTCAGCACCAAGGAAGCAGAGGCAGGTGGATCCCTGGGGCTTTTAGCCTACTTGACAAGTTCCACGCCAGTTAGACTCTTGTCTCAAAAATCAAGTGGCCAGCACTTGAGGAACATCACTTAAAGCTGACCTCTGGCCTCCGCATACACAAATACACAGTGGAGCCAAACTCACAGAGTGCTCTAGGGGAAGTGCAACTTTCCACAAAGGATCTGGACAGCCCTCTTCACAGTGCAAAATCACACCACAAACACTGCTCTCTCCTTGTCTGCTGGCCCAAATTCAGGTATTATCTAATTTGGCCTTAAGCAAAGGGCTTATTCAAGGCTAGCCTGGAAGCAGAGGCTAAGGTTTTCTGCAATAATCCTATAGCCTTAAAACTAGAGACCATGTGGGGCTGGGGCTGGGGCTGGTGTCTGATCTGAGTTCATCAAAGGCACTGACCCTTTATCTCCGACACTGGTGCTGCTTGGCCATCTGTCACCACCATCTCGGCCTTTGGTTCCTTGCCCTGAGGCTGGTCCACTTGCTCGGCTTGGGGACTGATCATACACCAAGTTCCTGCATGATGCTAGTTTGGACTCCAGCGCCTGGGAAGAAACACACTTTCATCAGTCAAGGTGTAGACGGAGGTTGGAGAAATAGCCAGCTGGGGGAGGGGGTGCTTGCCAAGTGCATGAAGCACAGGGTTTGATCCCCAGCGGTATATAAACAAGGTACGACATTACCTGTAACCTCAGTACTCAGGAGGAAGAGACAAGAGGATCAGAAGTTAAAAGTTATTTTCAGTTACTTAGCAAATTCGAGGCCAGCCTGGGCCATAGCGTTCCCCACCCCTCAAGGAAATAAAAAAGACAGGAACGGAAAAGTCTGAGAGCCACTGGGCATGATGGCACACATCTTTGACCCCAGCCCGCAGGAGGCAGGAACAGGCAGATCTGTGTGAGTCCAGGCAGAGCAGGTTTCAGATGCCTTGCCAGTCTAGGTCACACAGTGAGCTCCAGGACAGCCTGGGTTACAGAAAGATACTATCAAAAAAAAAAAAAAAAAAAAAAAAAACACATAGAAGGTGGGAGCCAGGGAAGAGAAAACCACTTAAATTGTGTTCCCAAGATTCTGAGGGGTCCTCAGTGGAATTCAGTGTGTCTACGAGGACTAAAACTACCCCCCCTAAAATATTCAGAAGCTTCCCAGAAAATCATTAGCTCCACCTAGTAAAATGAGATAGGCGTGGTGTGCACCTGCAATCTTAGCACTCTAGGGACTGAGGCAGGAGAATTACTATAAGTTCTAGGCCAGCCTAGGTGACATAGAAAGACTCTGTCTCAAAAAACAACCAGAAACCAAACAAACAAAAAAGAACTACCCTCACCAAATACTAAGAATAGTAATAATCATCTTCTGGAACCGTTCTCTTGTTTACCTCATCAAATCTGCAAAGAGAGTCAACCGAGGTCTTGAACTTGGAGGAAACAAACCTAAAAATTCACAGAGGTACAGACCTTCGGTGCGCGTGCGTGCGTGCGTGAGTGTGTGTGTGTGTGTGTGTTCTCTTTCTGCCTCAGGCCAGGCTGACATTAAATGGCCTTCAGGCATAGTTTCTAAAACTGAAAGAACAGCTACAAGAATTCTGTGTGGCTGCCTGAGGACAAAAGTTCCTCCCTGTGACTAACAGAAAGCCAGGAAGGCCAAGGCTGTTTCTTTGCTTTGCTTCTTAAGATGTTCTATAGACAGACAGAGAGAGTGGGGAAAAAGGACTGACCCATTTCTAAATAGCTCTTGGACTTTTTTTTTTTTTTTTCAAATTAAGAAAGAACTTCCAGTTTAGCTTGGAAGCCCACAACTACAGTCTCAGAATTTGGGGACTGTGAGGCAGGAAGAAGGCTGCTAGTGTGGGGCCTGAGAGACAGACAAACTACTTGGGAGGAAAAATGGAAGATGCCTGGATTCAGAGCACCTGATCCCTCTATATGAAACTCTCGTCTCATGAGCTAATGATGTAAGGTCTAGCCACATCTAAAACTCAGGTCTCTGTGAAAGCGGGAAGAGAGGCTCTATCTAGAAAACCTTCAAAAAAACCCCGCAAAGGCTGGAGCTTACCCCAACTTTCCGAAGCAGGTCCCCAACGATGTTTAGGGCTGATATTCGGGCTGCAGGTGTGAGTGGGGTCCCACTGTTAGAGCCGTCCAGACCTGGGTGTACAAGAAGCACAAGTCACACAGTACTATATAGTCTGTGGACCAATGTCACCAAACTCCAACTGTGGGGGTGGGGACGAAAGCTGACACCTTCCCTTTGAGTCTGGTCACTATCTTATCTGGGCAACATGCCAAGAGTCTACCAGTCTATTTTTTGAGTTCTTGGTAAGATTATGTTAAACATCTATTTTCACAGATTAATCTTTTTAAACCAAGTCAAGGCAGTCTAAGAACTCCACGGAGCTCGTTAATAACATTGAAAATGATTAGGATAGATATATGCATGGTGAAAAAAATCGGGGAGCGAAAGGCAGGGTCCCTCCCGTCAGTGTGGCCACTGGGGTTGCAGCCATGCACCACCACAGCCAGCTGCTCCACTCACGGCCAGTGATGGCTCCGTGGGTAAAAACACTTGCTGCTGAGCCCAACTTCCACATGCACACCATGGCAGCCCTTCATAATTAAAAAGAAATTCTTTTTCTTTTTATGAGCCCCTCCCCCAACACAGTGGTACAACTGTGTAGTAATAAGGGCAGCGGGGCTGCGTTCCCAGCACCCCGGCCGCCTGCTCGGCTAGCTTATGCCCCGAAATAACAACACACAAACTGTATTCATTTAAACACTGCTTGGCCCTTTAGCTCTAGCCCTTACTGGCTAATTCTGATATCCCGATCAACCCATCTCTAATAATCTGTAAGCACTGGTCTTACCGGGATGATTCTAGCCTAAGTCCATCCTGGGTCGGAGCTTCATCGTGTCTGTCTGCCTGGGAGAGCAGAGCATGGCGTCTCTCTGAGGCATCTGCTCCCGAGAGGAGAGCTGTGGAGTCTGAGCTCACTTCCTCCTCCTCCCAGTGTTCTGTTCTGTTTACTCCTCCCACCTATCTTCTAACCAATGAGGACCAAGCAGTTTCTTTTTATTTAACCAATGACCTTCCTCCATCACAACTGTAGGCCCCACTGAGACCAGCTGAGCCTGAACCAAACTCATCCCCAGTAGTTTGAACCCCAATAGGCTCCTATATTTGAATGCTTGGTCACCAGGGAGTAAAACTGTTTGAAGGGATTATAAGGATTAGGAGGTGTGGCCTTGTTGGAGGAAGTTTTCCTAGGTTTCAAAAGTCCATGCCAGGCCCAGTACCTCTACTTGTGGACCAGGAAGTGCCTGCCTGCCATCATGTTCTTTGCCATGATTAAAATGAACTAAATCTCTAAAACTGTAAGCAAGCCTCCAGTTAAGTACTTTCTTTTATAAGACTGCCTTAGTCATGGTGTCTACGCAGCAATAGAACAGCGATTAAGACACCAAGTGAGTCATGTGAACCCTGAAACACAGGAAACTGCTCTGGACTGGGACCCCAGAGGCCACACCAGTCTTCATCAGCAAGGCTCACACTGTGAACTGAGGCTTACACCCTTGAACCAGCCTACGTGGCTGTGAATCTCAACTCTGTCACTGATCTGTTAGGTAACATCGGGGACATTGGCATACACATCTGAAAGATGGGACTACCACCGGTACTGAGACTGTGAGGAGGCTCTGTGCAGCCCTGCTATGAAGTGTGGTAAACTGTGAGGAGGCTCTGTGTGGCCCTACTATGAAGTGTGGTAAACTGTGAGGAGGCTCTGTGTGGCCCTACTATGAAGGGTGGTAAACTGTGAGGAGGCTCTGTGTGGTCCTACTATGAAGTGTGGTAAACTGTGAGGAGGCTCTGTGTGGCCCTACTATGAAGTGTGGTAAACTGTGAGGAGGCTCTGTGTGGCCCTACTATGAAGTGTGGTAAACTGTGAGGAGGCTCTGTGTGGTCCTACTATGAAGGGTGGTAAACAAGATGTCGACCATATATGAGCATTTGCCTGATTCATCAGCCGAGAGGCGGGGGCAGAACTCAAAATTTTCAGTTTTAAGCACACCAATTACTTCGGGCCCATTTCTAAGTAGATCTATTGCAGAACTCCTCCTCCCCCTCATACGTATTTATTTATGAAATAGTCACTCACTATGTAGACCAGGCTAGCCTTGAACGTTCAATCCTATTGCTTCTGCCTCAAGAACACAGAGATTACAGATATGTACAATCATGTCCAACCCATGATGCTTTTAACTTTTATTTGTATGTGACTGGAGTGGTCAGCTAGGATGGACCCACATCCTTCTGTTCTTTACCACAGGATGTGTTACGCCCTGCATCACTCAAAACCCCCCTGTCATGTATCATAACAGCCTGCCCCACTGATCCCCACACAACTCCCTAACCCTGAGCTAGATCCACACCACCTTACCCAGGACCCACACTAGGTTCTCACCAGGACAAATCTTTCATTTATTCACTCATTCATTTTGAGTCAGGGTCTCTCTACAAAGCCCTAGCTAGGGCTGGAGAGATGGCTCAGAGGTTAAGAGCACTGACTGCTCTTCCAGAGGTCCTGAGTTCAATTCCCAGCAACCACATGGTGGCTCACAACCATCTGTACTGAGATCTGGCGCCCTCCTCTGGTGTGTGGGCATACATCGAGGCAGAATGTTGTGTACATAATAAATGAATAAATATTTTTTTTAAAAAAAGCCCTAGCTATCCTGAAATTCACTATGTAGACTGGCCTTGGACTCAGATCTCCACCTGCTTCTGCCTCTCAAGTACTGGGCTTAGAGGTCTGCATCACCATGTCTGGCCTCTTTGAATCAAGGAAAATTTTTCCCTTTGCCCCATCTCCTTACCACGTCTGAATATTCCTGGTGTGTTTAAACCAGAGCTGGGTCCTCGGTGAGCTATGGGAGTGGACGGCATAGAGCCTGTAGCCTGTACAGCCATGTCTGTCCTCTCGGTTTCCCCAGAGCCTGGCAAGGGTGTCCGGGGCTTGTCTTGCTTCTGCTGCACAGCCAATTCCTGCCGCAGATCTATGCCGGGAAAGGAGCCAGAATGTGAGCCCTCTCTTCTGGGTGAGGATGAAGCCAAAACAGGAGGGCTACAACCCAGAAATCAACCTTGAAACCCTGACTAGCGGGACACCCACATGTCCTCCTAACAGTTATACAAAACAACACACTTCCTTTCTGCAGGATACAGAAGAACATGAAACGATGGTACATGCTTCACCATGCTAATGCTCAGAAAGACTTCACATTGAGGTGCAGACAGAATCCCGGGGGAAACTACCCACTCTCCACCCCCCAGGGCCCTTCCCTCTGGAACATGTGACCAAGTTTTGGTTTTTTTTTCTGTGTGCTGTTGTTTTTTCTTTTCTTTTTGAAACTTGGGAACAGTTTTATTCGACTTTAAAAGAGAAACCCAAGCAGGCAAGCTTGAAATCTTAGCAGCTACCAGAAGGAAGTTAAGAGAAAAGGAAGAGAGAAAGCCACATCTTTGAGTCAGACTAGTGTACTCAGCAATGGCGGGGAGTGAGGAGGTACAAGGGAAAGTAATTCAGAAAGTAGGGTAAACCGTGGAGCAGCAGACTGTAGGACCCAGCCCTGACAAGCTCAACAGAGGCCCAAGTCTCAGTAGTTTACCCTAAGGCAATACCTGATTTCAAAAAAGGCCACAAACTGTGACCACCCACGCATCACCCAGGAACAGACCATCCAAAGGAAATTCCTAACGTTCCAACCATAGTAGATAGGACCACCTGCCAGCACTTAACCCTGGCATTTCACCAAGACACCCCTAGACAAATGTCAGCCAATCAGGAGTCCTGAACCTTAGAAATCCTTTACCCCCACCTTTGCTACTATAAAAACCTAACCCCAACTGAGCTGGGGGTTGGTCTCCATCACTCCAACATGTTGAACACATGGAGAGACCGAGTTTGCAAGCGTGTGTAAGAATAAAAGCTCTTTGCTTTTACACTCAGGACTCGGTCTCCTAGTTGGTTTCTGTGATTTGGGCATAACACAGATGACTGTCTTTCTGCTAAGTATCCAGGACGGGCTCAAATACTTGATCCTCCTGAGTCAGCCTCCTGAGCACTAGACTCCGTGTGTCCACCCAACCTTTGCATAGTTCACATATGCTGTGAGCTCCTATTGCGTGTAATGCAAGTGACTTTAGGAAGCATTAGCCATGGATATGCCACTTCCTGCCTCTGACTAATTCCCTCCCCTTCCGTGAAGGGTCTGGCCCATCTTTCCCAAGACAACATGTCTACCAATGCCCACTCATTTTAATAACTGTTTAACACTCCACAAAATAAATTCCTATGATTTATTGGCATCTCATTAGTGATGGCTCTTACCTGTTTGGACCAGATGTGCTTCAGATTTCAGCGCTCTTTAAATTTTGTGATTTGATTGACTTTACCAATCAAGAATTTTCCCATCCAGGGCTTTTTTGCTTGGTTGTTTATGGTTTGTTTTTTGTTTTTGTTTTTATTTTGCTTTATTTTGTTTTTGAGACAGGGTCTCTGAAGAACAGGCTGGTCTTGAATTTGCTATAAAGCCATGGATGACCTTAAATAACTGATTCTCCTCCCTAGTGAAGGGATCACAGGTTTGCACCAACATGCCCAGCTCCACTAAGTACTCCTAATGGAATCCAACATGTTCTGAAATCTAAAACTATTTAAACTTGACTGTTACTTTTTTCTTCTTTTTTTTAAATTTATTTTTTTATGTATACAGTGTTTTGCCTGCATGTATGCCTACAGACCAGAAGAGGGCACCATATCTCATTATAGATGGTTGTGAGCCACCATGTAGTTGCTGGGAATTCAACTCAAGACCTCTAGAAGAGCAGCCAGTGCTCTTAACCGATGAGCCATGTCTCCAGCCCTGACTACTGCTTTTAAAACCTTACCTAGTAACTACACCATTGAAAATCAAATTTTTGAAGAAAGAAAGAAAGAAAGAAAGAAAGAAAGAAAGAAAGAAAGAAAGAAAGAGGAAGAGGAAAAGAAAGGAAGAACGGACAGGCATGATGATGCAAACCTTTAATACTAGTACTCAGGAGCCAGAAGCAGGTAGACTTTTATGAGTTCAAGGTCAGCCTGGTCTACAAAAGGAGTTCCAAGACAGCCATGGCTATTACACAGTAAACCCTGTCTTGAAAAACAAAAATAAATAATAAACAAGAAATTAGGACTTGGAACAAAGTCTCTTAAGCACTCAGCTTAGATGGATCACCAGTGAAGTTCTCATTAGTGTGAAAACTTCATGCCTGGAACAACAGTCAAAAGTTGGCCAGCAATATAATGGCATTTTTATCCCCTAAGAAACCCTTGTGTTTCTGCCAGGCCTCAAGCCTGCCTGGTATGGGTGGGATCATTCCGGAACCAAGGGGTCATTTCTGAACCAAGGAGGACAAACCCAAGAACAAAGCTGGATCTGTCAACCCCAAGGCTTTTCCTGAAACCATGAGGTTTCTGAGTCATCCCAGGAATCCCCATCAGCAGCTGACAATTCGGAGTACCCATCCTGGCAAGCTGCGCCTCTGCTCTGTGAGGCCCAGTTATGTACAGAACAGATCCAGATTAACTGGAAAGGCAGTGCTAGGCAAAGACAAGGACAGTATTGTCTTGGATGGAGCGGTACCGTGCTGGAAGAAGACAGGGAAAGTCTCTGACCTCTTGCTTCATCCTTCAACCTCTGCACGGATTCTAGAAGATTCTCCTTCTCATCCAGCTCACTCTCCAGGAAGGCATTTCTTTCGATTGCTTGATTCAAGCGCTGCTCAAAGTCTTCCAGAGACATGATTGTGGCTCTGGGTAAAAGAAACACAAAGTTATCCAAGATAGCAATGGCAGCATGTGTTGGTATCTGCAGGCCTGGAAAATGTGACAAAAGGCACGCCTGGGCGGTCCTAAATACCACAGGCCTGGTCAAGTCAGCTACCTGGGCCTCAAGTTCTTCACCAACAAAATATGGGATCATTAGAGCTGAGAACAAGTTGTCTTGTGGGTCAGGTCTAATGATTTCCATATGGCCCTTAGTGATGATCTAAGGCCCTGTCCGTAGCGCCACATGCTCTGGCCCATCATTGACAGCAACCAGCTCTAGCTTGTCTAGGAATGCTAATTAAAGTCAAGAAAGTGTTACTGTAGATGTGGCAGTCACTAAGTGCTTGAGCATCTATATGAGCTAAGATCCCCCAACACCCACACAAAAAGCTGGGTACACAGCATGAGCCTATTATCCCAGTATCAGGAGGTTTTCTAGCCATCCAGCCAGCCTATCCAGAATAGGGAGCTCTAGATTCACCTAGAGACCCTGTCTCAAAAATACGACGGGTGACTGAGAATACCTGCTGCTGACCTCTGCCACCCTGCCTCTATGTGCACACACTTGTGATGAGAAAAACCAAAGCTTCCAAAGCTCTGGGCATTCGGTCCCCCATCCAGTTGCTCCCCAACAGACACTGCTTTGTGAACAGGGTAGGTATTTCACTAGAACACAGTGATAAATGGTGGTAAATGCACCAAGAAGGGCTGTAACTTCAAAACAACAATAAGAAGAATCCATTCAGTGTTTAACTCAGGCCCAGAACTTTCTCTGAATCTGTTTCCTCACACAGAAAGCAGGGGCAGTAAACACATCTCTGTGATGTGAGGCAGGAGTAAAGTGGTCTAAACAGTAAACCATGGGCTTTTAAAGCTCATGTTGACACTTTTTTTTTCTTTTTTTTTTTTTGGTTTCACAAGACAGGATTTCTCTGTAGCTTTGGAGACTATCCTGGAATTAGCTCTGTAGACCAGAGCTCTGGCCTCGAACTCACAGTGATCCACCTGCTTCTGCTTCTGGAGTGCTGGGATTAAAGGTGTGCGCCACCACCACCCGGTTCATGATGGCACTTTAAGGCATCTGGGGAGCTGTAGTGCAACTGCATTTTCTGTGGTAGGAAGCAGGTTTGGAATCCTCCGTGTAAGCTGGGGTCTTCAACTGTAGTGGAAGGCTGAATTTGTTAACTTATTCAACATTCCCTATTAACATCATGTTAGAGGGGCTGGAGAGATGGCTCAGAGGTTAAGAGCACTGGTAGCTCTTCCAGAGGACCTGAGTTCAATTTCCAGCAACCACATGGTGGCTCACAACCATCTGTAATGAGATCTGGTGCTCTCTTCTGGTATGGAGGTGTACAGGCAGAAGGAACACTTATATATAATAAGTAAATAAATTAAAAAAATAAAACAAAACAAAGCATCATGTTAGTACCTGTTCGTTCAGGTTACCTAAGGTGCCTATCTAGTGACAAGAGGAAAGCATTCAATTAGAGAATAGGGATCTAGATGGAGGACATGAATGCTTCTGGGAAAACAAATGTGTGCTCAAGACTCAGGAGGCCCAAGAGGTAAAGACACTGGTCCCCTAGGCTAGGGAGATGGTTCAATAGTTAAAGCAACTGCTACATGTACAAGGACCGGAGTTGGGATCCTGAGATGCCATATAAATACCAGGTGAGCATGGTGGCACCTGGCGCCTTCTCCTGGCAAGTGTAATTTTCTTTTGTTTGTTTGTTAGAAGGAGACAGACTTGAAAGACCAATGGTAAAGAATCATTACAGGTAGGAAGCTCACACCTCTCTATGAAGTCTCAAAAACAAAACAGGTCAGGTGTAATGATATATCTTTGTAATCCTAACACTTGGGAAGCTAACACATGAAGGTTACAAGTTCAAGGCTAGCCTGGACTAAATAAAGAAACCCTGTCTCAATCCCTGCCCCTCCCAAACTAGGAAAAAAACAATAAAAACATATGCCAAGTGTCTTATGTATTTGCCTTCCTCTGCCTTCTGAGTGCTGGGATAAAGGTATGTGCCATCACACCTAATTCAAGCCAAGTGTTTTAAAAGACTAGAGAACAAAAGGCCCTCCTAACTGTGACTGTCTTGAATACCCAAAAGTCAAATAACCCATGCACACTAACTAAAGCACACATCAGACAAAACCAAAAGAAACTCCAGATACGTTAGACTCATGTCAAAGACAAACAGATGAAAGTCTCTTAGAAGCAATGAAAATACCCACACAAATCCAGTTTCAACATACTAGGTACAAATTTTGAATTCTAACACTCAGGAGGTAGAGGCAGAAGGACCAGAATCTCAAGGCTATCCTTGGCCATGGAGTGGGTACAAGGCCATCTAGGCTACATGAAACTCTGTCTACTGTCCCCAAAACTCTAACTTCAAAATGTGTAAACTAGTGTGAGATGTAGTTCGTGGTAGAGCACTTGCCCAGTGTGCTTTTTGTTTGTTTGTTTTGTTTTTGTTTTATTTCGAGACAGGGCTTCTCTGTAGCCTTGAAGCCTGTCCTGGAACTAGTTCTTGTAGACCAGACTGGCCTTGAACTCAGAGATCCACCTTGGTTCTGGATTTGATTCCAAATACTGAATTAGAAGAGAAAAAAAGAGGGAGGAAGGGAGGGAAATAGGTAATGTGGGAGTGTCATATATCAATCTGTTGATTTGATTGGTTAAGCAATAAAGAAACTGCTTGGCCCTGATAGGTTAAAACATAGGTGTGAGGAGTAAACAGAACAGAATGCTGGGAGGAAGAGGAAGTGAGCTCAGAGAGACGCCATGCTCCCCTCTCCCGGGCGGACGCGAGAGCTCTGCTCTCTGAGGCACACGTGATGAAGCTCCGACCCAGGATGGACGTAGGCTAGAATCTTCCCGGTAAGCGCACCTCAGTGCTACACATTATTAGAAATGGGCTAGTCCAGGTGCGAGAGTTAGCCGAGAAGAGGCTAGATATAATGGGCCAAGCAGTGTTTAAAAGAATACAATGTCCGTGTAATTATTTCGGGGCATAAGCTAGCCATGCGGCCGCGGTGCTGGGGATGCAGCCCCGCCGCTCCTATTACTACAAATAGGCTGAGAGAAAAAGAAAGAGAATGTAGCTCAGAAAATGAATACCATAGCTATAGGTCTTCTAGAATTCAAAGCTGAGCTGAACCCACTTCTCATCTATTTGGCAGGAATTCTAAGCCTAATAATCACTGTGTTAAGGAGGCAAATTGGAAAACGAGGATTTGGTAAAGAGCCACTGGGAATATAAACTGGTCCTATCCAAGTCACATAGGCGTGTGTCCTCAGACAGGACCCCACTGCTCGGGTACACATCATAGGAGGTTGTTTATCACAGGGGCACTGATCAGTAAAGACATGCAGTCCCAAGAGCCTGGATAAGTCAGTCACCAATGTCAGCCTCAGTAGATGAACAAGGGTGTTTTGTTGTCCTTCAATAGACAGATATCTTCAGCGCCCATTGTTAAGTGAAAAAGCAAGATGTTCAACTCTGAGTACAAAGTGTTCTGTTATGGGGGACTGGAGGTGGAGGAATAACAATGCCTTTTGTTTTATTCTATCAGCCTATGTTAATTATACATAAAGATTTCTTTATAACATTTCCATACATGAACATCATTTTGATCATGTTTGCCATGACCACTCATTACCCTATTCTGTCCCCCACTCCCTCCTGTGTTATTCCATTGTTTTTATGTCTTTAGCGTGTGTGACCCAATGAGCCGATGTGATTGCTTCTAGGAGCATGTATATCGCAGAGTGCTGCCTCGCTGAAGGGAAGCCTCAGCTGTAGCCATTAACTACCTGTCAATCTTTGGGAAGGCGAAGAGGTCTCATGAGCCCCTGACACTTTCATGACAGAGTATTTGGTTTTTGTTTGTTTGAATTTCCATTAAAAACAAATAAACAAACAAAAACTCCTAGAGATAGCTCAGCAGTTAAGACTATATACCACACTGCTCCCGCAGAGGACCCCCATTCAGTTCCCAGGACCCATGTCAGGTGGCTCACAAACTCCAGCTCCAGAGGATCCATACCTCTGACATCCATTGACACCTACATATACATATACAGAGATACAATTAAAATCTTTTTTAAAGGGTCTGTAGAGATCACTCGGTGTTTAAAAGCACTGCTTGCTCTTCCAGAAGACCAGGGTTCAATTCCCAGAACCCACATGGCAACTCAGAATTTCTGCAAATCTAATTTTAGGAGATCAATGCCCTCTCCTGACCTCTATAAGCACTGTAACAAGGTGCACAAAAAAGTTTTAAACCTCTTAAAAATTCAAAGAAACTGGGCTGGAGAGATGGCTCAGCGATTAAGAGCGCTGGCTGCTCTTCCAAAGGTCCTGAGTTCAATTCCCAGCAACCACATGGTGGCTCACAACCATCTGTAATGAGGTTTGGTGCCCTCTTCTGGCCTTCAGGCATACATGCAGACAGAATATTGTATAATAAACAAATAAGTATTTTAAAAAAAAATTCAAAGAAACAAGCCAGGCATGGTGGCACATGCCTTTAATCCCAGCACCCCAGAGGCAGAGAAATCCTGTCCTGAAAACAAAACAAAAGAGAAAAGAAAGAAAAACAAAACAAACAAACAAACAAAAAAACTATCTTGGCTAGTGAGGATAATTCAGTGGTTAAAAGTGCTAAAGTACTTGCTGTTCTTGCAAAGAACTGAGTTTGGTTCCCAGCACCAACAGCAGGCAGCTGACCCTCTCCTGTGACCCCCAGCTCCAGGGGATTTGAAGCCTTTTCTGGTTTTTGCAGGTAACCACACACAGGTGCATTAATACATACACATAATTAAGGATAATAAGACGGGGCTGGAAGATGACTCAGTGGTTAAGAGCACTGACTGTTCTCCCAGAGGTCCCGGGTTCAATTCCCAGCATCTACATGCAGCTCACAACTGTCTCTAACTACAGTTCCAGGGACCTAACACCCTTACACAGACAAAAAACACCAATGCACAATAAAGAAATAATTTAAAAAAAATAAGACTAAGTCTGGGAATTCTCTACTCCCTCCTGTATTAGTTTTGAACTGTGCAAATGTACTAACTTCTTGGAAAACTGCATTATTTATTTATTGATCGATTGATTGGTTAATTTTTCAAGATAGGGTTTCTCTGTGTAGCCTGGGCTATCCTGGAACTCGACTAGACCAGACTGGCCTCAAACTCACAGAGATCCACCTGCCTCTGCCTCTCGTGCTGGATTAAAGGTGAGCACCACCACCGTCCAGCATGGAAACCGCATTACTGGTCCCAATTTCCATCTGTCCCTTCACCCAAACCCTTGCTGAAGCCTCACTGTGGGTGGAATATACTCAGTGTGACCAAGTGATTTATTTGCTTTTGATCAAGGATGTCTGTGTTTCAGAATGTGGCTTCACAGACTGTCTTAGTTAGGGCTACTACTACTGTGTAATCGCCATGACCAAAGCAGTTTAGAGAGGAAGGGCCGATTTGGCATACATTTCCACATCACTGTTCATCGCTAAAGAAAGCTGGGGCAGGAACTCAAGCAAGGCAGGATCCTGAAGGCAGGAGCTGATGCGGAGGTCAAGGAGGAGATCTGCTTACAGGCTTGTTTCCCACAACTTGCTCAGCCTGCTTTCTTATAGGACCTAGGACCAGCAGGTCAAAGATGGCCCCACCCACATGGGCTAGGACCTCCCCACCATTAAGAAAATGCCCTACCGGCTTGCCTACAGCCTTTTTGGAGGTATTTTCTTAACTGAGGCTCCCTCTTCTCAAATGATTCTCACTTGTGTCAAGCTGACATAAAACTATCCAAGACACATACCACAAACTATAGACTGAACCAAATACAAATCCACAAATGGCGGAGTTTCTGGCCCGTGGCGCTGGGTCCGAGTCCTTGGGGCGCCCGGGAGGGCTGCAGTTCCTTTGTTTCTGTGGCCTGCCTGCACCAAGCAGGGTTGGCGCTTTGTTTGCGAGCTGCCCAACCAGCACGGAGGCCTGATCTCTCGGCGCCAGGAGAGCCAACATTGGGGAGGCCGCATTGGGTAGGCAAGAGGACCTGATCCAGTAAAAGAAGATCCATAAGGGAGCATTTGGAAGAAGAGATGGGCAGACGCCAAGGCAAGAATTCGCCCAACAAGCTGAAAAGCAACATGAAGCCACCAGAAACCAGCGACCTCACAACGGAAGGACATGATGAAGACCTTAATCAAGAAGGAGAAAAGATTGACTTCATGAAAGTGATTGACGCCCTTAAACAGCATGTAAAAAACGCCCTTAGAGAAATGGATGAGAAGTATAACAGAAAGTTTGAAGAATTGAATAAATCAGTAAATGATACCCTAGAAAACCAAGGAAAAACAATCAAACAGATAATGGAAACAGTTCAAGACTTGAAAACTGAAATGGAGGCAAAGAAGAAAACACAAACAGAGGGCCGGCTGGACATGGAAAATCTAGGTAAACGAATAGAGACTAAAGAAACAAGCATAACCAGCAGAATACAAGAGATAGAAGAAAGACTCTCAGATTCTGAAGATACCATAGAGAAAATAAACACACTGATCAAAGAAAACAGCAAGTCCAACAAACTCTCATCACAAAACATTCAGGAAATATGGGACACAATAAAAAGACCAAACCTAAGAATAATAGGAGTAGAAGAAGGAGAAGTGCAGCTCAATGGTCCAGAAAATATATTTAATAAAATTATAGAAGAAAACTTTCCCAACCTAAAGAAAGATATACCTATGAAGGTGCAAGAAGCATACAGAACACCAAATAGGCTGGATCAAAAAAAAACATCCCCTCGCCATATAATTATCAAAACACAGAGCATACAGAATTAGAAAAAAATATTAAGAGCGGCAAAGCAAAAAGGCCAAATTACTTACAAAGGTAAACCTATCAGACTTACACCTGACTTCTCCATGGAAACCATGAAAGCCAGAAGGTCCTGGATAGATGTACTGCAGAAACTGAGAGACCATGGATGCAAGCCCAGATTACTATACCCAGCCAAGCTTTCGTTCACGATAAATGGAGAAAATAAAATTTTCCAGGATAAAAACAAATTTAAACAATACGCAGCCACAAATCCAGCCTTACAGAAAGTAATTGAAGGAAAATCACTAACCAAGGGGTCCAACAATGGCCACAATAACTCAGACATCTAGAGACACTTCACCAACACAAATCAAAGAAGGCAAACACACAAACTCTACGACTAAAAAAAATGACCGGAGTTAACAACCACTGGTCATTAATATCACTTAATGTCAATGGACTCAACTCACCTATAAAAGGCACAGGCTAAGAGATTGGATAAGAAAACAGGATCCAACATTCTGCTGTTTACAAGAAACACACCTCAACCACAAAGGCAGGCACCTACTCAGAGTAAAGGGCTGGGAAAAGGCCTATCAAGCAAATGGACCTAAGAAACAAGCAGGTGTGGCCATACTAATCTCTAACAAAGTTGACTTCAAACTTAAATCAATCAGAAGAGATGGAGAGGGGCATTTTATATTCATAACAGGAACAGTTCATCAGGATGAAGTCTCAATCCTGAACATCTATGCCCCTAATATAAAAGCACCCACGTACATAAAAGAAACATTGCTAAAATTCAAGGCAGCCATCAAACCGCACACACTAATAGTAGACTTCAACACTCCTCTCTCACCAATGGACAGGTCAATCAGACAGAAACCTAACAGAGAAATAAGAGAATTAATGGAGGTAATGAAGCAAATGGACTTAACAGACATCTATAGAACATTCCACCCAAATAGGAAAGAATATACCTTCTTCTCTGCAGTTCATGGAACCTTCTCGAAAATCGACCACATAGTCGGTAACAAAGCAAACATCCACAGTTACAAAAAAATATTAGTAACCACCTGTGTCTTATCAGATCACCATGGATTAAAGTTAGAATTCAACAACAATGCTACCCCCAGAAAGCCTACAAAGTCATGGAAACTGAACAGCCAACTACTGAACCATCCCTGGATTAAGGAGAAAATAAAGAAAGAAATTAAAGTCTTCCTGGAATTCAATGAAAATAAAGAAACAACATACTCAAACTTATGGGACACTATGAAAGCAGTCCTAAGAGGAAAGTTCATAGCACTAAGTGCCCACTTAAAGAAAACAGAGAAAGCTCACATTGGAGACTTAAGAGCCCACCTGAAAGCTCTAGAAAAAAAAGAAGCAGACTCACCTAGGAGGAGTAGCAGACTGGAAATAATCAAACTGAGGGCTGAAATCAACAAAATAGAAACACAGAGAATAATCCAAAGAATCAATGAAACAAAAAGCTGGTTCCTGGAGAAAATCAACAAGATTGACAAACCCCTATCCAAACTAATCAAACGGCAGAGAGAGAATTTGCAAATTAATAAGATCAGAAATGAAAAGGGGGACATAACCACAGACACAGAGGAAATTCAGAGAATCATTAGATCTTACTACAAAAGCCTATATGCCACAAAACTGGAAAATGTAAAGGAAATGGATACTTTTTTAGATAAATATCATTTACCAAAGTTAAATCAGGACCAGGTGAACAATGTAAATAGACCTGTTAGTCACGAAGAATTAGAAGAGGTTATCAAAAACCTCCCTACCAAAAAAAGCCCAAGACCAGATGGTTTCAATGTGGAATTCTACCAGAACTTCCAAGAAGACCTAACACCTATACTCCTTAATGTATTTCACAATATAGAAACAGAAGAGTCACTGCCAAATTCCTTTTATGAAGCTACAGTTACTCTGATACCAAAACCGCACAAAGACTCAACCAAGAAAGAGAATTACAAACCAATCTCACTCATGAACATCGATGCAAAAATCCTCAACAAAATACTGGCAAACCGAATCCAAGCACACATTAGAAAAATTATCCATATTATGATCAAGTAGGCTTCATCCCAGGGATGCAGGGCTGGTTCAACATACGAAAATCTAGCAATGTAATCCATCATATAAATAAACTGAAAGAAAAAAACCATATGATCGTTTCATTAGATGCTGAAAAACCATTTGACAAAATTCAACATCCCTTTATGATAAAAGTATAGGAGAGATTAGGGATACAAGGGTCATACCTAAATATAATAAAAGCTATTTACAGCAAGCCGACAGCTAACATCAAATTAAATGGAGAGAAACTCAAAGCCATCCCATTAAACTCAGGAACACGACAAGGCTGTCCACTCTCACCATACCTCTTCAATATAGTGCTTGAAGTTCTAGCAATAGCAATAAGACAACATAAGGGGATCAAGGGGATTCGAATTGGAAAGGAAGAAGTTAAACTTTCGTTATTTGCAGATGATATGATAGTGTACATAGCGACCCCAAAAACTCCACCAAAGAACTTTTACAGCTGATAAACAGCTTTAGTAATGTGGCAGGATACAAGATCAACTCCAAAAAATCAGTCGCCCTCTTATACTCAAAGGATATGGAAGCAGAGAGGGAAATCAGAGAAGCTTCACCTTTCACGATAGCCACAAACAGCATAAAATATCTTGGGGTAACTCTAACCAAAGAAGTGACAAGAACTATTTGACAAGAACTTTAAGGCATTGAAGAAAGAAACTGAGGAGTATACCAGAAAATGGAAGGACCTCCCTTGCTCTTGGATTGGGAGGATCAACATAGTAAAAATGGCAATTCTACCAAAGGCAATTTATAGATTCAATGCAATCCCCATCAAGGTCCCATCAAAATTCTTCACAGATCTTGAGAGGACAATAATCAACTTTATATGGAAAAACAAAAAACCCAGGATAGCCAAAACAATCCTATACAATAAAGGATTGTCTGGAGGCATTACCATCCCTGACTTCAAACTCTATTACAGAGCTACAGTGATGAAAACAGTGTGGTACTGGCATAAAAACAGAGAAGTCGACCAATGGAATCGTATAGAAGACCCGAATTTTAACCCACAAACCTATGAACGCCTCATTTTTGATAAAGGAGGCAAAAGTATACAATGGAAGAAAGAAAGCATCTTCAACAAATGGTGCTGGCATAAATGGATGTCAACCTGCAGAAGAATGAAAATAGACCCATATCTATCACCGTGCACAAAACTCAAGTCCAAATGGATTAAAGACCTCAATATCGGTACAAACACACTGAACCTGATAGAAGAGAAAGTGGGAAGTACCCTACAACAGATGGCCACAGGAGATCGCTTCCTATGTGTAACCCCAACAGCTCAGACATTAAGGGCAACATTGAATAAATGGGACCTACTAAAACTGAGAAGCTTCTGTAAAGCAAAGGACAGTGTCACCAAGACAAAAAGGCAACCTACTGACTGGGAGAAGATCTTCACCAACCCCACAACAGACAAAGGTCTGATCTCCAAAATATATAGAGAACTCAGGAAACTAGACTTTAAAATGCTAATTAACCCAATTAAAAAATGGGGCACTGACCTGAACAGAGAATTCTCAGCAGAGGAAGTTCAAATGGCCAAAAGACACTTAAGGTCATGCTCAACCTCCTTAGCGATCAGGGAAATGCAAATCAAAACAACTTTGAGATATCATCTTACACCTGTCAGAATGGCTAAAATAAAAAACTCCAATGATAGCCTTTGCTGGAGAGGCTGTGGAGGAAGGGGTACCCTCATCCATTGCTGGTGGGAATGCAATCTTGTGCAACCACTTTGGAAATCAGTGTTTCGGTTTCTCAGGAAATTCGGGATCAACCTACCCCTGGACCCAGCAATACCATTCCTGGGAATATACCCAAGAGATGCCGTATCATATGACAAGAGCATTTGTTCAACTATGTTCATAGCAGTATTATTTGTAATAGCCAGAACCTGGAAACAACCTAGATGCCCTTCAATGGAAGAATGGATGAAGAAAGTGTAGAATATCTACACATTAGAGTACTATGCTGCGGTAAAAAACAATGACTTCTCGAATTTTGCATGCAAATGGATGGAAATAGAAAACACTATCCTGAGTGAGGTAACCCAGACCCAAAAAGATGAATATGGGATGTACTCACTCATAATTGGTTTCTAGCCATAAATAAGGGACACGGAGCCTACAATTGGTGATCCTAAAGAAGCTAAGTAAGAAGGTGAACCAAAGGAAAAACATATAGTTATCCTCTTGGCTATGGGAAGTAGACAAAGTTGCCGGGGAGAAAATTGAGATCTTGGGGGTGGGGTGGGATGGGGGTAAGGGGAGATGGGGAGAGAAAGGGGAGAAGGGGAGGAAGGGGGGAACTTGGGGAAAAAGGAGGATTGGGATAAAGGAAGGTTGGATAGGGGAGCACGGAAGCACAAATCTTAGTTAAGGGAGCCACCTTAGGGTTGGCAAGAAACTTGAACCTAGAGTGGCTCCCAGGTGCCCAAGCCGAGGTCCCCAGTTAATTCCTTGGGTAGCTGGGGATAAGGAACCTGAAATGACCCTATCCTATAGCAATACTGACGAATATCTTGCATATCATCATAGAACCTTCATCTGGTGATGGATGGAGATAGAGACAGAGACCCACACTGGAGCACTGGACTGAGCTCCCAAGGTCCCAATGAGGAGCAGAAGGAGGGAGAACATGAGCAAAGAAGTCGGGACCACGAGGGGTGCACCCACCCACTGAGACAGTGGAGCTGATCTATTGGGAGCTCACCAAGGCCAGCTGGACTGTGACTGAAAAAGCATGGGATAAAACTGAACTCTCTGAACATGGCGAACAATGAGAGCTGATGAGACACCAAGGACAATGGCAAGGGGTTTGATCCTACGTAATGTGCTGGCTTTGTGGGAGCCTAGCCAGTTTGGATGTTCACCTTCCTAGATATGGACGGAGGGGGGAGGACCTAGGACTTACCACAGGGCAGGGAACCCTGACTGCTCTTTGGACTGGAGAGGGAGGGGGAAAGGAGTGGGGGGAGGGGGAGAAGGGTGGGAGGAGGGAGAGAAGGTTGGGAGGAGGGGGAGGGAAATGGGAGGCTGGGAGGAGGTGGAAACTTGTTTTTTTTTCTCATTTTCTCAATAAAAAAAAAGATTTAAAAAACAAAAACAAATCCACAAATGGATGCCAGGATTAATAAGAAATTAACATGCAATGGAACTGAGTTTAATACCCTAGGGGAAAAGATGAAAGGTCGAATAAACTGAAGAAAACCAAACTGGACTGGCACTGTGTTCTAACCATAAGGAGAAATAAGTAGGCATAATAAAGGTGAAAAGCAGCAGGTGGCGCACGCCTTTAATCCCAGCACTTGGGAGGCGGAGGCAGACAAATCTCTGTGAATCTGAGGCTAGCCTGGTCTACAAAGTGAGTTCCAGGACAGCCAGAGCACAAAGCCAGAGCAGACAGAGAAACCCTGTCTCAAATAAACAGATAAATAAGTAAGGAGACCCTGAGTCTAAGATGGAAGGTAAGAACCTCGAATACTCAAGGCTGTCCTTTGGCACACATGGATGCACACACGCATTCAAGAATGGAGGCAAAGAAAAAGACATTTTCAGGTAAGCAAAAGTCCTACCGCACCCTATAAAAAACCCCAAGGGTAGTCTTTCAAGCTGAAGGAGGAAGAAGAGAACAGACAGAAACTCACATCTTCAGGAAGGTGGGAAGACACCAGAAACAGTAAACATGCTCCATCTTGCCCAAGCGATTAGGGCTTTGTTTTGCTCACCACCAAGGTCATCACACTCAATTCCGTACTTGTTGCCTCGCAGACCTTTCCTTGCCTACCTACCGTTTGGCTCTCTCCAGGTCATCATTGGCTTGTTCCAATTCCCGGATATATTTCTGCAATTGATCTTTAATGGCTTTCGTCTGAGCCAGATCATCCTCCAAGGCTGAGATCTGCCGGTAGCCTTCTGAATGTTGCATTTCAAACTTCTCCTGCAGGACAGAATGGAAGCCAGGTCGGTGACTGACGCCTCTGACAAACCATGTTTACACCCAGTACAACAAATGTGGGACGGTATTCCTTGACAGCGCCATCTATCTGCAGAAGACATTTGATGGCTTCAGGCACTGAAAATAAGTTCTTCCCCCTCCTCCCACTTTAGCAACAATATCTTATCTTCTTTGTCTAGTGTGTACCAAACTGGTCAAACCAGCTAAGTACCCAAGAAGCGAAGGACAGTCTTGTCCCGATCTTCCTGCCTCCACCTCCCAAGTGCTAGGGCTATAGGCATGAGCTTCCACGCCCAGTTATGCAGTGCTGGGGATTAAACCCAGGGCTTCATGTGTGCTAGGTGATGGTTCTCAGTCTACAAAGAGGCACATCCTCAACATGACCCCAACATCCTAAGGAATATTTCTCCCTTCATTTTCAGTTCCCTGAGTTATGCTTCACACCACTCCTGCAAGGCTGCTTTATGCTTCCTCCCCCAACCTCCCCTACTCAGTCAACAGAATCTTCTTTCCTCAGACCTGAAATTTCAGGTGAGAAGCAGTTGTCCTATTGGTGTGATGAAATACCACAGCCAAAGCAACTTGGGGAGGAAAGGGTTTATTTGATCACTATTCATCATCAAAAGAGGTCAGGACAATAACTAAAACAGGGCAGGAACCTGGAGGAGGAGCTGAGGCAGAGATCATGGAGGAGTGCTGCATACTGGCTTGCTCCTCATAAGGCTTGCTCAGTCTGTACATTTTTTTTCAAGACAGGGTTTCTCTGTGTAGCTTTGGAACTCGCTGTAGTCCTGGAGCTCACCCTGTAGACCAGGCTGGCCTCGAACTCACAGGATCTGCCTGCGTCTGTCTCCCGAGTGCTGGGATTAAAGGCACGCGCCACCATTGTCGGGCTAAGTCTGTGTTTTATAGAACCTAGAACCTGTCCAGTGCTGGCACCACTCACAATGGGCTGAGCCCTCCTCCATCATTCGCTCATTAAAAAATACCCTACAGTCAGATCTTATAGTGACATTTTCTTGAGATTCCCTCCTTTCAGATGACTCTAGCTTGTATCAAGGTGACATAAAACTAGCTGGGACTACATAAAATGGTGGGAGTAAGTGACAGTCATTCAAAGTCTGTACGTCCTGACTTTCCCAAGCACGTGCCTGCTAATCCTCTTAGCACTTACCATCCTGTCCTCTCTCACCCGGTCCCTTCAGTGCCCAACAACCCTCATTCAAGGTGTCCACAGCCAAAGGAAGCCGCGTGTACTTGCCCAGGCCTCAGCTACAATTCAAAATGGCCCTGCTTTACACACGAGCACTGTACTTGAGGAACGTAGCAGGAATGGTATCGGTTGCGTGTACCTCCGAAAAGGAGACATCGGATACTTAGTGTGACAACCATCCTAACCCTTTGATCCACGACACTCCCTAGTGTAAGGGAGGGAAGCTCAGTACTTTCCAAGACCAAGGACTAGTCAGGGTCACACCTTACAGGTTAGCTCGTGCTGACTGTGCACCCGGCCTTTGGGCTGGTATGTGTTAACTTACCTGATCCTACATGAGAGATATGGAAACTAAGCTTGCCTGGCCCAAGGTTGAGCTGCAACAAATAACTTAGCCAAGATCAGGGCCACTAGGGCATGTACTGTTAAAGCAAGAAGAATACCAAGCAATTTCCATGCAGGCCACTAAGAAAGTAGAGAGAGAGAGAGGGAGAGGGGAAGAGAGAGAGAGAGAGAGAGAGAGAGAGAGGAGAGAGAGAGAGAGAGACTGAGACTAGTTCCTCTTCCTGACTAGATTCAAGAAACAAAACTGTTATGAGAATCAGTCGGACATGCCAGGAAATGACATCATGGTGCCCATGCCTGAGAGAGGGATGAGGTCACAAAAGAATGACCAAAGTGTCTGTTAAATGACTTGCAAGATGACATGAAGGAAGAGCCTTAACATCCTAAGGCTGCTGGGGTCTCCTGGCAAGGATCAGAGAGCAAGTATCTACATTTTAAACAAAAAGAAACTGGATCCTAGATCATTTACCTTGATCCCAGGAAGATGTGGAGACTCGGATCCTCTGCCTGCACAGATTCCAACAGCTTGAATTTGGGACATGGAAACTGCTGCCTCACTGAGCTTTCATCTGAGATTTACTGTGAAAAGCTGTCAGCTGATGGAGGCCTCGGTAAGTGTTGTTTGATGCCTCACAGGCAGCAGCTGACACACCTGCCGTAGGTGTGCAGGCTTTCTCCACAGTATTTCCCTCAGTCTGTGTGCTGAGCCTCATGCCTCTGGCCAGAAGAGGTTTTCTGCGAGCTCAAGGTTCTGCCTTGAAGCATACAATTACTCAGTAACTGAAGAGTGTGTATGCAGCCCTATGGAAGGTCTCTTATGGTTCCCTGAGCCACAAACCTTTCTCCCCACAGCCTCCAGCCCTGGGGCCCCTTCAATGTGAGAATTCCTCATGCCTGTTTCAAGGGTCAAATGAAAATACTTCCAGGGCCAACAAGAAATTTGGACTCTTGGGGCTGGAGAGATGGCTCAGAGGTTAAGAGCATTGACTGTTCTTCCAAAGGTCCTGAGTTCAATTCCCAGCAACCACATGGTGGTTCACAACCATCTGTAATGAGGTCTGGTGCCCTCTTCTGGCCTTCAGGCATACACACAGACAGAATATCATATACATAATAGATAAATATTAAAAAAAAAAAAAGAAATTTGGACTCTGCATAGGACAAGGAGCAAGAGACAGTCCTTGGTATCAGGATACAGTGACCAGGACAGGCTGGGCTCACCCATTCACTGGTGTGGACAATGGAGACCTTATGATGCCAGGTCTCCATCTCTCAAAGGAAATTAGAAATCCTAATTTTTCTGAGACGCTTCAAAAATTTTAGCTCTTGGTAATAATATGTGTATATTACTTATTAATTATGCATACAGTGTTCTGCCTGCATGACAGAAGAGGGCACCAGATCTCATTCCAGATGGTTGTGAGCCATCATGTGGTTATTGGGAATTGAACTCAGGACCTCTGGAAGAATAGTCAGTGGTCTTAACCTCTGAGCCATCTTTCCAGCCCCTTTAAATACATAATTTTAAACTTTGAAACTGAGCTGTGGAGATAGCAACTGCTGCTAAGCTTGATGACCTGAGCTAGATCCCTGGGACCCACACGATGGAAGGAGAGAACTACTCCCTGGATACAGAGGCCAGAGAACAACTTGCAGGCCTCAGCTCTCTCCCTCCACCACGTGAATCGCAGGAATCAAACTCAGGGCATCAGGCTTGGTGGCAGGCACCTTTACCAGCTGAACCATCTCGATAGCTCAGAAGTATTTTTGACTGTCCCACACTCAGAAGTTAGGAGTGCTATTTGTTTCTGGACGATGAAAGCCAGAAGCATTTCTCACTGTCTTACAGTATAAAGCTTGGCCCCTTACAACAATGTCCAGTCTTAAGCAACATAGTGCCTGCCTCCTCTTTATCTGAGAGGACACATTCCAAGACATTCTGCAGCATCCTCCAAAACATTAGACACCACCAAATCCTATATATGCTTTGTTATTCCCATGTTTGCCATGTTTTCCTATAAAGCTTAACTTACAAACTAAAAAATTAACAATAGCCAGGTGATGGTGGTGGTGCACCCCTTTAATCGCAGCACTTAGGAGACAAAGGCAGACAGATCAGTGAGTTCAAAGCCAGCCTAGTCTACAGAGTGAGTTCCAGAACAGTCAGCACTACACAGAGAAACCCTGTCTCAAACAAAAAAGTTAACAATTACAAAATAGAATGATTATAACATTACACCATAATAAAAGTTATTTAAAATGTATAAATTGTTTATGTCTGTATTTCCCATTTAATATTTTTGGATGTTGTTTGGTCACTGGTAACTAAAACCATAAAAACAAAACCACAGACAAGGGGTCCAAGCAGAACTACTGCAGTGCCCAGTTAATAAACTGGCTTATGACAGGCATGGTCCAAGAGAATGTTCTACAAGATGATATTTTGTGATTCATGTGTCCAGAAGGGAAACCCATGAGCCACAAGTGGCATTTGACCTGTGGCCAGTGATAGTAGAAGAATTATTTTTTTACTTGTCCACTCTCAGCTACACAGTAAGTTGAGGGTTGGTCATAGCCTGGGCTACCTGACTGAGTCAAGAATCTGCAATTCTAATGACACTGTAGCCTCTGATAAGTTCTCCTTACCATGTGCCTTGTGAAATCAGTACAGACCACCACCAAGAAGGGTTGTAGGCCATGTGTGTGACTTGCTTTTCACCAATTTCCACCCCCTGTGACAAGAAATGTGCAATAACCACAGACACCTGACAGGATTCCAGGAGGGAGTGGCCTGGTTACAATCACTTCACCCTCTAAGACTGCCTCTTCAGCCATGCAACAGACATTCCTATCTGTAGACATGTCTCCTGTGCTCCTCACCCTCACAGTCTCCAACTCCATTCGAAGGCGGTTATTCTCTGACAGGAGGTCCCGGTTCCTGGTCTCAGTTTGCTGCAGCTGAGTCTCCAATTCAGCTTCATATTCCCGGCTTCCTTCCTGGAATTCTCGGAGCTCCTCCTGTGTATTTTCGGCCCTGTAGTAGGATTGCAAATAAATTTATCACAGAATGATGCTGGGTATTTGTGCTGCAGCAGCGTGTGTGGATCAAGACTTTATTCAGGCACTGTTATTCCCATTTTATGGACAAGAAGATAGGTGATTAGAGCTGAAATTGAAGCACACAACTATAATTTTAGCATTCAGGAGGCAGAGACAAGAGGCTCAAGAATTCAAGGTTAGCCTGAACTGCATAGTGCTAAACCCAACACACACACACACACACACACACACACACACACACACAACACACACACCACTCTTAGACATGTACACTGAAACACCAGCTCCAAATTTTAAAATGAGCCTACCCTTTTCCAATTATATTTTATGTGTATGAGTGTCTTGTCTGCATGCCTGGTGCTCAAGGAGGTCAGAAGAAGGTATGAGATCCCCTGAAACTGGAGTTAAGGATGGTTGTGAAGCACCATGTGGGCGCTGGGAACTAAGCCTAGATCCTCTGCAAGAACAAGTGCTCTTAACCCTGAGCCATCTCAAGGCGCAGGTAAATCTTCTCCCCTACAAAAAACCTGACATCTAGGAATAGATAAAAAGACCCATCCAGAAACCACAATGAGATGTTAGGATGGTTAGGCTCCTCAGGTATTTGTGGTTTAAATCCCAACTCTGCCTCTCCCAGCTGACTGTCTGCCTTCCCTAAGGCTCAGGGGCCTCTGTAGAGCAAGGTGATCCTAGTTTCTTCATGGGTCAGTAATGTCAGCTTCAGACATCATGAGAGACCTATAGAAGAGGCAGCCACCATCCTCCCAGGAGGAATTAGTGAGGGGCACAGAAGTACTGACCTCTGCTTGTAGGTCATGGCCAGGTCTCTCCAATAGTTTGCTTCTTCCTCCTCTGATCCAAAAGTCTTTCCCGAGTCCTCCATGGTAGAAAGGGCAAGAGCTCACTCTCCCTGTGACATGATGTCTGGAGAAAAGTTTAGAAATCATTAGTGACTTCTGGGTAAACAGACAGTCTTTAATTAAAAAAAAAAATTAAAGTTTAAAAGCCCTGAACTTCATATTAGATCAAATGGGAGGGGGTGCTTTCTCAAAAACTAAAGCTAAATAAAAAGTAGGTCCTACCTCTAGTTACAGCCCAGGGCTTATGTGTATGTTCCCACATTTACTGCCTAGTATAAGACCCTCAGTTCCAAATAAGATATTATCTATATTCCTGTTCCTCTCGATGAGACTTTGGGGGGGAAGAAGATGCAAATTACATGTAAATTACTACAAAGCCCTCAGTGAGCACAGGGACAGAGCTCTGCCCAGGAGGTGACCTACAACAAATGGGTAGGTGTGCAGAGTATACCCTGTTGAGTTTGGACATAGGTGTGTCCCTGAGAAGCCACCAGCAGCACTGTGATATGCATTCCTGCAGTATCTGAGAACTCAGAGTGCAAAATCCAACCTGGAAGTCAAGGCTGAGTTCCTAAAAAGTTGACCCCTGAGTACCTGTGAAATGGGAAAGTGATAAGCATTGTACTCCTGACCCAACACTCAGGAAGCAGGGGCAAGAAGGCTGCAAGTTCAAGGCCAGCCTGGGACTCTGTTTCAAAGAAAACCAGAATAGGAAAGTAGGAGGAGGAGAAAAAAGGACCCTGAATACATAGGTACTAGAGAAGTAGCTAGACTTGGGGGGGGTGGGGGTAGGTGAGGAAGTCCAGGAAGGCTGACAGCAGAGGAGGGGAAAGAGTAGTGCCGATGAAAACCCAGGGGCTAAAACCCACAGGAGACTTTTCAAACCCATTAACAAATTTACTGCCCACTGTATGTGGTGGTAGACTCCTGTAATCCCAACAACTGAGAAGCTGAGGCAGGAAGATGGAGAGATCCTAAGCTAACCTGGGCCACAGAGAAAGACACCAGAAAGAGGGAAGAAAAAAAAGGAGAGAAACAGAGGATTGCTTGGCTGCCACATGGAGCCACTGGGGCACTGAGGATACTGACAGGTGGACTCTCCAACTCACAAGTTCAGCCTGGTGGTACGGCTGGCTGCGGGGGCCCAGGTGTAAAATGGGGATCTTCTGCAACGATCCAGAAAAAGAAAAAAAAAAGAAGTCAGAATAAGGGTGAAGAGAAGAAGAGTCCAGGATCCTAAGAAAGCAACAGGAGTCTGGTGCAGCGGTGCCATTTGGGAGACCAGGAAAGGAGGTCTGCAGCCCAAGTCAGAGGTTTGAAATCAACCTGGACAACACAGTGAGACCTAGTAAAAGGGGGAGAGAGGGCTCAGTGGGCACGAGGACCTGTGTTTCAACCCCAACACTCATGTAAAAAGCTAGGCTATACCCCCAGTGCTGAAGGGTTGTGTGGTAGAAACAGGAGGATCCTCAGAGCATGCTGGCCAGTCAGTCTAGCCGAATCAGTGAGCTCAGATTCACTGAGAGACCATGTTTCAAAAAAGAAGGTGGAGACTGAATTGGCCCTAGTAAATCACAAAGCAAAAGCAAAACCAAAACAAGACATGAAAGTTCAATGATCAAGAGAGAGTGTAGGGGTGAGTATGACACTTGTATAAAATTATCAAAAAAGCAAGTGGAGGGTGACCATGGCTTTAATCCCAGCACTTGGGAGCAGAGGCAGATCTTTGAGTTCGAGGCCAGCTTGGTCTACAGAGCGAGTTCCAGGACAATACAGAGAAATTCAGGGATACACAGAGATACCCTGTCTCAAAACAAACAAACAAACAACAGAAACGCTGAAAGGGAGAGGCAGGGACGAGAAAGGAGCCAAATATTCACACATAAACCTGCATGATGATGGTACAGTGTGCACTTACAGAAGAGAGGTCATTGTCGCAAAACACACCAAGAGTCAGTAGACCTAGCTTGTCTTCAAGCTCTTCAAGTACGGAGACATGCAAGGACATGTCCTCACCATTCTCTAACATGGAGAACTATCAGCAGACAACTGGAAAACGGTGGTGCCGTTAAATAGGAACTATATACACTGCAGTAGAAGGGCAGTCTCCTCTGCAACAGGGACAGACAGTGCCAGAGCGCGGCGAGAACGGGCACTGCGCTAGCATACTTGTACCTGACACACTTCCTTACGATGGTCTTTTTGGTAAAAAGAAACTAAAAAAAAAAAAATACAATTTACAATAAACATTGTGAACTCAAGTTTCCATAAGAGAGGAAGTCAGGCTGGCTGCACCTTGTTACAGATTCTACAAACCAAATAACTGAACTTCAAAATAATGTAAAATTAAATGTTGCAGATCAGAGCCGAATTATCTTGTGCTATTTTCAGCACCTTTGAAAGCTATTCACTGCCCATCCCAGTATCTGACTTGTAGCAAACCTAAAACTTGTTCTAAGCAGACCTCCAGTAGCTTCCACTGGAGGAAGTTTCCCTGCTGTGACCCTAGCACTGAATTTGGTAAACACCTTAACTTTTTACTTTATTTGTTCAGTAAGATCTCAAGTAACCAAGAGTAACCGAATCTGTGCTGTGGGGCCACTGTCATTTATACTGGGTTCTAGAAAAACTGTATTATTCTATTGAGGTGAGAACTGTGTTTTTGAGCTGAAAATTGGTTGCATCTGAAATTTTAAAAGGGTTACACTTGGTAGGCTAAGGATGTAGTTCAGAAATTGAGCCCTGCCTGAATGCACTCTCCGTAGGGGGTGGGGAGGAGCTTATATTTGAATAAGAATAAAAACAGAGTAACTGTTGTTTGGAGGTCATTTTATTCTACTGATCAAGGTGCCAAGGAATCTTCCAACGGTGGTCTGAGCCCCCTCCGTGTCTTTTCAAACTTTTCAAACATTTCTTTAACATCCACAGAGAGTTGGGCTATATCCCAAGCTTCTCCATCCTCCGGTGCAACCCTAGTGCAGGCTGTAGAGGTTCACAGTGGGAAATGCCCTCTGAAGGAACGGGGCTTTAATCTCACTAGACTCACAAATTCTACGGCAGAACACCCTTTGGAAGAAAAAACAATATCTACAAGATATCTACAAGAAAGCAAACTGTTATCCAAGTAGAGGTAAAATATAAAAATCGGAGACCCCTACGACTTCAAGGGGGTTGGTTGGCCACAGATATTTAACTCCATATGGAATGCTGTAAAAGGAATTACTTAAATCTCAAAGCTGCTTGAATACCAGTGTGTAGGGGAGGAGTGGTGCATGCTCAGATAACCTTAGGTTTGGAGAGTAGTTTGTGTCAGACTCCCAGTCCTAAGAGGTTATCCTAGCACACAATACACAAAACAGCAGGCAGCGAAAATTACAAACCTCCTCCCTGCCTCAAAAGACTTCTTTATCAGGGAAGTTTAGGAAGGTTCCGGGTAAAAAGCAGGAGCATGCACAGCCTGGCACAAAACCGAGATGACTTGGTGAAAAGATAAAGTCGCTCCGGAGTCATCCCACGACCTCAAAAAAGTTAGAGAGCTGGACCAACATCCAAGGTGTGGGGTAAGCACTCTCACCCTTTATCGGATAAAGTTTATCCGATCCAAAGTGATGTCTACAGAAATATGAAACGTCCGGAGGCCGAGACCCAAGAGGCACTGTGGGGGAAGTTGGACACAGGCTGGTACCCGTGCGACAGCAGTTGGGGACCCAGCGACTGTGGGATTGAAGGGGCTGGCGAAGCGCCGGGCTTGAGGAAGGGAAGGGGCGGGCAGAAGAGGAACAGAGTTGGCCAGGGCGAGCGGCGGAGCTCACGGATGGAAGGAGGAAAGCTGGGGGTCAGGTTTGGGGGACGCGTCCGCCGAGTGCTGCGGACGTGGGAGGCCCCGGCCGCAACCTGGCTTCACTTACCCCGCCCGGGCGACGACGATCCCGGCTAGGCGCGGGCCAGCAGGGCCCGACCGCGGTCCCAGCCCCGTCCGCACCTTGCTGCCCGCGTCTCCCATTGGCTGCCGCGCCCGGGACGCGTCTGGCTCGGCCAATCAGCGCCGAGAAGCGAGGTTTGGAAACTTTTTCCCCCTAGGCCGGGGCGCGCCAAGCTGCGGTGGGGCCGGGCGGGAGGGGGCGCGGGAGGTGCGGGCTGCTGGCCCGGAAGACGGGTGTGGAGAGGGCGTGCAGGCGGCTCTGTGCACGCGGTGCCACGCACCCAGGAACACCCGCACGCCTCTCCATTACACTGGTGGCATTTATCCGCTCTTGCTCTTGCCCAAGAAGAGACAAAGGTGCAGTTGGTCGAAGAACCCCTGGCTTTAGGAGTACCTGGTATCGGGTTTCACTTGAAAGCGCCCTACCCAAGTCCAGAAATGCTATATATACTAGCGTACTGAGACAAAACTGGCATAGAAAACACCAAACTTTCGCCCAGCCCACAGGGCCCTTGTTCGTCCCACAATTTTACACCCTAAATAGAATCTTTAACAATAACTTCTTAAACAGTTTAATTTAGTGTAAAAGAACTTGTCTTTGAATTGTATCCCTCCCCCTTATTAACTGTGAGATATTGGGACAAGATATTTAATTGCTCGTGGATAAAAAAGGTTTTGCTCATGGCTAAACAAGTTGTAAAACAATTGTGGGGTGCTTTGTAAATAGTAAGTACAATATGTTATTTAGTTAAACGACCATGCGTCTCAGGCACAATGCTAAGTTTTTTTGTGGGGAGATGACGGTGGCGCTGGTCTTTTGAGCCTGTCTCATATTGTCCAGACTGGCCTCTAACTTCTTGTATGGCTAACCTTGAACTTATGATAGTCTTGCCCACATCCTGAGTTAGAATTATGGGTGTGGGTGTGTGCCAACTGGAGAATTTTATGAGGTGCTGGCGATGGAAGCATGGTTCCAGGCATGTTAGGCAAGTGCTCCTCCAACTGAATTGTCTTAGCCCTCTGTTGGTTTTGTGTGTTTGTTTTTTATTTGTTTGTTTTTTTCATATGTAGCCTAGGCTAGCCTCGAATTCTTGAGCATCTTGCCTCAGCCTTATTTTTTGCTACAATCTTAGGCCTACCTAATTCTTGACAGTAAACAACCTAATTGTTCACTAATATATTTATTGAGTACTATTAGGTACATGGTAATCTTACAACCCGGTGAATAAACCAAAAAAATCTGATCTCAAAGGCTTAACACAGTAAAGATATACCCAATTTCAGATGCCAAACTTTATTGCTTGATAGACTGGTGAGTCACAGAAAAGCATAATGATCTTACATTTTGGGGCAATGCTGGTCTTGAACCTAGAGCCTTGGCCATGTAAGGCAAGCACTGAACCAGTGAGCTATATCCCAGCCTCCTGTAGTTGTTTAAAAGATGAGAAAATAAAGCTACAGGAAATCCAGTAAGTTGCCAAAGGTATTTTGATTTGTAGCTAACAAAAGGAGCTTCAGGCTGTGGTGTTCTTTTGGTTTTGTTGTTGTTGTTGTTGTGTACCCTTACAGTGTTCTGCCCATTACACAAGTAAAGCTTTCTGTCTCCTATTAGGGTGACCTGTCTCTTAATTCTTTTGTGACTCCGCCATAGTTCCTTAAAAGAACTCAAAGGCACACACAGGAACCTCAGTGCCTATATCAAACAAACTGAAGAAGTATGTTCTCATTTATTTATTAACTTATGTGTGTGGATGTGCTGTCTGTGTGTATATATACCACATGCATGCCTGATGACTGCAGAAACCAGAGGAAACTGGGTTATGGGCCTCCATGTAGGTGCTGGGAACTGAACTTGGGTCTTCTGGAAGAGTAGGTAGTGCTCTTAACAGCTGAGCCATCTTTCCAGTAGCCCCACTCCCGCCCCTCCCTCAGTGGTTTTCAGGAAACAATCAAATACCAATCATCTATCAAAGTGTTAAAGTTCAACAATCAAAACTTTGGATCACCTAACTAACATGCCCAATCAAAATATACTATGGCATCCTAGCCCATTCTAACACAGACTACCCTTTTTCTCTTCTTAAAAACCACACATGCAAGGTCATTGGCTGCCGTTTTTCTGCCTATAAAGGACCTTGCTGTGAAAACAAGTGTTTGGATGTGGTTTGTGCTTAATTTGAGGTCAGGGAGGGAACCCTTGATGTACGGAGGGTGTGGTCTCCTTCTTGTGCTATGTGTGTGCAATGCCCAGGGAGGACAAAAAAGGTGTCAGATCACCCTGGACTGGGCACTCAGAATGAAATAACCCATCGCCACCAACACCCCATCCTTCAGAAGAGCTATTGGCTATTTTTTCAGTCCTTGGCCTAGTTTGTAGAGAAAGTCGAGTCTTTTTGGTTGTGAAGCTCTCCAGCCTCAATCTGTGTGCTTTTAAAAGTACTTATGATTCTCATTTTCTTAGGCCTTTTCTTTAGTCTACCTGAGTGACTTTATTTCTTACAATACTTATTGACCCTAGCCTACTTCTTGACTAGAAAAAAATGTCAAGGGGCTGGAGAGATGGCTCGGCGGTTTTGAGTACTGACTGCTCTTCCAGAGGTCCTGAGTTCAATTCCCAGCAACCACATGATGGCTCACAACCATCTATATTGAGATCTGGTGCCCTCTTCTGGCCTACAGGCAGGATACTGTAGAAATAAATAAATAGAAAAAAAATGTCAAGCAAAGTCAAGGAAAATGTCTTCCCTCTTTTATGTTTTGTGGCTAAAACTTGTTCAAATAATTAAACATTACAATTACTTTTTTCCCTTTTTTATATTTTTAGTTAATGTTGTCAGTATTCAGAAATAGCTAGAATAAAATGGAGGCAAAAGAAACACCTACTTGTTTGAGACTTTGAAAATAAAAGCGATTTGGGCAGTGGTGGTGCATGCCTTTAATTCCAGCACTTGGGAAGCAGAGGCAGGGGGATCTCTGTGAGTTCATAGGCCAACCTGGTCTACAAGAGCTAGTTCTAGGACAGGCTCCAAAGCCACAGAGAAACCCTGTCTCAAAAAAAAAACCCAAACCAATAAATAAATAACTAAAAGCAAAACAAACAGCAACTAGAATCCTTTTCGTCAGTTTTAATTCTCCCTTGGAAAAATTCTGCCTACACACAGACACAATGTTGTTCTTAGCAGTAGCAAACACCTCGGGTGTGCCTTCTGGAGAGTCTAGTAGAAATAAAGGATTCTTCAGTTACATGTCTGAACTTGCTCTCCTGATCCAGGTTTATGGAAAGCTACATGGTCTTCATCCTACTTCAAGGAGAGCAGTGAAAGCATGGCATACCTGGAGATCGGGAAGAAAAATGTTCCTGGCAACTATGCTTCCTAATTAGTTAGCAAATTTCATTTGTTGCTGGATTTAAGGCATGCGCCACCACACCCGGCTCCCTGGCAGACTTAAGTAGAAACTATTTAAAAGTACTACGCAGCCAGCACATTCTAAACTGTGCCTACATTTAGATAATAAATTTTTAACCTAATTTGCAACAGGAAATAGTAAACAGCTGGTGATTTCAGAAATTTCCCCCTCCTGAAAACATTAAACCAGGCATTGTGGCTCACACTTTTAATGCTAGCACTTAGGAGGCAGAGGCAGGCAGATCTCTGAGTTCAAGACCAGCCTGGCCTACCGAGTGAGTTCCAGGACAGCCAGTGCTACACAGAGAAACCCTGTTTCAAAAAGCGAAGAATAACAAAAAGCTCCAACTTATATTTAGGCCAAGTAAAAGTGAAGACTATGAGGCTCAATTGGGAAGGGGAGCAAATACAGGGCATGGTTTAACCATTTAAAACAGAAAGTGTTGGGGCTGGAGAGGTGGCTTAGCGGTTAGGAGCACTTATTGCTCTTTCCAGTTGATCCTGGTTCATATTCCCAGCACCCATATGGTAGTTCACAATTTGGTTTTACCAAGTTTTTATAACTTTCATGTCTTCTTTTTCGTTCCCAACCTGTCACCCAAAAGTGTTCATTTGAAACAAAGCACCAGGTTTATCCGAATGAAAAGTTTGCCAGACGAGACAAATGCCTCTACTCCTAGCACTGAGAAGGCAAGGGAACCCGACATCGAAGCCAGCTTGGTCTAAATGGCAAGTTCCAGGCCAACCAGGTTATACAAGTGAGATGCTATCTCCAAAAAGAAAAAAAAAAGGGTAGGTCATCATGTACTCTTTATCATTGCTGACAATATTCGGCAGTCTTGGCATGTAGTTTATTGACACCAGTTGGACGGACACTCGGTAGGAAGGACCTTGCTGGAGCTCATTTGACAGGTTTTACTGTTCTTTCCCCAGTCGCCACTAGGTTGCACTAAAAGATGTGTTCCGCAACACACACAATTTAATTAGTAAAACTAAAACAGGACTATCACGTGACGAGCCAGAACGTTAGAAAAGCCACCACAACGCTGTATTTCACAGAACTCTTGTCTCCTTCGTCTTACCCTCCAAGACCTTAAGAGCTGGACCCTAGCAAACCCCATTTGGCAGACTCTTCTCATCTCCATCACATAAGTTCCCCAATTCTTCGCCTGGAGGCTCCATTCGACCTGGCATCATCAAGCCAGCGGGGAGGACTCCTAAACTAGGTGTTCGTGATAAAAAAAAAACCGGAGCCGTCCTGGGGAAAGACCCTATTTAGAGGTTTATCGGGAGGGGACTGAGCCTGACGAGGCTGCAGGGCCGCGAGGCCCCGCCCCCCCCAATTCCCATCGTGCCTCGCGCGAAGAAGACGGGAGCCGAGGGCGGGGCGGAAGAAAAGGGGAGAGACGAGGGAAGAGGTGGAGCTAAACCGAGGAATGGAAAAGCAGGAGGGGGGGAATGGGCGGGGCTAGAGAAGCAAGGAACAGGGCTAGACGGAGACGGGGCGGGAATGGGCGGGGCAGGGGCGTGGTTATAGGAGCGGAGCAGAGGAAGACGTGGTAATTGGAAGACGGGAGGGGGGCGGGGGGGAGGAGGAACGGAAAAGGGGCGGGGCTAGTAATCAAGAAGCGTATGGGTTTTGCGACAGAGGAGGGGCGAAGCGGAAGCGGAAGTGGAGGGTGCGCTTGGCGGCGGCGGCGGGAGCTGCGGAGTCGGGAATCAAAACAAAGGGCCTGGGGGGCGGGAGGGGAAGGCGGCGGGGTCGGAATGTGAGTGGAGAAGGAGCTGGCGGCTGAGGTGAGTCCTCTGTCAGTTCCGGGACTCTATTCGGGCGCTCGGGTTGTTCGGCCAGCAGCGCAGCTGGCCCGGGAACAACGCTCTTTTCCCCAGACTGATGCTGCTGGGGTCCGGGACCCGCCAAAGGAACCGCGCGAAAAGATCGGTCTCCCAAACCATCCCGATGTCTTCCGGGGCGTTCTGTTCCCCGCCTGCGCCTGCTTCCCTGCTCGCTTCCGGGCCCTCCAGGTGTCAGCAACAACCTTTGCAGGCTGTGCAAAGTTAGAAAGTTGAGAGAAAAGGGATAGTGATGGAGTTGGGTCCCTTAGCTTGTTTGCTTTTTGTGTTTTGCAGCCCTCCAAAGCGGTCCGTCTCTTAGCAGCCTCTTTGGATTCAGTTTCAGTATCAGCCACTCCTCCCGTTAATTCTAGCACGAACGTGTTGGCCTTTAGAGTTCGCCAAACACTCTTTTGGTGTAACGAAGAGCTTTCTAGTACTTGCCGTATCTTTTGGACTTTCCAGGATCCTCCTGTTTTGTATAGAAGGAAACGGTCAGCTAAATGGTCTTTCTTCACATTTAGTGAGCTCTACATTTGTCCAGCGGTCATTTGTTAATAACTTGCGAGGCACAGTGGAGTGCTAGGTTCAGGGGATACAGCAGTGAATAAGAAAATAGCAGTCAATATCATCGTGGAATTTATATTCTAATGGAGGAGAAAAATAATAAAACACCAAATAAATAATGTCATTTTAGATAAAAGGTAGAAAAACAAAATACACAGAACCGGTAAAATGGGTTAGCACAGTATGGGAGTTTGTGGCAGGGGGAGGCCATTTAAGAAATTATTCATCTCTTGTCACCAAACCACAAACCTTGGGTTAAAAAGGATGAGTTGCCCATAGCTACACAGATGGGGAGGTGGCCTTGGGGCCCAGTATGCATGCAGTGCGTTCTCAGCCTGTGTCTAAGTTGCTCAAAGACAAAGAGAGTGGCAGAAGGGAAGACACTCACATCAAAGCTTCCTTTGGCTAGCTCAGATGCCTAATGGAACTAGGAATATCTGGGCAAATTTTAGAGTACAGGTCACTAATATTTTTCCTTATATTTATTTGTACTGAGAGTAATCTATATATATCCTTTTATGTTGTGGAATATTAGTTGAAGATGTGTTTCATTTGTTTATGCTGTGGAACATTTGTTTAATGATGCAAAGATATGATGCATTCTTTTATGTTGCATTTGTTTAACTCTGTGAAGCTGTGTTACTTTGCCTGTCTGAAACACCTGATTGGTCTAAAAGAGAGCTGAATGGCCAATAGAAAGAGAGGAGAAAGGAAAGGTGGGGCTGGCAGACAGAATAAATAGGAAGAGAAATCTGGGGAGGGAGGCTGAAGGTGCAAGAGAACGAGAGGAGGACTTCAGGGGCCAGCTATACAGCAAGCCACAGAGTAAGAAGTAAAGAAAAGATATACAGAAATAGAGGTAGGTAAAGGTCAAAAGGTATAGACTGGGTAATTTAAGAAAAGCTGGCTAGAAATAAGCCAGGCTAAGGCCGGGCATTCATAAGAAAGAATAAGATTCCCTGTGTTTATTTGGGAGCTGGGTGGCAAGCCCCCAAAGTAAGAGTTAAAACAAGTACTGACACCTATATATATTAATTTTAAACTTTTTTTGACACAAAGTCTATGTAGCCCAGGCTGCTCTTCAATTTGCCAATATCTTCCTGTCTCTGCCTCCTGAGTGTTGGAAGTGTAGATGTGTGCCAGTACTACTGATTCTTTGACTGAGCATGTTGATGGCACCTTGGTGTAGTAGTAGAAAGAAGTAGGTGAGCCTTTTGACCTTAAGCTAGTTATGAAAGTATTAAGTTTCTTGTTTCTCAGTGAATTGTTAGAAGTTGTAGTTCATTTGGCTTTGAAAAGGTCTGAGCATGCTGAAATTATGAACAATATGAGCATCAGAAGTTCTTATGAATAAGAGAGGAGCTTTTTGGATGATATACATCTTGGGTTTTTTGTTTGTTTGGTTGGTTGGTTTTGGTTTTTCCAGATAGGGTTGGTTTCTCTGTGTAGCCTTGGCTGTCTTGGAGATGGCTCTGTAGACCAGGCTGGCCTTGAACTCAGAGAGATCTGCCTGCCTCTGCCTCCTAAGTCCTGGGATTGAAGGTGTGCATCACCACCACCTGGCACAACCTGGATTTAGTAATAAAAACACGTATTGTAATTCAAACAATGATAGCAGTTAACTTTGTCTCCAAATTATTTTCAACTGTGTACTAGGTTAATTCTGCTAATTCTGTCATTCAACAAATAATTATTTTGTGATTACCATAGAATAGGCCTCGGACTGGCACAAGATACAGTGGTGAAAATGGGCAGTGTGTGCATTTTTAATTCATTTTCTGTAATGCTATGGCAGATAGAGACAGTGCACAAAGAAACAAACATCTTTTTCTTTCTTTCTACTTTCTCTTCCTTCTTTTTTCCCTTCCTCCCCCTCTTTTTGTCTGGGATTGAATCCAGAACCTTCCATATGCCACTAAGTTCCATACACCCCCCAGCCTACAAACAGAAACTTAAATTTTATAGTTCAGCACACTGGCTAAATAGTAAATATAAGAATATTGGGCTTTGCAACCAGATTATGCGGCAAAGACTCAAGTCTCAATTATAGTTCAAGTCAACCATAGATAATATTTAAATGAAGGCATATAGCTGTGCCCTAGTAAAACTTTATGGATACTAAAGTTTGAATTTTGTGTTTAAGAACACTTTCTCAGGAATTTAAAATAT
Source organism: Microtus pennsylvanicus (assembly GCF_037038515.1). Taxonomy (NCBI): domain Eukaryota; kingdom Metazoa; phylum Chordata; class Mammalia; order Rodentia; family Cricetidae; genus Microtus; species Microtus pennsylvanicus. The sequence goes on along the minus strand of NC_134589.1, from coordinate 103,242,020 downwards.
CCAAAATATATTTTTAGTTCACAGAACATTTAAATACAGGTGTGTAATCTCAGCATTTAAAAGACTGAGGTAAAAAAAAAAAAGTTGTTAAAAGTTTGAGGCCAGCCTTCAAGATTACAGAATCATATCCTGTCCAAGAATCACTAGGTAGACATATACAAACATACACATGCATATAGGCAGCAGGCTGGCTTTGGCTGGCAGACCATAGTTTAGTTCTTTATGTGATCAGTCCACCCAGACTTGACATACATTTTGAACCATTCTCCCCTCACCCTGTCACAGAGATGTAAAATCTCTTAGAAGCGTCTTATCAGAGATACAGCTGAAAGAAATTATTTTCTACATGCACAGATGAAATTTCTGCTAATCACTGAAAATGGCTACTGTGGTGAGGACTTACAGTAAGGTTTGGTTGTTCTTACCATTGCTAGCTTCATCTCTGCCCGATAAATGTGCATGGGCCTTGCCTTTGTGTACGAGGACCCTGAGTGTAGTCGTGTAGGGGTCAAGTGCATCTGTGAGTTGTATCTTTCTTAATTGCTGGATGTTTGGCCACCCAGTCTGTTACATTGCATTTTCATTATAAACAAACCAAAAACTCGATTGGATGGCTTCTCTGGTACAATAGAATTCAAAGTCCTCAGAGGTCATTTAACTTGTCCTTTCTTTGCTCATACCAGGGGCATAGGAAAGTTAATACTGTGTTTTTTCTTTTTACTTACATTAGGTTCTCCTTACTGCTAACGTCTCTGCTTTCCTAAGCAGAATTTATAGGAAGAGATAGGAAAATTAAGAAAAATTCTAGGCCAGGTATGATGGTCCACACCTTAATCCCAATACTAGGGAGGCAGAGGCAGGCAGATAGATCTCTTGAGTTCAAGTCCAGCCTAAACTACATAGTTTAGGGACAGTCAGTGCTGCATGGAGGAGCATTGTCTTGAAAAAACAAAACAAATAGAGAAAAACTATAGAAAAAGTCTGCTTAGAGCATAGAGGCTTATTTTGGCTGAGTGAAGAGGGGGAGTTCTACCAAGAGATGTGCAGAGGCCATGATTTGTCTCTGTCCTTCAAGCATGGCTGTGTCTTAAAAATAAATAAATCTATAATCCATCTTCATATGTGAAGCTCTAGTGACTGAGGAGTGGCTCAGTAGGTAAAGTGCTTGTTGCACAGGCATGAAGGCCTCAGCACCTCTGTTTTTAAAAGCTGAGTGAGGTAATAACATGTGCTTGTAATCCCAGAGCTGGGGAGGGAGAGACAGGAGGATCTCCGTGTTCGCTGGACAGCCAGTCTAGACAATGAGAACCCCTGTCCTAAAAAAAAAGGAGGAGGAAGAAGAAAAGGTAGTAGATTAGGGAAAACCCAAGACTGAGCTCTGACCTATACACACATGTAAGAGGATCCCTTTGCCCTCCCTAATTTGCACACACAGAAAAAAAAAACTGGGATATGAGGAATGGCAGATAATAAATGGTTTGTGTGGTATATGTACATGTTCATGTAGGAGTGTATGCAGTTGCACATATGTAGATATATGTATAGAGTTGTATGCTGGGTATCTTCCTCATCATTCTCTATTTAATTTTTTAAAAAAGATTTGTTTGTGTATTTTATGTGTATGAGTGCCCTATTCGTATGTACCTGCATACCAGGAAAGGGCATCAAATCCCATTATGGATGGTTATCAGCCACCATATGGTTGCTGGGAATTGAACTCAGAACCTCTGGAAGAACTGCTGAGCCATCTTTCTAGCCCCCCTTTATTTAATTTTTTAAAAATTACATTTATTCATTTTGTGTGTGTATGTGTATATATGCATACATACCATAGCATAAATGTGGAGGTTTGAAGATAGCTGTGGGAGTCAGTTCTCTCTGATATGTTGGAGTGGAACTAAGGTTGGCAGGTTTGGAGGCAATCAATCACCTTTACTGATCCCTGTCACTGGCCCCTCTACCTTATTTTTTGAGGTAGTCTCAGTGAATCTGGAGTTGACTGATTTTTGCTGGGCAGAGTAGCCATTGAACTCTAGGGATCTGCCTGTTTCTGCCTCTCCCGTGCTGGAGTTATAGCTGTATGCCTGTCTTTTGTAAGAGTGAGATCTGAATTCACATCCTTGTGTAGCAAATACTTTTCTTAGCTATCTTCCAGCCTCAGATCATATATTTTATTTCTAAATCAATTTGTTTTGTTTTGTTTGTTTTTCGAGACAGTGTTTCTCTGTGTAACAGCCCTAGCAGTCCTGGAACTAGCTTTGTAGATGTCTCAGGCTGGCCTTGAACTCACAAAGATCCTTCTGACTCTGCTTCCTGACTTCTGGGATCAAAGGTGTGTGCCACCACTCTAAATCAAATTTAAATAGATAGAATCAACCAAGTTTACCAAATTTTAGTGTCCTGTAGTGAGCTGTGATATCCATGCTGCCTTTGTTCTTTAAGGTCTGAACGTGAAAGCCATTGTATCGTGAATACAGCTGTGATCTCATATATTAACATTATAAAATGTGTGCTTGTGTAAGAAGTAACATAGATGTTGACTTATGCACTTCCTGGTTTTGTGTGTCAACTTGACACAAGCCAAAGTCATCAGAGGAAATAGCCTTAGCTGAGGAAATGCCTCTGTGAGATCCACCTGTGATCAGTGGTGGAGGGCCCATCCCATGGTGGGTGGTTCCTTCACTGGGCTGCTGGTTCTGGGTTCTATAAGAAGGTAGGCTAAGCAAGCCATGGGAAGCAAGCCAGTAAGCAGCTCTCCTCTATGGCCTGCACATCAGTTCCTACCTCTGGAATCCTGCCTTGTTTAAGTTCCTGTCCTGATTTATTTCAGCGATGAACAGCAATGCTGAAGTGTAAACATTGCTTTTACTATGCAAGCTTTAGAATTTGGGGCTTTAATAAGAAACCAAATTTCCTCCCTAACTTGACTTTTGGTCATGGTATTTTGTCACAGCAATAGAAACCCTAACTAAGACAACTTTTTTTAACAGGGTGGAAGAATGACGGAAAAGAAAGATGAAAGAATGTTGAACCACATTGTCTGGCTATGTGATGGAAGGGAACAGAACTGAGAACCCTTGCAGCAGAACACTTGGATGGCTTCACCAAGATAAGGATGCTAAGCCTTGGCTTTGGAAATTCTCTGGTTGCTTTTCTCGTCCAGATCAAACGTTGCCTCTTAATCCCCAAACGGTAACTATGTTCAAGATATAGCACGTTGTGAATAGATGATGGGTACAGGTGACTGGGGCAGTCTCTCTCCTGCCTGTATCACCTCTGCACTATTATAGAATATTATAGATGATGGGTACAGGTGACTGGGGCAGTCTCTCTCCTGCCTGTATCACCTATGCACTATTATGCACCATATCTGCACATTTTTATGATCACCTGCTCAACTCTGTATTCTCTCTGGGTAACAGAGGTTTTAATCATTTAAAATTGGGAGAAATTTGGTTTCTTCTTTTGTTTTTTTTTGAGAGCAGTTTTCTCTGTAGCTTTGGAGCCTGTCCTAGAACTAGCTCTTGTAGACCAGGTTGACCTTGAACTCACAGAGATCCACCTGCCTCTGCCTCCCGAGTGCTGGGATTAAAGGCGTGCGCCACCACCGCCTGGCTGGAAATTTGGTTTCTTATTAAAGCCCCAAATTCTAAAGCTTGCATATTAAAAACAATGAAAAATTTAAAATAAATTTTATTTATAGCTTTCTTAAGTGGATTTGGCCTATGGCCTTGGAGGTAAGTTTTTCTTATATAGTCCAGGCTGGCTTTGAATTTGTGATCCTTCTGCCTTGGCCTCCCAAGTGCAGAGTTACAGACAGGTGTGAGACCATTGTCCCTGACTCACCCTCTGGTTTTAAGTCTTGTAAATTAGAAAAGATTGACAATACCTTTTGTTCAGGATTTCTTGTAGGTGTTAAGTATATTCTTTCTTTTCATTTTTAGTGGTGCTGGCTGGGTTTTGAACTGACAGTGGATAGTTCTAATCATTGTGTCTTTGCATTGGCCACAGTATAAAGACTCCATGAAGGCTTCAGCGTTTCCTCAGTGCTCTTAGCAGCACAGCTGGGTCACTTTGGGCAGGTGGCGAGCCTCATTCATGGTGTTTGGAATATCACTCTTCTCCTTTAAGGAGAACCCCACTAAAACCCTTTACTCACCACCTACAGGAATAAATAAAGGAAGCTGCTTGCTTATAAGCCCCCTTCCTTGAGTGCTGTGACATCTTTGCGTATCCCAGTTTTCTTTAGACAGCTCTTTGAAGCAAGAGAAAGTTATAATCCCTGAGGTATGAGTGGTTAATCTGGCTTGCTGAGCCATCTTAATATTTTGACAGAAATAGCATTAATCTTAGTTGTTTGTTTCTCTATTCCCTTCCTGCAAGACCTCTAAAGATTGTCCCTGGTCTTAGCTGGATGCTGTTATATTAGTTCAGTTATGATTGAGTGATGTAAAAAGAGTTGGGTTTGGAGAGATGGTTCAGAGGTTAAGAGCACTGACTGTTCTTCCAGAGGTCCAGAATTCAATTCCCAGTAACCACATGGTGACTCACAACCATCTATAATGAGATCTGGTGCCCTCTTGTGGTGTCAGGTGTACAGGCAGGAGGAACATTGTATACATAATAAATAAATAAATCTTTAAAAAAAAGAAGTTGGATTTTACTTATTTAAAAAAAAGAACATTGTTTTCTATTTTTTTAACACAGTAGTATATGAGAGAAAAAATACAGTAGTCTCCAAAAATTGCCTTGTGTTTTGATCTCTCCTCAGAAGAAAGAGTACATGGAGAACAAGAACGCTGCTGTGGAGTTAAAGGATATACCATCTCCTCTTCATGTTGGCTCTAAACTCTTCCCAGCAGTCCCACTTCCTGATATTCATTCCCTTCAGCAACCAAAAGTACAGCTCTCAGCTGTTCCCAAAGTAAGCTGCTGTGTTCATTGCCCTAATGAACCCCCCACTTCACCCATGCGTTTTGGTGGTGGTGGTGGTGGTGGCAGTAGTGGAGGCTCTGGGAGCTTGATTCACACGGGCTCACTCTTAGACTCACCAAGCACCAGGACAGTCACGTGTCAAGTAGGGTCAGGGTTTGCTTTCCAGTCTGTGTCTTCACTGCAGAATGCCTCTGCTAGGAACAACTTGGTGGGCCTTGCGAATGACTTTCCCAGCATGTGTGTAGAGAGTAGCCTACCTTCCTGCAAGCATCTACCATGTTGTGGGAAACTCCATTTTCAGTCATGTCATAGTAACATACACAAGCTGCATCAGTTCCCGACTCTCCAGGGCTGCACCTCTGCTGGCTGTTTCCCCTGTTCTGATTTCCCGAGTGGGGCTCGTGGGCGTTTGGAAGATCGCCTTTCCCAGTCAGAGCTTACACCTCACTTGTGCACCAACTCTCTTCACCTAAATGTGGCACCTCCAGTCTGTTTAAAGGGCTCACTTTACTGTGAAGACTGTCTAAACAAGGTATGTATCTTTTATTTTTTATGTTGGGGCCAGATAATGAGGTTTGAGGTTCTATTTAGAAATGGCTTTATCTTGCCATGTCTTTACTGTGCATAGGGTTGAAGAATCTTATGATGTAGATCACGCTTCATTCGTCTGATACTGAAAGATGCAAAGGGTAAAATGGGAGAGCATCCAGAAAAGTGCAGTGGAGTTAGGTGTGCAGCTTGTGCCTTTAGAGCCTCTGCTCACGAGAAAGCCATGTCCTGCAGGACAGCTTCGTTTGCAGAGTCTGTTATCTGTTTCGTTTTTTCTAGGACAGAGTTGGTCGAGTTCTTATAACCTAAACTCAGCTTATACACTCACCCTTTCATGGCAGAACAGTAACTATACATTGTTTCTTTGTAATATGAGGAACGTGAAACTTGGTCTCTTTCACACAAATGTTCAAAGGAAGGTTTTTCTGTCATTTATGGGAGCTGCATCCAAGGTCTCCTTCATAGCATATGCATGTCCAGGTTGAAAGGACTCAGTATTTGAACAGGTCTCTCATCATTTCAAGTTGCTTTTCAGTTGAGACTAGATTGGTAGCTGGTAGTTCTGATAAAGATTATTTGAAAATACAATTTATCAGAGGCTATTGGGTAGGAGGATAAAAAGCTTAGGATGGTGTTTTCAGTTATATATGAATCTGAGTTCTTTATTGATGTGCCTAAAACGTCTTCCTTTATAAAACAGCCAGGAAGAAATAGTATAGTTGATGCTGCTAAAATCTGGCCGAATATACCACCTCCAAGTACTCAGTCTGCACCTGGAGCTATCCCTCTGTGTAATGGCTGTGGAACAAAAGGGATGGAGAAGGAGACCTCACTGTTGGCAACCAGTCTAGGCAAAGCTGCTTCAAAATTTGGTAAATGATGTAACATAAAAGAGTGCATTTAAGTTGTCTTTTTTTCCAACGTTTATTTCTGTTTTATGTGTATGAGTGTTTTGTATGCATGTATGTAAGTGTACTTATGTGTGCGTGGTGTTTGTAGAGGCCAGAAGAGGGCACTGGACCCCCTGGAAGTGGAGTTACTGAAGGTTGCTAAGAACTGAATGAACCCTTGTCCTCTGAAAGAGCAGCAAAATGTTCTTGACTGCTGAGCCATCTATAGCTTCCATCTGAGTTGTTTTCAATATCTGACACAAATGTATTTGCTTGCCTATAAAAATTTCCTTGTGATACTAGGGGTGCATTTGCATTTCGAAGCGTATGTGAGTCCTCTTTTCCCTCCCTTGGCAAGAGTGTTTGTGATTATAGGTCTTTATATTAAACCGATGCTGTTTGAGACCAGAATCTGTATAGGAAGAGGAATGTATTGGAGAGATTAAGTGCTGTAGGAGACTTGGACTCACTTAGGTTTGTGTTTAATGTTTTTGAGACGGTCTTTCTATGTAGCCCTGGCTGTTCTGGAACCTTCTGTATAGACTATCCTTGTCTCTAACTCACAGATGTTCACCTGCTTCTGCTCCTGAGTGCTGGGATTAAAGGTTTGCACCACCATGCTTGAACTCAGTTTAGGGTCTTAATAGTCCCTAGACATATTTAGTATTTAGAAAAATTTAGTAGTAGCTGATTATTAATAGTATTTGAAACCTTAGAGTTTGAAATCAAAATTATTTCCTTAAAAATTAGTTACTGTGATATTTTATCATCCAAATACATCTCTGAAAGGTTAAAACAGATGTTAATGACATATTAGAGTAGATTAAGGTGAGAATTGGTGCCATTTTCACTTTGGTGGTCTCTTTAATGTTCTTTCATACACAGCAGGCAGACAAGCCTGCGCTGAGGTAGAGGCAGGGCAAGGGTCCTCAGCATCCACTCAGTTTCTGGTCATCATTGCAGAAGCACCGTGGGGCAGCAGGAAGTGAAGCCGCACTGTTAATACAGAGTTGTTTTGGCACCACTTATTTTTTATTATTATTTTTTTTTTCAAAATGATTCTTGATTCTTTTTTAAAAATATTTATTTATTTATTATGTATACAATATTCTGTCCGTGTGTATGTCTGCAGGCCAGAAGAGGGCACCAGACCTCATTACAGATGGTTGTGAGCCACCATGTGGTTGCTGGGAATTGAACTCAGGACCTTTGGAAGAGCAGGCAATGATCTTAACCACTGAGCCATCTCTCCAGCCCCACTTTTTATTATTTTTTTATTGTTTTTATTGAGCTATATATTTTTCTCCACTCCCCTTTTTTTCTCTCCCCTCCCCTTTTACTCTCTCCCATGGTCTCCATGCTCCCAATTTACTCAGGAGATCTTGTCTTTTTCTATGTCCCATGTAGATTATATCTATGTATGTCTCTCTTAGGGTCCTCATTGTGGTCTAGGTTCTCTGGTATTGTGATTTGTGGGCTGGTTTTTCTTTGCTTTATGTCTAAAAGCCACTTATGAGTGAGTACATATGATATTTGTCTTTCTGAGTCTGGGTTGCCTCACTCAAAATAATGTTTTCTAACTCCATCCATTTTCCTGTAAAATTCAAGCTGTCGTTATGTTTTTCTGCTGTGTAGTATTCCATTGTGTAAATGTACCACATTTTCCATATCCATTCTTCGGTCTAGGGGCATCTAGGTTGTTTCCAGGTTCTGGCTATGACAAACAAAGCTGCTATGAACATAGTTGAGCACATGTCCTTGTGGCACAATTGAGCATCCTTTGGATATATACCCAAAAGTGGTATTACTGGGTCTTGAGGAAAGTTGTTTCCTAATTTTCTGAGAAATCGCCACACTGATATCGAAAGGGGCTGTACCAGTTTGCACTCCCACCAGCAATGGAGGAGTGTCCCCTTTACCCCACAACCTCTCCAGCATAAACTGTCATCAGTGTTTTTGATCTTGGCCATTTTTACAGGTGTAAGATGGAATCTCAGAGTTGCTTTGATTTGCATTTCTCTGATGGCTAAGGGTGTTGAGCATTTCCTTAAGTATCTTTCAGCCATTTTAGATTCCTCTGTTGAGAGTTCTCTGTTTAAGTTTGTACCCAATTTTTTTTATTGGATTATTTGTTCTTTTGATAACCAATTTCTTGAGTTCTTTGTATATTTTGCTCTGTCTGATGTGGGGTTGGTGAAGATTGTCTCAGTTTTAGGAGGTCCCAGTTATTGTTTCTGTCGGTGTCTGTAGTTTTGTTGTTACTGAAAGTAGGACTGGCCAGGCACTGGTGGTGCAGCCTTTAACCCCAGCACTCAGAAGGCAGAGATAGACTGGCCAGGCAGTGGTGGTGCAGCCTTTAATCCCAGCACTCAGAAGGCAGAGATAGACTGATCTCTGAGTTCCAGGCCAGCCTGGTTTAAAATCAAGTTCCGGACAGCCAAGGCTGCCCAAAGAAACCCTGTCTCGGAAGAAAAAAAGTAGAAATGATCTTAGTATGTCGCTGGACATTGTGGTTGCTTCTTAGGCTGGTCAGTGGGAAGTTGTTATCCTTAAACTTAATGTTCTGCTGTTTAGAATGATGGGTAGTTACCTATTGTGTTTTAGCTCACTGCTTTCTTTTTCACTATGTGTAACTGGAAGTATTAATATTTCTTAAGGGTCACCAGAAGTTGCAGTCACTGGACAGGTGCTGGAGACCCTACCCCCCATTGGCGTTTTCTGGGATATTGAAAATTGCTCAGTCCCCTCTGGCCGGTCAGCAACGACTGTTGTACAGAGAATCCGTGAGAAGTTTTTTAGAGGACACAGAGAAGCAGAGTTTATCTGTGTGTGTGACATCAGTAAAGAAAACAAGGAAGTTATTCAGGAACTAAATAATTGCCAGGTAAAATTATGTATGTATGTATATATGTATGTATGTATGCATGTATGTTAGGAATTGCAATCTTTAGAGTGGTGGCTCTTTGCTTAAGAGCACTGACTGCTTCTCCAGAGGTCCTGAGTCCAATTCCTGGCAACCATAGCAGTTCACAACCATCCATAATGAGATCTGGTGCCTTCCGGCATGCAGGTGTACATGTAGACAGAGCACTCATATATGCTCTTACATAAATCTTAAAAAAAATAAAAAGAATTATAATCTAAAAAAGAAGGCAGAAGAGGAGAAAAGAGGAGGAAGGAGAAGAAAGACTCATAGTCTGCTGAGGGCTGAAGCAGTAACTGCTCTTCTAGAGGATTAGAGTTCAGTTCCCAGAACCCACATGGTGGCTAACAGGCATCCGTAACTGCAGTTCCAGGCATCTGACACCCTCTCTGGTCTCTGCAGGTGACAAGCACGTATGTGGTATACAGACATACATGCAGGCAAAGCACCCACTCACATAATTTTTTGTAAAGATTTATTTTTTTATATACAGTGTTCTTCTTAAATGTTTGCCTGCAGGCCAGAAGAGGGCACCAGATCTCATTACAGATGGTTGTGAGCCATCATGCGGTTGCTGGGAATTGAACTCAACCTTTGGAAGAGCAGGCAGCACTCTTCACTGCTGAGCCATCTCTCCTGTCTCCCCTCCCCCCTTTTTAAAGGCAGTGTTTATCTGTGTCGCCCAGGTTAGCCTGGAACTTTCTCTGTAGACCAGGCTTTAACTCACAGAGATCCTCCTGCCTTTGCCTCTTGAGTGCTGGGATTAAAGCCGTGTATCATCACAGTTGGCCTGATTACTTGGAGTGTTTTGTTTAAAATTCCAATTTCAGATTGGTTTAGTGATATTATTGTTTTTATGCTGTTTTCAAATGAGAGAAAGCCACACAATTTTTCCTAGAATGCTGAAATTTAAACATTTGATCTTTCAGTAAGTTGTTTGTACCTTGGTGTGCTGTAGTGGCTGTGTGCTGTCTGTGTCAGCCCACATCTATACAGAATGGATTTGGTATTTCCAATTTACAGATGAAATTGAGGCTCTAAGAAGGGAAACTACTTTCTTTTGGTTATATGGCCAATAAAGGAAAGAACTGGAATAGCTATTTATTTAGAGACAGAGTTTCACCAGATAGCCCTGGCTGGCCTAAAACTTAGTATGTAGATGAGGCTAGTCTTAATTTCACAGAGATCTGCCTACCTCATGTCTCCTGAATGTTGAGATTAAAGACATGACCATGCACAGTGTTTTGAACTAATATTTAAGTCAAGGCTGTCTGACCGCAAGGTCTGCTGTAAATCTAAAGATAGAATCCAAATGTTTTGACTCTTAGGTAAATAGTATCATTGACATTTCATATTTCTGCTTAGAATTATATATTTATGTTTAACATACAGATATATATTATGTAATTTATATACACACACACACATTCTCTGTAATCCAAATGAAAATTACATGTGGTTGAGGCACTTTGCTTTGGAGACAGCTTTGTGTAAGTCTAATCTTTTAACAGTAGTCAGTGTTTGACTTTTTTAGGAATGTTATTTCGTCTTCCATCTGCCATGCATCCCCAGATCCTATAGGCTCCAGACAGTGGATGGTATCGATGGGTGATAAACCCCACACTGTACCTTAGCTGTACCTCATGCACATTGTGGACAAAGTGTATCATGGAAAGCCTGATGACTTGAATAAAAGAAGTGCAAAAGCAATTAGAAATGAGACTTGGGATAATAATTTTTCTCTTTTCATATGGAGAACCAGTTCTGAAATTATTTAGATCCAGTTGTAACAGAAATCGGAGAGATTTTTTTCCTGTGTGTTATCTGCTAGGTGCCAGGTATTCTGGTGCATTTCTCTAGTCTCAGCACTCTGGAGGCTGAGGCAGAAGGATCAAGAATTTAAGGCTAGCCTGGGCTACTCAGTGAGACCTTGTTTAAAAAAAAAAAAAGTGGACCAAGTGTGGCAGTTTTCTAACCCCAGATCTTGTTCAATGATCTTTTTGATAAATAATCACAGGTAACTGTTGCTCACATAAACGCTACTGCAAAGAATGCTGCTGATGACAAACTCCGTCAGAGTCTTCGAAGGTTTGCAAATACGCATACTGCTCCTGCTACTGTGGTTCTTGTATCAAGTAAGTGTCAAAGCATCTGTTGGTTTCAGCCACAATCACTGCATGGGAATTACCAGAAGTGTGCAAGCGAAAGAACTGCAGAGAGGTGAAAACGGGGCACGCAGTGATGATGTCTATAGCCTGGTGTGCTGGTGTGCTGGCTCTCCCCTCTAATCCCAGCGTGTAGGAGGATGAATTCAGCACCAGCACTTGTCTGAAAGGTAGAAGAAAAAGGCATCTGTAGTAATATGAGCGGCGGCGGGGCTATGTCCCCAAAACCCCAAGCCGCCTGCCCGGCTAGCTTATGCCCCGAAATAATTACACAGACACTGTATTCATTTAAACACTGCTCTGGCCCATTTCTAATCATCTGTGTAGCGCCCCTAGGTGCGCTTACCGGGAAGATTCTAAGCCTAAGTCCATCCTGGGTCGGAGCTTCATAGCGTGCGTCTTCCCTGGAGCAGGTAGCATGGCGTCTCTCTTGCGTCTGCTCCGGAGAGGAGAGCTGTGGAGTCTGACCTCACTTCCTCTTCCTCCCGGCATTCTGTTCTGTTTACTCCACCCACCTAAGGGTGGGCCTATCCAATGGGCCTAGCAGTTTCTTTATTGCTTAGCCAATGAAATCAACAGATTGATATGACACTCCCACATCACTTCCCCTTTTTCTGTTTAAACAAAAAAAAAGGCTTTAACTTTAACATAGCAAAATTACATATAACAAAACAGTTATAAGTAAAAGTTACATCAGAAACATTTATACATATAACAAAATTGACCTTAAATCTCTATCAATGCAAATTATTCATACCTATATCATTTCCCCCTTTAAATGTAAAAGAACATTTATAAACAATATTTTGGGAACATGGGCGCAGTTTTTTCTCTCCAAACTGCTTCCTGCTGAATGGGGGCGTCGTTAATGATTTTAGGGTGTAACCTGTGTGCCAGGTTTATCTCAGTTGGCAGTTGAGCAAGGCAATTTTCTGAAGATGTTCACAGCAACCCTTCAGGAGGACGTGGTCCATCATACCAAATCGGAATAGAAGAAATGAACAGGGTCTCATCCTCTGTGAAAACAAAAGAAGACTCTCTCCAAAGCATCATATCCTTAGGTCCAAATTTCGAAATCGTAATACCCTCATGATATCCGTTCTGGTTCCACTTGGCAGCCCATATAATGAAATGTCTCTCTGTACTTAGCTCCTTCACAGTCAAAAATTTTAAAGAAAACACAATGTACATAATCCAGACTCTCTGTGAATTTTCCATCTTTACGTGGCTTATTTTTATTTATATCTATAACTATCTGTACTCTGTCTCTTTAAAGACTTTACTTTTACTTTTTTCTTTTTAAACCATTAACTTTATTCTCTATATTCTTTTTCTTCTCTCTCCCAAGCCTACGTACATTCATCCAACAGTGTGACTCATTTAGTGGTCTGAATCTGTCCTATTGTGAATCTGCAATTTTTTACTATCCAGGAGCACTTTTGATTTGTGCCTTTAAATCACTAGGCACTTAAGAATCTAAGCTGTGACATTCCTAAGTTAACTTTTTGCTTTTTGAGCGTATATCTTTGACCTGGAACAATTCTGTGGACCAGGCTGTCTTTGAACTCTCAGAGATCCACCTGTCTCTGCCTCCCAGGCATTGGGATTAAAGGTGTTTGCTACTACACCTTGAACTCACAGAGATCTGTTTGTCTCTGCCTTTTAGGCACTGGGATTAAAGGCGTGTGCTACCACACCTTGAAGTCACAGAGGTCTATCTCCCTCTGCCTCCCAAGTGTTGGGATTAAAGGTGTGTACTAAGACACACAACAACTCTCTTCCTTTTTTTGTTTTTTGCTTTAAAACTTCAACTTTCAGCTTGCATATATTTTTAACACACTTTAAACCATTCAGAAATTTTCTCTGTCTTTGAATCTCTCTTTACTGTATATCTCTCTTTTTCTGACCACAAGAGCCTTTAATTTACCAAGCAATATCAGTAGGACTAAAGGCGTGGCTTTGCCAGCTAGATCCAGTCCATTCCTTAGCTTTTCAGCCTCTTGGCTGAGGTACTGGCTGTAGCCATGTTTATAACATTTCAAGGTCCCTGCCAGCCAGCAAGCTACAACAGACAACACTCAAGTCCTCTCTCTGTAGCCGGCCCTCCTGCCTCAAACAGTCAGAGTTTGCCCTGGCAGGATGGCCCAGAAAGCCGGCATTTTTAAACGGCACAGCTTTTTTCCTGCTACGGCTGAAAACCGAAAAGCATGTGTTCAGCTTTTCATCAACACTGTTTAAATGTTTCGTGGCAGGACCTCTTAATGAGCTGCAGGGTTTGCAGCTGAAGCTGAGTCAGGAAGCCTCTCTTAGATGAGGCGCTTGCTTGCCTCTGGCAAGCAGAGTAGACCCGAGAAATTGTCACAATCAAGAAAACATGCTTTACTCTTTCCCAAGCTTTCTCAGGCTTTCTGTGGACTCAGTTAGCCCCACGTCTGGGCGTCATTTGTAGTAATATGAGCGGCGGCGGGGCTATGTCCCCAAAACCCCAAGCCGCCTGCCCGGCTAGCTTATGCCCCGAAATAATTACACAGACACTGTATTCATTTAAACACTGCTCTGGCCCATTTCTAATCATCTGTGTAGCGCCCCTAGGTGCACTTACCGGGAAGATTCTAAGCCTAAGTCCATCCTGGGTCGGAGCTTCATAGCGTGCGTCTTCCCTGGAGCAGGTAGCATGGCGTCTCTCTTGTGTCTGCTCCGGAGAGGAGAGCTGTAGAGTCTGACCTCACTTCCTCTTCCTCCCGGCATTCTGTTCTGTTTACTCCACCCACCTAAGGGTGGGCCTATCCAATGGGCCTAGCAGTTTCTTTATTGCTTAGCCAATGAAATCAACAGATTGATATGACACTCCCACCTCAGGCATCTGACTCTTTTATGTTCTCTATGAGATAATTGCAGGGTCAGTTTATTCAAGAAAATCTTTTTTGGGTGGTAAGGGTTCCCCCTCCCTCAGTATTAAACTTAAAAAAATGCAAGATAAATTTTCAGATTCACATCTCCCCAGTGTGTTGCTATCTGCTCCCTGTTGTAGATGGAAGCCGCCAGGTGGTAGTGGCGGGCGCATGCCTTTCATCCCAGCACTCAGGAGGTAGAGGCAGGCGGATCTCTATGAGTTTGAGGCCAGGCTGGTCTACAGAGCGAGTTCCAGAACAGGCTCCCAAAACTATAGAGAAACCCTGTCTTGAAAAAAAGAACAAAAAAAAAAACCTGAAAAAGAAGGTGTGTTAGGTATGATTACCCTGTCACGTTAATTCTTTACAAGAAAATGTGCTCCTGTTCAAAAGTGGAAAGTGGCTGAGCCTCCGCCTGCCTCGTTGTCGTGCCACTTGCTGCCCAGGGCTGCTTCTGTTGATGTTTCTAATAATTTGTCTTGTCTTTCAGCTGATGTCAATTTTGCATTGGAACTCAGTGACCTGAGACACAGGCACGGTTTCCACATCATTTTGGTGCATAAAAACCAAGCCTCTGAAGCCTTGCTGCATCATGCTAACGAGCTGATCAGATTTGAAGAATTCATTTCTGATTTACCCCCCAGGTTACCACTGAAGATCCCTGTGAGTGGGTTTATGTTGCCTTTGCTGGTTTTTACTGGTAGATTTTAGAAGCTGAGACACAGCCCTCAGCCAGGGGTCACCAGGTGTGGGATAGTGTTCTTTGTAAAAGGCTGATCAGAGTTTGAAATAAGCTTGGAAACTTTAAATTCTTGTCTTGAATAGATACAGATGAATTTTCTTTTAATGCTTTTCTAACTTGTTTAGGGAACCAACTTGTGACTTTATCTCAGAGATAGATACGTGATACTGTCCCCAAGGCTAAAGGCACTTTATATCAAATGGATGAAGCAGGGAAAGAAGAGTTTAAGTGGTTCTGGTCTCAGGTATTATGGGTAGAGAGCTCACATGTACTTGTTTGTCTGGCTACAGATAAGCAGAGCAGTTATGCATTTTGGATGATTTCTTCCCAAACTGCAGCCGGTGCAGAGGCTGTGCTCTTTACAGTGTGTTTCTTGTCATGTATGGGTGTGACACTGGATGTTGTAGGCCGTACACACTAGGAGAGTGTGAGCACATGAGCAGGAACAGCATTTCTGTTGGATGTGGTTTGGGGTAAGGATGATTGCCACAGTGCTGAGCCGTGTGTGGAACTGTTAGGGGAATGCATGCATCACTCTGAAAGAAATTCTAACAGTGTGACTGTTACAGAAGGATGGCATTCCCATACATTAAGTGGATTTTAATGCATAATTTAATAACTTCACAGTTGCAAGTGTGTATTATAAATGACCCTGTCCAACCCAGTACATGTGACATATGTCTGTAATCTCAGCATTTAGGATATCACAAATTCCAGGTCAACCTGTGCTGCATAGCTTCTATCCAGCTAGGGCTGCATTAGTGAAACTCTATCAAAACAGGGAGAAAGAGTGGCATCCAGCATCCTCACAGGAGGAAGGTAGAAATTAGTGCTTAAAAGAAGCAGGTTGGCAACCACAGCAAAGCAGAGGCTGGACTCAGGTCCACCAGCCCACCTGCTAGTCCCAGTTGCCAGCAAACTGAGAGTCTGTCCTAGTCGAAATCATGTGAGGGATGATTCCCAGTGTTTACAGTTTAGCGTTGTTTTCCAGATGTTGAAAATAGATAAAAAAAATTTTAATCATGTCTTTTTTTAAAATAAATATTTATTTATTTATTTATTACATATACAGTGTTCTACTTGCATGTATACTTTCAGGTCAGAGGAGGGCACCAGATCTCATTACGGATGGCTGTGAGCCACCATGTGGTTGCTGGGAATTGAACTCAGGACCTCTGGAAGAGCAGTCAGTGCTTTTAACCTCTGAGCCGACTCTCCAGCCCATATCTTTTTATTTATTTATTTTTTAAAAAATAACTTAGTATCAAAACTTGGGTGCATTTCCATGCCCACATAAAATACTGGTATAAATTGCCCATATTTTTAGCCACTGGAATGCTAACTGACAAGCCAGGTGGCGGCGGCATACACCTTTAATCCCAGGAGGCAGAGGCGGGAAGATCTGTGAGTCTAAGGCCAGCCTGGTCTACAGAGTGAGTTCAGGACTGCCAGGGCTACACAGAACAAATAAACAAAACGAGTGCCGACTGACAGCTGGTCTGTGGCTGGCCTTTGATTTGTTTAAGAAGTCTGCCTGTTATTGGACATGTTTTCTTACCTAGTTTTTATCATCTCCAGCAGCTCACCCAGGGTGTCTTGAGAGTACATTCTCAGCTATGGTAGCTCTGGGCAGAAGTCACTGGCACGGTCTTCCTTGACCTCCAAGAAGGTGACATTGGTTCCTACTCTTATCAATGAGAATGCGTTTTAAACATTTGCCGGTGTGATAGGTAAAAAGTGCTGTCTGTGGTCGGCCTTCTTATGAAACTTTTTTTTTTTTTTAACAAATCTCTTTTTCTTTTGCTATTGCCCTTGAATATTTTTTCCTGTGGCTCCCAGATTTAGCCCTCTCCACAATTATCTTCATTTTCCTAGCATTTTCACAGTGCTGTTTCTCTTTTTTTTGGAACTGAGGACTAAACCCAGAGCCTTGTACTTTTTAGGTAAGCACTCTACCACTGAGCTAAATTCTCAACCCCTGTTCTATTTTTCTTTCTTTCTTTCTTTCTATCTGTCTTCCTATTTATCTTAGTTTTTTGAGACAGGGTTTCTCTGTAGCCCTGGCTGTCTTGGAACTTGCCCCATAGACCAGGCTGGCCTCGAACTCAGAGATCTACTTGCCTCTGCCTCCTTAGTGCTGGAATTAAAGATTTACACAGCCACCAGCTGGCCTATTTCTTTTTCTTTATTTTTTTTAAAGATTTATTTATTTATTATTATTTATTATATATACTGTATTCTGCACCAGATTTCATTACAGATGGTTGTGAGCCACCTTGTGGTTGCTGGGAATTGAACTCAGGACCTTCGGAAGAACAGGCAGTGCTCCTAACCTTTGAGCCATCTCTCCAGCCCTGGCCTATTTCTTGATACACATTTCAGGATATCTGGAAGGCTTCTGACCTCTTACCTGACATGTACAGCTCATTAGTTTTCAATATTTACTGAGATGCACTTGCAGTTTGACATGGTTCCCATGTGGTGTCTGCCAATTGGTGGTGATTCCCTTTTCATCCAGGCAGCTAGTCACTGGACTCTAGGTTGGTCTTTTCTGGATGTTGTATAGAGACAGAATCACTTAGTATATCTGTACTTAGCTTTCCCTTCAAAGTTGCTGTCCCTACCTCTTCAGTGAATTAACTGAAGTGAAGACAGCACTTGTTCTTGTTTTGACTGAAGTAACCCTTTCCCCCTGTGTTTGCAGTGCCACACTCTGCTCTATGTTTATAACCTACCAGCAAATAAAGACGGCAAGAGCATCAGCAACAGGCTTAGGCGCCTATCTGATAACTGCGGTGGCAAAGTGCTGAGTATCTCAGGCTGCAGTGCAATTCTCCGCTTCATAAACCAGGATAGTGCAGAGCGGGCCCAGAAGCGAATGGAAAATGAAGATGTCTTTGGTAACAGGATCATTGTGTCGTTTACTCCAAAACATAGAGAGTTCCTTGAAACCAAGAACTCAAATGCAATTGCCGATAAAGCAAAGTCTCCCAAAAAAGTTAAGAACTCAAAATTGTGCCTCATCAAAGACACAAGTGAACAGTCACCCAGTGCCAAAGCCATGCCTGGCAAAGGGTTGCAGGCAAATTCTGGACCTGCTACAAAAAACACGAGCATTAAAAGTTTACAGGTAACTTTGATATTGCTTGCCTTTTGATGTTTATGGTAGATTTGGTTTCTTTCTGTGTGTCCTGCCAGCTCCTGTTGTGTCCTTTTACTTTGTTTTTTGCTGAGACGCAGTGACTTTACAGTTTGAATAGGATCTAACTCATCTGCGATTTTAGGGTTCAAGCCATTGCACTTGTGTCTTTAAAGGAGCTGTGCCGAATGGAGTCAAAGACTGGCAACAGAAACAGTGAGCACCAGCAAGGCCATGGGAGGTTGGCAGCACTGCCTAATGGTGGCCTAAGCACTTCAGTGCCCACCCTGAAGAACACAGGCATGATGGAGCCACTTTACAGAAGCAATCAGAAGTATGTCCAGTTTTCTTGTAGCTGCTTCTTTGAAATCATGGGAGACCTGTGACGTTTACTCTCAAATTCTCCTTCCTGTTAGAAAAGAGAACGTCAGTTCCCAGAGTGCTGCCAGCCCTCCTGTGGAGAAGAAGGAGAGAGAGGAGACTGTCTTCCAAGTGAGCTACCCGTCTGCATTCCGCAAGCTGATCGCCTCAAGGCAAGTCAGCCCTCTGCTCACCTCTCAGTCTTGGTCTCCCAGGTAAGTCCAGCTTGCTCACCCGTGGGTGGATATGCAGCCGGAAGGTTACAGGTCATTACATTAGTTATTGAGACTGCACACTGAGGCAGGTCTGCCATCTTCCCTGCCAGACCCTATTTACAGGTTACCATAGCTGACATTCAGAGGCATTGCTTTCCTCCATTGTTCCTTCCTCCATTTGGAAATCTAGGTGATTCCGTATCAACAGGGAAGGACGTTAAGATGTCCTTATGGTCAGGTGCATGCCTATGTTCCCAGCATTTGGGAATCTGAGGCAGGAGGATCATGAGCCTGGGTTACATAATGAGTTCAAGGCCAAACTGTGTTAACTTCGCAAGACCTTAAATAAAAACAGTCAACTAGACAAACAGCATCTTGCTCTCTTTCTGTTGAGGGAAGCTAAAATGAGATGAGCATTGGCTGCTCTTAATATGTTACTTTGTAGGAGGCTGCTGTGAGACTTAGCAGACAAGGCTGCCATAAAGGCCTGTTTTTGCATGCATTTGCTGTGCAGAACTGGTTAAGAATCACTCTGGAAAAGTCAAGCCCAGTGGCACACGCCTTTAATCCCAACACTTGGGAGGTTTAGATTTCTATGAGATTGAGTCCAGCTGGTCTACTTAGTGAATTTCAGCACAGCAAGAGCTATGTAGTGAGACCTTATCTTAGAAAAAAAAATCTGAAAAAAAATCACTGCGGAAAGGGAATGTACAATTTCATGTAACAATTGACTCCTTGTTATTTGTGATGGTAGGCCTTGTAAGTCAGAGGAAGTTAAACCTTACAAAGCATTAGAGGCTAAGTTTGTAGGACTAAATTTAGCCCAGAATGGAATTTTAATTTAGCAAGGCTTCCTATATTTTCTCTGTTTTGCTTTAAATATTTCTGCGAAATAACATTTGATAATGAATGATTTTTTTATTGAGTCCAATTCATAGTACTTTAGACAGTAAGCCTAAATCAGCATTGGCTTAAGGTAAATCCACTGCAAAACCAAGTAGGAAAGTCTCTGTTATCTATAGTTTCAGACAAAGCTGAACTGGCAGAACCCGGTACATAGAACTGTTCACATCTTGTGTGTTTTCTGCAGGAGTATGTCTCCAAACCTTTTAAACAGAGCTTCGCCACTTGCTTTCAATGTTGCCAATCCCAGCAGCAGTGCTGACTGCCCAGACCCATTTGCAAATGGTGTTGACATCCAGGTCAGCAATGTGGACTATAGGCTGTCCCGGAAGGAGCTGCAGCAGCTCCTCCAGGAGGCCTTTTCCAGGCATGGCCAGGTATCTTCACTCTTGTTATTAGGGTAATTGGTTTGGGTTTTTGGGAGTGTGTGGCATTTTTAAGGCAGGATCTCAACTCTGTAGCTCAGCTAGTCTCAACTATGGGAGAGTTCTTCTGCCTCAGCCTCCCAGTTGATGTGATTAAAAGCATAAGCCACAATGCTCAGCTTTACTCTTTCATTGTTTTAAAGATATATTTTAAATTAGTTATATGGATGTGTGTATCTGTGTGAGGGTATGTGCACATGGATGTGGGTGCCAGAGGTGTCAGGTCTTTTGGAGCTAGAGTTACAGTAGGTTTTAAGCTCACCAGCATGGATGCTCTGACTGAACTCTGGTCCTCTGAAAGAGTAATATATGTGGGCTCTTATCTGCTGAGCCATTTGTTCTCCAGCTGCCCCTCCCAGACCCCCCCCCCCTTCACTCTTGTCCTTGCTTGTTTTACCCCTGGTAGAGTTCAATACCAGAGGGCCTAATGGGACACACAGAGCCACAACTAGGACATAGGTATGACTGGACAGATTGGAACTTCTTTTCCCTTCTCTGTGCTAAAAGAAGTATAAAACACTTAAGAGAAAATGAAGCTAGCCATGAGAAGTGCCTGTCATGGATAGAGGAACTACATCCAGAAATACAGAAAATCTAAAGCAATGGTTCTCCACCTTCCTAATGCTGCTACCCTTGAAAACAGTTCCTCATGTTGTGGTAATCCCCAACCATAAAATGACTTTCATTGCTTCTTCATAACTGTAATTTTGCTACTGTTATGAATGTAATGTAAATATCTGGTATGCAGCCCCTGTGAAAGGGTCACTCGACCCCCAAAGGGGTTGTCACCCACAAGTTGAGAACCACTAGTCTAAAGGAATATTGGCTATTTCTTATTGTATTTTAATTTACCCAGCCCAGTGTTTAGGTGCAGTTTTTTTTTTTTTAATGCACCTTTTATAGACCTGGTATTTTGCAGAGTCAGAGAAACCCTGTTCTCTGAGTCTGCCTCTGAGTGACATATGCCAGAGCACACAGGCAGACTGGCCAGGCCAGCTTCTCTGAAGATCTTCTACACTCTGGTCACCTGCAGTACCTTATTCAGACAAGTCACCTCATGCAGGCCCTGACATCTAGTGGCATATTCTTCCATAGTTCATTCTCGTTTTTGAAGACGACAGGCTCTGGGTAGATATTGGTAGTGCTCTGCTTCATTTTGTCCTTTTGTAGGTCAAGAGTATTGAGCTCAGTCCTCACACTGATTACCAGCTCAAGGCCATTGTGCAGATGGGAAACCTGCAAGAAGCAATCTGTGCAGTGAACAGCCTCCACAGGCACAAGATTGGCAGCAAGAAGATTCTGGTCTCACTCTCCACGGGAGCTGCCAACAAATCACTTTCTTTGTTAAGGTAAAAACAGTGTCCAAGCCAGGCCATGGTGGTGCGTGCCTTTAATCACAGCACTTGGGATGCAGAGGCAGGCAGATCTCTGAGTTTGAGGCCTGCCTGGACTACGAGAGCTAGTTCCAGGACAGCTAGGACTGTTAACACAGAAAAAGCCTGCTTAGAAAAACAAAACAAACAAAAAATACAGTAACCAAGCCATTCACTTCAGGACATAACAAACTGAGCCACAAATGGTTTGGAAAATAATAAATAGATTTTATCACATTTCCAATCCTCTTGTATACAATAAAAGTTATTGTGAATTGATAGGGTTTGAAATCTGCCCTCTGGCTTTTGTTCAAGTTATTAATCAAAAGCCAAAGATTGAACTTGGCAGCCCTTTGAGAGTGAAGTGGCATATTGCTTACCCAGAACAGGTTCGAAGACTAGCAGACCACTACAGTAACACACAGAAGCCTGAAAAGGGTAAAATCCAGGCTGGCGTCCTAGTGCAGTGTCTTCCTCAAGACTGGGTCAGTGTGGCTCTTCATAGCAGGTCTGTGGGAGCTAGTGAAATGGGGTTCACTCTGAGTATTGGAATATCAAGGACCTTCTCTGGTTTGTACTTAGACAGTATTTGAAGTTGTGGGCATGTTATTTATTTTTCTTAGAATAAAAATAATACTCAGGTTTTTGCAGTGTTTGGGCCTCTATTTCTGTGGCATCAGTACCTTTTTTTGTAACGAGTAATGAGGATGTTACTGTGTGCAGTTACATGTCCAGCCACATGCAGGAATTCTAGCCCCATATATCTAACACATAAGCCACACATGGCAGGAGATAATTCAAGCTATTCTGCTTTCACTTGGACTTAAAGCCCAATGTGTGTCTCCCCCTGTCCTTAGGAGACCTCATGTCTTTCTACTGCACTGCTGTGGGAAGTCCTGTTACTGAGTCCCAGGGAATCCCAGGCAGTGACTTGGTAATCTTTCTTTGGCTTGATCCTAAAATCTTTTTGATTTTCTTTTGAACTTTTCTGAAAAGTAAACTCTTGACATATCAAATTCGGAAGTTTACTCTGCGTGGACATTGTGTTAATTTTGTAACCCTTTTAAAAATACACTTTGGCTGGGTGGTGATGGCACACACCTTTAATCCCAGCACTAGGGAGGTAGAGGCAGGTGGATCTCTGTGAGTTTGAGGCCAGCCTGGTCTGCAGAGTGAGTTCCAGGACAACCAGGACTGCACAGAGAAATCCTGTCTTTTTTTTGAAAATCCAGGGGAAAAAAAAAAGAAGAAAATGTATATATAATATGTAATATACAGGAATAGGCCCCTCTCTAACTTGTGGCTTTTGTCCTACAGTGCAGAAACAATCTCTATTCTTCAGGATGCTCCCGCCTGTTGTTTGCCTCTCTTTAAATTTATAGACATCTATGAAAAGAAGTAAGTTTTGTCTATTGATATAGTCAGTATGATTGGTGACTTCATCCAAAAAATTATTATGCTCACCCTTAAGGAACGTCACACAGAGAAGGTTCTGATCAGATTGGAAATTTGAATCTAACACTTTTTAAAAAAATTTTTTTAAATAATTTTATTCTTAATTTTTACTTTTTAAAAAAAAATTTTCCTGTGTATATAGATGTTTTGTCATGGGTGTCAGGTGCCCTGGAACCGTAATTACAGACAGGCAGTTTTGAGCTGCCATGTGGGTGCTGGTAATTGAACCCGGGTCCTCTGAAGAGCAGTTGGTACTCTTAACCACTGAGCCATCTCTCCAGCCCTAAACTTTTATTTTTAGCAAAATTATACTCAAGTTTCTGTTTTATTGCTGTGAAGCTATGGCCATGGAAACTATTCTAAAAGGAAACCTTTAATTGGGTCTGGATTACTGTTTATCCTCATGGTGGGAAGCATGATGTTACACAGGTAGGCATGGTGCTGGGAAAGGAGCGTGTGAGTTCTACATTCAGATCCACAGACAGCAGGAAGAGAGAGAGAGACTGGGCCTGGCTTAAGCTTCTGATACTTTAAAGCCCACCCGCAGTGACATATTTCCTCAGACAAGGCCACATCTCCCAATAGTGCCACTCCCTATGAGCCTATGGGGACCATTTTCATTCAGACCACCACAATTCTAAAAGCTAAGCTTTTTTATTTTGTTTTACCAACTAATTTTTATTACTCTTGGGATGGCATTTGTGAGCTTGCTCTGGATATTAGACAGGGACGAATGTTCAGTGTCCAGTGTGCGATGCACAGCAGGTGTTCCAAAGCTGAGGCACTGCAGAAAATGCAGATTTCTGTACCCAAAGAAGGAAAGAGAAAATCTCACAAATTCTTTATGAATCAAAGAGAAATGTCAGTGAAAAGGAGTTTCATGGAAGAGAGAATGCTTCAGAGATCCAAAGGAAGGCATCACAGAGGTGTGGCAGTTACTCCATAAGTAATGAACCATTGCATGAGTGGGGGAGTCGGGGACAGAGAAGTATGGTGGTCAGAGCCATCTTCAAGGACAGGAAAAAAAGAGGGAACGTTCTGCACCAGGCCCAAATCTGTCTGATGCAATTGGACTACAAGGACTATGTGCCACAGAAGTTTTAAGTCTCTCTGAGACCTGGTGGCATGTATTGATAATTCCAGCATTTGGGAGTGCAGGTCAGAACATCAGGAGTTCAAGACATACTTAGCTGTGCAAGTGCCAGACACAGATACTGTCTCAAAAACTAAATAAATGGATGGAGGAATGGGTGGGCGGGCTAGAGCAGAGGTTCTCAACTTGTGGGTAGCAGTCCCTTTAGAGGTCAAACAACCACCCTTTCACAGTGGTCAAATATTAGATATCCTGCGTATCAGAGATTTACATTATGATTAGTAACAGCAGCAAAATTTTATTTATGAAGTAGCAACAAAAGTAACTTATGCTGGGTGGAGCACTATAAGATGAGAAACTATTAAAGCTTCACAGAATTAGGAAGGTTGAGAACCACTGTCTAGAGAGATAGCTCAGCATTTAGAAGAAGCACTGGCTGTTCTTGCAGTGGACCCAGTTTCACTTCCCAGCACCTGCAGGGTGGCTCACACCCACCTGTAAGTCTATCTCTAGTGGATATGATGCTATTTTCTGACCTCCAAGGGCATTGCACACATGTGCTGCACAGACATACATATCGGCAAAACATGTATACACGTCAAATAATAAATTTTTTTTTTGAAAGAAAAAGGAGGTTCAAGTTCCTGTGAATCAGGATCAGATAACTGGTGTCGGATAGGAAACAAGATGGCAAAATTAAAGGTAGAAAATATTTGACCTGGGAACATGGTGGGGACAGTTAAACAGGAAACGGCATGAAGTTTGAATGGGATCACAATAAGTGTTAGGTCTTGGACATAAAAGTTTGGGGCACTATTGGAGTCTTGATACAGAGAGTTGGAGTGCTATTTTGGAGGCTCTGTGAGAGACATGCTGGCTCTGAAAGTCCTGACTGGTATTTGTTGACTAGGCATTGTGGTGGGCAGGGAAGCAGATAGGATCAGAAGAGGTGGGGGAGGAGAGGTAGAACTGGATGGAAGACCAGGGAAACAAACAATGTCCCAGGGGTGAGGGTGGTGGGGTAAGGAAAGTATGTGAGAAAGAACATGCCAGACATGGGGAATTTTGGGGCTGAGGAAGCAGAGTGAGGTTTAGGGACAACTGGTGACATACAGCCAGGAGGGAAGAGGTTTAGAGCCTGAGCAGATGTCAGTCCTGAGAGATGAGTTATTTTTACTCTCAAGGATCAGCGCTTATGACTAAGAATGAGAGGACAGAGATAATGTGTATCTCCCGGTGTGGGGAGACCCCATGGATGCTGTTGGTAGGAAGGAAGCCTGATGGGTGTAGGGAACTGGCAGTAGAACCTGGAGAGATTGGAAGGGATTGCCAGGCCAGGCCCCACCCATTAGCACACACTAGCCTCATTCAGCACCATGAGGTACAAGTTACCTCAGCGTTTTAAAGACAGCAAAATTAAGGTTCAAATTGGTTGAATATCTTTACTTAAGTTTACAAAGGCTGAAGTAGAGTCCGCATGTGAGGAGCCACATGACGGCAGGACTGGATGAGTTTAATCACGGGGCAGCCATTCTCTGTTGCTTTATTTAGACAGGTCAGGTATTTCTACATAAGAAAAACATTCTAGGGCTAGGGAGATGGCTCAGAAGTTAACAGCACTTACTATTTACTACTCTTCCAGAGTTTTTTGTTTTTTTTTTTTAATTCTCTTTATTTATTTATTTATTTATTTATTTATTTATTTTATATACAATATTCTGTGTGTATGTCTGCAGGCGAGAAGAGGGCACCAGACCTCATTACAGATGGTTGTGAGCCACCATGAGGTTGCTGGGAATTGAACTCAGGACCTTTGGAAGAACAGGCAATGCTCTTAACCACTGAGCCATCTCTCCAGCCCTCTTCCAGAGCTTTTGAGTTCAATTCCCAGCAACCACATGGTGGCTCACAACCATCTGTGATGAGATCTGGTGCCCTCTTCTGGTCTTCAGGCAGACATGCAAGCAGAACACTGTATACATAATAAATACATAAATCTTTTTTTTTTTTTTAAAAAAGAAAGATATTCTAAGACAACATCTCTTTCCTGTTCTTAGGTATGGACACAAGTTAAATGTGTCTGATTTATATAAATTAACAGACACAATCGCAATCCGTGAGCAGGGAAACGGGCGGTTGGTGTGTCTCTTACCCAGCAGCCAGGCCCGCCAGAGCCCCTTGGGCTCTTCCCAGTCACATGATGGCTCCTCCACGAACTGCAGCCCAGTTCTTTTTGAAGAGTTGGAATATCATGAACCTGTCTGCAGGCAGCACTGCTCTAACAAGGACTTCAGGTACATCGGCACCCTCCAGAGAGTGTGAGCAGGGAATGCTTTCCACTCCTGAGAAGCGCCAGCTCACTGCTTGCTGTCTTTCCTGCAGTGAACATGAATTTGATCCAGACTCTTACAAGATCCCTTTTGTGGTCCTTTCTTTGAAAGCGTTTGCGCCTCAAGTTCATAGTCTTCTCCAGACCCATGAGGGCACTGTGCCTTTGCTAAGGTGAGTGATGTTAACCGTTGAGAGTAGAGTGTTGAGTGTCATTCCTACAATCTGCCTACTGACTGAACCAAGGATTAGAAATAGGGCTGTGTCCTGGGGTGAAGCTGTAAGAAGTGGATCCATGCACTTAGTATTTCAACAAGAAACTGGGCTTCCATTGAATTTCACAAACATAAACATGAGGACAGTTTCTGCTCTGCAGGAAAGAGGTGCATCCAGACTGAAAGCTGCACAAGCTAGTAGAGTGCATCATTCCATCTGTGATCAGGTTCCACAGACAAGGACCACCTCCAGACTCGGTGGCCTTGGCAGCCAGTGCTCTTTATCTCACTTCCTAGTGAACACTGCCCAGGGATTTCTAGAGCTGTTAGAATAGCACCGAGACCAGTACTATAGCAGTTATTTCTCAGCACATACAGATTAAAGCCAGCAGTTGAGCTTGCAATGCCTTTTCCATTATTTTCATTTAACCCCTCCTCCCCACTTCAGCTTTCCAGATTGCTATGCTGCGGAGTTTGGTGACCTAGAAATCGTGCAAGACAGCCCCAGGGGTGTCCCTTTAGAGCACTTCATCACCTGCATTCCAGGAGTGAACATTGCCAGTGCTCAGAATGGTGTCAAAGTAGT
Organism: Microtus pennsylvanicus; assembly: GCF_037038515.1. Classification (NCBI taxonomy): domain Eukaryota; kingdom Metazoa; phylum Chordata; class Mammalia; order Rodentia; family Cricetidae; genus Microtus; species Microtus pennsylvanicus. The sequence goes on along the minus strand of NC_134589.1, from coordinate 103,214,833 downwards.
GAAGTGGATTCACAACAAGCCCCCACCTCCCAACACTGGTAGGTGGGCAGGTATCAGGGATTAAGGCCTAAGCTCCCTCCTGAATACAAGGAGGTCAGGAGAAAGTTGTGGCTTTGATTTTAAACAGCAGCACCGTTTTTATCACAATGTCTCCTCTGATCTTAAGACTCCCCAGATGCTAAGGGGTTGGTAGTGTCTGACTTTTGAAGATATCAGCATTGGGCCAGCAGGATTGCTCAGAGAATAAAGGAGCCTACCATGAGGACTGACAACTTGAGTTGAGCCCCAGGATCCACTTGGTGGAAGGAGAGAGCCAGCTTCCACAAGTTGTGCCATGCCATATGTGTGCACAGGTGCACGCGCAAACTCACACACGTGCATGCTTGCGCTCTCTTCTTCTCTTTAGTCTTAATGTGTCTTCTTCGTAGGTTTGTACCTCTGTTTCTGTACAGGAAAGGTGAGGGTGACTGGGAGCCTGAGCCAGCAGCTCTGGGGAGCTCTGAGAAGCTCTTTCCTGAACTATCCTCTCCCTCGCAGGATCCATGAAAGGCTCACGCTCTGTCTTGTGCCACTTCTATAAAGGTTTTTGTCTGATTTTTTTTTTTTAGGTTTTATTTTTTGATCTTTAACTTTTGTATTATTATTGGAGATAATGTCTCACTTAATTAACCCAGGCTTACCTTGAACTCATGGATCCTCTTGATTCAGCCTGCCTTGCCCCAGTACTGAGATTAAGGGCACTTGGCATTATTTTAGCTCAGCCTAGATTTTGTTTTTTGTTTAAAGCTTTTATGAGATGTGAGTCCTTGAGATAGTGTTTAACCCTGACGGTGCAGCCCTGTTCATATCATAGCGCATAGGAAGCAGAGGTTTGGTCTTCATGGGGTGGTCCATCCTGCTAGGCTTCATCATGAGACTGTCTCAGGGAGGAAGTAGGTAGATCTGTTTCTGAGTCTGTTTTCCATCCTGCTCCAGTTACTGCCTCCCATATCTTTGTGGGGAATATTTCAAGTCCATTATTGGTTAATTGCATTTTCGTGGATCATCTGCCTGGGCCCATCTATACTGTGTCTGTGGGAGAAATACTGTCCAAATGGCCAAGTTACAGATAGATTTTTGAAATATTGCCAATGTAGTCTGGGAAATCCTTGTTCATCTTCACTTCTGCCATAACCCCAGAGTGCTCTGCTTTCCTTTGACACTTTTTGAGAATTATGGGCACTAGTTTGCCTGCCTATAGTAAGATAGCCTGGTTGTTTGATTCTGTGGCTCCTGTGTGTACAAGCTGAAACTTGAAACAGTGGCTTGCTGTGTAGTGAACACACTATGTGTGTTTACTGTGTCGGTGAAATCATGCCTAAGGTCTTCTGTGTTTTTTTCCTTCTCTAGACCCTTGGCTTCTGCGTTCTAAAAGTCCTGTGGGTAATCCCCAGCTGATCCAGTTCAGCAGAGAAGTAATTGATTTACTGAAGAACCAGCCGTCTTGTATACTGCCAATTAGCAATTTCATCCCTTCCTACCATCATCATTTTGCAAAGCAGTGTCGAGTTTCAGATTATGGATATTCCAAGCTGATTGAACTATTAGAAGCAGTGCCTCATGTGTTACAGGTAAAGGGTACGAGGGGTTATTTGTTCAAAGAAAGGAGTATTCTTCCATGACTTTAGCTGCCACAGCCAAAGATACAGACAAATGGTACCTCATTTCTCAGAAAGCCATACTGAGCTAAACATCCTGTTAGAACTTGTTTCAAAATGCAGCTGCCCTCTCAAGTGTTGAGGGAACTACAAATTTCCAACCTGGAACAATTTCCTAGAGGCCTGTGAGCATTTCCTCCCAGTGTCTGTGGGCTGACACCTTTCTTGCAGTGTTCTCTAGGATGCTCATTACAGGGGGCTGCTGTGAGCAGCATTTCTTACATGTTGATGCCTACCAGGGAGTCGAGGGCTCTACCCTTCATGATTTGGACATTAGTCACTGAACTAGAGTTTAGCCTTGGATTGTTATCTAGGCTGCCTGTAACTTCCCCTGAAGACAGTGTTTTCGTAATTTCCCACTTGTTAAAGAGGCTTGAAAAACTTCAGCTGTCTTTTCAAGACAGGGTTTCTCTGTAGCTTTGAAGCCTGTCCTGGAACTCGCCCTGTAGACCGGGCTGGTTTCAAACTCACAGAAATCCACTTGTCTCTGCCTCCCAAGTGCTGGGATTAAAAGTGTGTGCTACCACCACCCGGTGACTACTTTAGCTATCTTTTAGAGCTGAAATTAGTCATCCAGACTGAGCACATGCTCTTCCTCTTTGTGCTCATGATCACTTGAAAAAAATAGCACTTTGAAAACAAATGAACCTGGCCCCAGACAGCTGGACCATTGTTCTTTTCAACTGTATATGTTGAATTTTGTCCATTTCAGATTGCAGACATTGTACATAGAGGGAGATAGTCTGAGAGTAACAAGAGCAAGAAAGATAGAGATGAGGTTGACACAACATATCTTTTGAGTTCTTCAGTACAAATAATGAGAACATTTCATTTTCAGATTCTTGGAATGGGCTCCAAACGTCTGCTGACCCTCACTCATAGGGCCCAGGTGAAGCGCTTTACTCAGGATTTACTAAAACTTCTCAAGTCCCAGGCCAGCAAGCAGGTCATTGTGAGAGAGTTCTCACAGGCTTATCATTGGTGAGTTGATGGGAAGCTTTTAGAAAAAAAAAAATTAACATTCTTTTTTCCTACAAGTTTCAAACAGTTCTCTCACATTTCCGTTAAGCAGAGTTTTGTAAAGCTTGTTACTGTGGCAATGAGTTTTACTCATTTTTCATCCTTTTCGCATTTTAAAACATAGGTGTTTCTCAAGGGACTGGGATATCACAGAATATGGTGTATGTGAGTTGATTGATATCATATCAGAGATCCCAGACACAACCATCTGCTTGTCCCAACAAGATGATGACATGGTCATTTATATCCGTAAAAGAGGTATGTGGAGGGGGTTGTCTGTCTCAGTGGTGCCTTTGGTTTTTTGTTTTGTACTTTTGAGGCCCAGCTTCACTGTGTAGCCCAGGCTGGTTTGAACTTAAGAGTATTACTCTGACCTCAGCCTCCCAAAGTGTTGGGATTGCAGACATGATTCTAGTTATCGATTAGATTATTTTAAATGAAATAGGCTTTTAGTTTGTTTGTTTGTTTTGAGGGGTTGCCCTTTTCCCTCCTTTTCCATGGTTCTTAATGGTTCCCTTGGAAGTGTGGTTTGTAAAACTGCCTGTACAGAGAACCTGTGTTGTTTGTGTTGTTTGGAGGAAGGGAAACCATGTATCCTGCAGGAAAGCACACTGGTCTTTCAGAACATACTCAGAGATGAGAAGAAACTGTAGCCCAGCTATGTGCAGCAGTTTCTAATGACCGTGTCCCTTGACACAGTGCATACTTTGTAAGGAAACAAGCTCATAGAAATGTGGCATTTGTCTTTCCAGTCCTAGTAGTTCAATACTGTCAACTCTGGAGAGAGACCTGTTAAATATCATATTCCCCTCTTACCAGTGAGAGTCTCTGTGTCCCAGAGTTAAAATTTGTGGTGTCTGTCTTTTCCCAGTTCTCTTCCAATCAATTTAAAATTAATAGAAATGAAGATCAGTGTTTAAGTACTTTTTCTCTTTAATTTTGCTGAAATTTTGATACTCTTTTTTTTTTTTTTAATTTGTGCAGCTACTCAGCAACTTACATTGACTGCAAGTCCGGTGTGTGTGTGTGTGTGTGTGTGTGTGTGTATATCTGTTTTTTGTTTTTTTTTTTTGTTTGTTTTTTGTTTTTTCTAGGACTTTAGAGCCTGTCCTGGAACTAGCTTTTGTAGACCAGGCTGGCCTCGAACTCACAGAGATCCATCTGACTCTACCTCCCAAGTGCTGGGATTAAAGGCGTGCGCCACCACCGCCCTTGATACTCTTTTCTGATGGCAATTTTGAACTGAAGATCAAATAAATAAAAGTGTGAATGTTCTGTAGAAATAACACTGTCTGTCTTGTTCACATAGATGTAGTGGACAGGATTTATAGTAATTGTTCCTGTCTTGTAGGTGATGACACATGTGTCTCTCACCTCCCACAGTAGTAGCCTCACAGAGCTGACCTCTGTGACTCCAGCAGTGCCCTGCAGGTTGGGACTAAACACAATGGATGGGAGCCTGATGTGTAATATTCTTTGTCTTTTGAAGAACGAACTCAGGATGAGATAGAAAGGACAAAGCAGTTCTCCAAGGATGTTGTAGACTTGCTGCGCCACCAGCCCCACTTCCGGATGCCGTTTAACAAGTTCATTCCCTCTTACCACCACCACTTTGGCCGACAGTGCAAGCTTGCATACTATGGATTTACCAAGCTGCTTGAACTTTTGGAAGCCATACCTGAGATTTTACAAGTAAGTGCAGAGATTATTCTTTAAGTGTTTTTCTGAGCAGTGTATAGAGAGGTGTTGTTACTCATCAGCAAAACTGTATTTTGACCTGTTAGTAATTTTAGGTAATGGAGGATTTGTTTTTTTTTTTTTTTTTTTTTTTAAATTGTCCTCTCGTGCCTTTAAGAGCCAGCCCTATTCTTAGGACAGCCCTCCTAAACTGAGAGGGAAATTGCTGTGTGTCCGGCCAGACTACTGGAGGATTTGTTTGTAATCCCAGAATTTATGAGGTTAAAACTAGCCTGGATTAAACAGCAAGATTCCACCTCAAAAATATCTTCAACTTGTGTTAAGATAATCATTAAAAATAGGATGAGATGGTTCAAATGTTAAAATGGCTATTTTTTGAGCAGCACCATGCTTCCCAAATCCCGTTGGTTAGAGGTGGGGTGAAAGAATTCATGCCAAGCTTTTCCAAGTGGAGCTGTATTTCTGTTATTAATTTTATTAACATGATATTTGATTCCAGATGTGTTGTTAAAACTTTTTATTGTTGTGAAATCTACATACTATAATTTACTGCCAGGAAAAGGATCATCCTACATATGTGTTTGCGTGCCCAGGGAAGAGCTCTCTGACCTTGCAGAACTGTGCCTGCATAACCACACTCCCATCTTAAGTGACCAGTGTGTAGGAGGTTTTCATGCCGTTTAACTCTACATACAATCATGTGTTCAGACCCTTCATTCCTCCCTATGTGTTTGTTAAGGTACTGGAATGTGGAGAAGAGAAAATCCTGACTTTGACCGAAGTGGAGCGATTTAAAGCTCTAGCTGCCCAGTTTGTTAAGCTTCTGCGGTCCCAAAAGGATAACTGCCTTATGATGACAGATCTGCTCACAGAATATGCTAAAACTTTTGGTTATACATTTCGTCTGCAAGACTACGATGTCAGTTCGGTCTCTGCTTTGACACAAAAACTCTGCCATGTTGTAAAGGTAAGCCGATGTCCTTCTACTGAGTAGGCTGTGGCATGGCCCATGTGGGGTGTTGTGTGTATTGCAGCATTTCTGTTCCCTCTGTGTATTGCTGTTGCTTTACAGCTGTGTGTCAGCGAGACCTTACTAGGTAATAGGAGGTGGCTTGATGTGATACTTTAGACTCATGGTCTTCCTTTTATATCTTTATTTATGACCTTTCTGAACTGATAAGGTCACTTTTTATCCTAGGGTACGAGTGCTCAGGTAAAGTTGAATCCTTCCGAAGAGTTCTTGGGATATGGTATCATGTATCTTCCATGGATCCTGACTCATTTAGGAGTCATCCTAAGAGTAAACACTAGCTTAGAATTGCCCCTGTGACTGCAAACCCCTTCTAGAAGGCATGTTCCTTCCTCTTCCCTACCCTCCCACTTACAGATAGAGCCGCTGGACAGTTTCTAGAACATCTATAGCACAGGACCAGGGAACATAGAGCCGCTGAACAGTTTCTAGAACATCTATTGCACAGGACCAGGGAACATAGAGCCGCTGGACAGTTTCTAGAACATCTATTGCACAGGACTAGGGAACATAGAGCCGCTGGACAGTTTCTAGAACATCTATAGCACAGGACTAGGGAACAATTGCCAGGAGGAAGAAATGGAAAGGGAAGCAAGTAGTGGTGGCACCATCAGTCACACTGAGGGAATCTGGTTATATACTGTTTACTGATAGGTTAGAAGAAACAGGAAGGGAATGACCAGTTTCATTCTGAGACTTCGGTGGGTGGTGGTGACTGGCATGCTCCTGAGAACAGCACTTAAGAGTGGGCCCAGCAATGTCAGGATGTCAAGGGAGAGTGGTAGAAGGATATGCCACAGCTTTTGGCTAGATTGCTTGTAAGAGGAAGTGTGTGAGGGCCACAGCTGGACACGGGATGAAGAGAACTAATGGGCTACTGGCCTGATATGCAGGTGCTGCAGTTGAGTTTGGGGAGTGCCAAAGAAGGATGACTTGAGAAATGAGCAGACAAAGGCAAGAAGGGCTTCTGGGGTAGAACGAGGAGGTGGACCAGAAGGACGGACTGCCTTAACACAACAATGAGGGCTGTTGGGTTGGCCCTAGTAAAGTTAATTCTGGTGTTTGTCACCATGAAAATAATGCTATGTTGCCATTAAATGGAAGGTTACAATGGCTGTTTAAAGAGACGGGGTCAAGGCTTAAGGTAGAAGAGCTCAGAGAAGGTCTGATGTGTGGCCTCAAGGGTGAGGAGCAGCATTGTGCATCGTGCTCATGCTCATGGATGGTAGAGACAGCCACCGTTGGCGTGTCACCCAGATGCAGGCCCAGGGGCTGATGGCTGGGCTCATGGTGAGAGCTGTTCAGATGACCATGACTGAAATGACGTAGGGGTAAAAAAACTTAAGTTGACACAAATGCCAGTGTTGCTGAGATGGACAGTAACATGAAAAGCAGAATCCTGGCCTGCAATTGCAGGACCTCAGGAGGCTAAAGCAGGAAGACTTGAATTTCAGGTTCAGCCTGGGAAATTTAACAAGACCCCATCTCCACATTTAGAAAAGTAGAAAGACTGGAGTCACAGCTCAGTGTAGAGGGCTTGTCCAGCTTGCAGAGTCCTGGGTTCATCCTCAGTACTGGGGACGGGGAAACAGAACCAAGTGAGGGAAGGACTCCCAGATTGGAGAGAGAACAGGGAATTGGAGAGAGTAATGTTGTCTAGAAGTCCAGCTTCTCCTTTGTTGTGTCATTACAAGGCAGGCAAGGAGTATTGCCAGAAACCCCTGAAGAGTCCAACAGAGCCAGTGCTGATACCCAAAACATAGGAAATCTGAGTTTCTTCTTGGGATTTTTAGTCTCATTGATGAAAAATCTAAAAACAGACTCAAAATGGAGCTTGAGGTCAGTTTACTAGAGTTTTTTTTTTTTTAAAGATTTATTTATTTATTATGTATACAACATTCTGCCTCGATGTATGCCTGCACACCAGAGGAGGGCGCCAGATCTCAGTACAGATGGTTGTGAGCCACCATGTGGTTGCTGGGAATTGAACTCAGGACCTCTGGAAGAGCAGCCAGTGCTCTTAACCTCTGAGCCATCTCTCCAGCCCAGTTTACTAGAGTTTTAAAGAAAAAAACCAAGGCAGACAGGCTATAAATCTTGCTGTACCTAGAGGAGAAGAGTAAAGAAGAGAGGAGGCAAAGTCATGCTATTTGAAAAGCTGGCACAGAGGTCAGCAGGGGAGTTTACAGAAAGTAAGGAAGCCCAGAGTACAAGGCAACGTGTGCCAAGGCTCTGGTTGTGTCTGAAAGGAAAGATAGAAAAGAAGAAGAAATACTTAGGGCTTTCCAAGTCAGGATTCCGAAAGATGGGCAGTCCCAGCCAAGCCTCATGGTGGCTTGTGGGTGGGGGTTGGGAATGCTGGGAAGGAATGTTGTCTTATGATGAACCCATGCATCATTTAGCCAGATTTTTTTCTTGCCCAACTGAATTAACTATTTCTAAAGAGCATTTCTTTAATTTTTATGCATATGTTTTGTTTACTTGTATGTCTGTGCACCACATGTGTGCAGTGCCCGTGGAGCCCAGAAGAGGGCATTGGATCCCCTGGGACTGGAGTTGCAAATGGCAGTGACCTGTCACGCTGGAATTGAAACATGGTCCTCTGGAAGAGCAGGGATTTTTCGAGATGGGGTTTCTCCGTAGCTTTTCTTTTTTTGGTTCCTGTCCTGGAACTAGCTCTTGTAGACCAGGCCGGCCTTGAACTCACAGAGATCCACCTGTCTCTGCCTCCCTAGTGCTGGGATTAAATGGGCGTGCGCCACCATCCCCCCCACCCCTCCACCCCCGGCCCAATGGTCTGGGATTCTAAGACAGTGGTGACTCAACCCTCTGGGCTGTGTCTCCTGGCTGAGTGCCACCTTTCTCTCTTTTGTTTCTTTTTTACAGATTTATGTTTATTTATGAGAATGTGTGCTTGCCTGCTTGTATTCTGTATGTGTATAACATTAATGTCAGTGCGGTACCTGTGGAGGCCAGAAGATGACATTGGATCATCTAAAACTGGAATTATAGGTGGTTGTACCTCCCTATATGGGTGCTGGGAACTGAACCCAGATCCTTTGCAGGAGGACCAAGTCCTCTTAACTGCTGAGCTATCTATCTCTCCAGCCCCCAAGACCCCGAGCTCTGTTGCCACAGTGGAAGTGGGAGTGGGAGTCTGCCAGTGTTCCTGTCTCAGTCCAGAATGTGCTGATGCTGGGCTGAGTCCAGAGTCCCAAAGAGGATAAGCATGTGATCCCTCAGGTCTTAACTGTAGGCAGTGAGCCCTTTGGTCCTTGCAGAGAAAGCAAAGCCAGCAGGAAAGAAGCCTAAGGAAGAAGACCAGATCCACTGGCTGATGGTATGAGTGCCCAGAGCTCTGCCACCTGCAGTTAAGATTTATGGCATGTCCTTGCACCTAAACAAGGCGCATGATCTCAATCACCAAACTCTTGTCTCTGCCTTGGTATTTGATGTCCAGACAATGCCATATAGCTTTCATTGGTTCCTTCCCTGAAGTTCTTTATTTCCATGAGAATCTGAAATGATCGATTAGATGCATAGCAGATGAAAATATCAGGTTAAAATTAGTTGTAGGGCCTCAGAAAAGTGTAGTTCTCCCTGTCATCAGCAGCCTCGTCAGTAGCTTGGCCATGTGAGCTCACCTGCTGTCTGTCTTTGAGGAAAACAGTAAGGAAGAAAGAACACAAAAGAGAGAACCACAGCTGCGTCTCCAGTTTACTGCATGAAAGATGAGTGGGTGGAGTTTGGGCTTATGGGCTGAACTGTAGGGAAGCAAAAGCAATTTCTGCTCCAGTCTCTTTCCAAGTGTTGATCGCTGTCACAAAGAGACTCACTCGCTCTGTGTGTGTTTAAGTGCCTCTTTTGGTCTCGTTAGCCAGAATGAGATGATCTGAAGTGGGTTTGCATTCTCCTCTCCTTAGGTTGCTGACCTGGAGTCTGGCAAACAGATCCAGCTGATCAACAGGAAGTCTCTGCGGTCTCTCACTGCCCAGTTGCTGGTGTTGTTGATGTCTTGGGAAGGAGATGCCTATCTTTCTGTTGATGAGCTCAGGAGACATTACGAAACCACCCACAGTACTCCTCTCAACCCCTGTGAATATGGATTCATGACCTTGACTGAGCTACTGAAGAGTCTGCCTTACTTAGTGGAGGTACATGTGTGAGAGGGCTTTAGGCCATCATATTGGAAGCTTCTCCATCCAGCACTTCTGGAGTCTGTTAGTCTGCATTAGTGTGTGTAGAACTGGAGGGACATGAGGGGTCCTGAACTTGGCTGGCTATTTTTCTTTCTTTCTTTTAGTAATTTTTTATCTTTTGAAATTTAAATATAATCAATATCATTTCCCCCTTCCATTTCCTCTCCCATCCCCTATCATACCCACCTCTTTGCTCTCTCTCAAATTCATGGCCTCTTTTCTTTTTAAAAAATTGTGTTTACTTATTTACTGTTAGATCAATTTATTTTATGTGTATGAATGTTTTGCTTGCATTTATGTATGTGCATCAAATGCATGCCTGGTGCCAACAGAAGTCAGAAAAAGACTTCAAAATTCATGGAACTGGAGTTACAGATGGTGGTGACCTATCATTTTTGGGTGCTGGGAATTTAACCCAAGTCTTCACTGCTGAACTATGTCTTTCCATGCCTCTTTTTCTTTGTTCATGTGTGTGTGTGTGTTGTTGAGGGGGTGTTGTTTGGTGTGTGTGTGTGTGTGTGTGTGTGTGTGTGTGTGTGTTGTTGAGGGGGTGTTGTTTGGTGTGTGTGTGTGTGTGTGTGTGTGTTGTTGAGGGGGTGTTGTTTGGGGTGTGTGTGTGTGTGTGTGTTGTTGAGGGGGTGTTGTTTGGTGTGTGTGTGTGTGTGTTGTTGAGGGGGTGTTGTTTGGGGTGTGTGTGTGTGTGTTGTTGAGGGGGTGTTGTTTGGTGTGTGTGTGTGTGTGTGTTGTTGAGGGGGTGTTGTTTGGGGTGTGTGTGTGTGTGTGTGTGTGTGTTGTTGAGGGGGTGTTGTTTGGTGTGTGTGTGTGTGTGTGTTGTTGAGGGGGTGTTGTTTGGGGTGTGTGTGTGTGTGTGTGTTGTTGAGGGGGTGTTGTTTGGTGTGTGTGCAATGTCTCTCCATGCCACATTTTCTTTGTTTGGGGTGTGTGTGTGTGTGTGTGTGTGTGTGTGTGTGTGTGTGTGTGTTGTTGAGGGGGTGTTGTTTGGTGTGTGTGCAATGTCTCTCCATGCCACATTTTCTTTGTTTGGGGTGTGTGTGTGTGTGTGTGTATGTGTGTGTGTGTTGTTCGGGGGGGGCATTGTTTGGGGTGTGTGGGCTATGTCTCTCCATGCCACTTTTTCTTTTTTTGGGGTGTGTGTGTGTGTTGTTTGGTGTGTGTTCGTTCCTAAAACTAAACACGGCCTGCACAGTCTGTATGTTACCTGTGTGTGTATGATATCAGGGTTGATTCCTGGAAAAGACTGTGTCTCCTACTCTTCAGCTTTCCTTAGTTGCCTGGACTTCTTTGCTTAGGGTTGGGGGGGTCCTTGTTTAGGTAGCCTTCTTGATGGGGTTTTGTGGGTGTGCCTTGCCTGTCATTTCTAGAAGATACATCTCAGCCGACTTCTAGTTTCTCTGGTTCTTGGAATCTTTCTGTCCCCTCTTTTGTGATGTTTCCTGAGTCTTAGGTGTAGGAGTTGGGTCTGCTGGAGCTAGGCACTGCATTATCATTTTTTTCTCTGCATTTGGATCAGGTGTAGTCTTCTATAATGATTGCCATCTGTTGCAAAAGAAGCTTCTTTGGTGATGCATGAGAGGTACACTTATCTGTGGTTGGATAGCCATTTTTCAGTTAGATAGCCATTTTCAGGTACTGAGACCCAGAAAGTGAGGAAACCCTGCTGAAAATGAGCAGGAAAGTCAGGAAGAGAGTCTAATGCTGATGCCTCCACTGGCCTATGTGACAGTTTCAGGTGACAGCAGTGGATGTTAAAAAGAAAGGTTAGGCCGGGCGATGGTGGCGCACGCCTTTAATCCCAGTACTCGGGAGGCAGAGGCAGGTGGATCTCTGTGAGTTCGAGACCAGCCTGGTCTACAAGAGCTAGTTCCAGGACAGGCTCCAAAGCCACAGAGAAACCCTGTCTCAACCCCCCCCCCCCCCAAAAAAAAGAAAGGTTAGCTCTAGGCACGTTTTCAGAAATGGCTCTTGTTGCTGGAAAAAAAAACAAATGAGAAGACTCTGCCACTTGGCAGCACAGAGAAAAATCCAAGACAAGTGATAGAGCTCTTCTCCGAGAAAAAGCCAGTTAACAGAGGAACTGCCCATGGGGGCCATGCCTTTAGTTCTAGGACGGGGAGTCACAGATGGTATCTCTGAGTTTTAGGACAGCCAGGGCTATGTAGGAACAAAAGAAAGGAACTAGGCAGTGGTGGTGCATACCTTTAATCCCAGCACTCTGGAGGCAGAGGGAGGTTGATCTCTGTGAGTTTGAAGCTAGCCAGGGCTACACAGAAAGACCATGTCTTGAAGAAAGAAAAAGAAAGAGAGGAAAGTCAGTCTAGAGCAGTTACCACAAGAAAGACCATAAGCTTGTTTACACCTCACTACTGATAACAGGTGTCAAGACCTAGTTGGTTAACAACCAGTCTTCAGATAACTCAGTGGGTAAAGGCACCTTCTAGCAAACCTAATTAATGTGAGTGAGTTCATCCCTCAGATTTGCCGAGTACAAGAGAACTGACCCCTGCTGGTTATCCTCTGACGTTCTATGCTTGCTGAGGCATTTGAAGTTATGTACACATTCAAATGCGCGTGTGCACACACACAATGTAAAAAACTAAAAAAAGTTAAGTTTTTCCATTAATCCTGGCGGCGGAAAACCCGCGCGTGTGCACACACACACACAATGTAAAAAACTAAGAAAACGTTAAGTCTTTCCGTTAACCCTGGGGGCAGAAACCCAGATAACATTCGGGCATTTTTAAATTTTTTTTTAAATTGATATTTATTGAGCTCTACATTTTTCTCTGCTCCCATCCCTGCCTCTCCCCTTCCCCCTTCAACCCTCCCCCAAGGTCCCCATGCTCCCAATTTACTCAGGAGATCTCGTCTTTTTCTACTTTCTACTTCCCATGTAGACTAGATCTATGTAAGTCTCTCTTAGTGTCCTCATCGTTGTCTAAGTTCTCTGGGATTGTGGTTTGTAGACTGGCTTTCTTTGCTTTATGTTTAAAAACCACCTATGAGTGAGTGCATGTGATAATTGTCTTTCTGGGTCTGGGTTATCTCTCTCAAAATAATGTTTTCTAGCTCCATCCATTTGCCTGAAAAATTCAAGATGTCGTTATTTTATGCTGTGTAGTACTCCATAGTGTAAATGTACCACATTTTCTTTATCCATTCTTCAGTTGAGAGGCATTTAGGTTGTATCTAGGTTCTGACTATGACAAACAAAGCTGCTATGAACATGATTGAACACATGTCCTTGTGGCACAATTGAGCATCCTTTGGATATATACCCAAAAGTGGTATTACTGGGTCTTGAGGAAGGGTGTTTCCTAATTTTCTGAGAAATCCCCACACTGACATCCAAAGGCTCTATACCAGCTTGCAATTGGGAACACCAGCAATGCAGAAGTGTTTCCTTTTCCCCACAACCTCTCCAGCATAAGTTGTCGTCAGTGTTTTTGATCTTGGCCATTCTTAAGGTATAAGATGGAATCTTAGAGTTGTTTTGATTTGCATTTCTCTGAGGACTAAGGATGTTGAACATTTCCTTAAGTGTATTTCAGCCATTTTAGATTCCTCTGTTGAGAGTTCTCTGTTTAGGTCTGTACTCCACTTTTTTTTTTTTTAAATTAGATTATGTGTTCTTTTAATGACCAATTCCTTGAGTTCTTTGTATATTTTGGAGATCAGACCTCTGTCTGTTATGGGGTTAGTGAAGATCTTTTTCCATTCTGTAGGCTGTCATTTGGTCTTGTTGACTGTGTCCTTTGCTTTACAGAAGCTTCTCAGTTTCAGGCAGTCCACTTACTAATTATTTCTTTCAGTGTCTGTGCTACTGGAGTTATATTTAGGAAGTGGTTCCCTGTGCCAATGCGTTCAAGTGTACTTCCCACTTTTTCTTCTATGAGGTTCAATGTGGCTGGCTTTATGTTGAGGTCTTTGATCCATTTGGAGTTGAGTTTTATGCATGGTGATATGCATTCTTCTACATGTTGATATTCAGTTATGCCAGCACCATTTGTTAAATATGCTTTCTCTTTTGCATTTTATATTTTTTTCTTCTTTGTCAAAAATCAGGTGTTTGAAGGTATGTTGGATTAATATCTAGGTCTTCTATTCGGTTCCATTGGTCCTCCTGTCTGTTTTTATGCCAATACCAGGCTGTTTTCAGTACCGTAGCTCTGTAGTAGAGTTTGAATGAAGTCAGGAATTGTGATGCCTTTAGAAGTTCTTTTATTGTATAGGATTGTTTTGGCTATTCTGGGTTTTTTGCTTTTTCATATGAATTTGAGTACCGTTCTTTCAAGGTTATTGAAGAATTTTTCTGGGATTTTGATGGGCATTGCATTGAATCGGTAGATTGCTTTTGGTAAGATTGCCATTTTTACTATGTTAATTCTACCTACCCAAGAGCATGGGAGATCTTTCCACTTTCTGGTGTCTTTTTCAATTTTCTCTCCTCAAAGATTTAAAGTTCTTGTCATACAAGTCTTCTTCTTGTTTGGTTAGAGTTATTCTGAGTACTTTTAGGCTATTTGTGGCTATTGTGAAGGGTAATGTTTCTCTGATTTCTTTCTCAGCCCACTTATCTGCGTAAAGGAGGGCTACTGATTTTTTTGAGTAATCTTGTATTCTGCTACATTACTGAAAGTGTTTATTAATTGTATAAGTTTCTTGGTAGAATTTTTGGGGTCTCTTATGTAAACTATCATATCATCAGCAAATAGTGAGAGTTTGACTTCTTTTCCTATTTGTATCCCCTTGATCTCCTTTTGTTGTCTTATTGCTCTAGCTAGGACCTCAAGAACTATATTGAATTGATATGGAGAGAGTGGACAACCTTGTCTTGTTTCTGATTTCAGTGGGATTACTGGGAATTTATCACCATTTAAGTTTGGTGTTGGCTGTTGACTTGCAGTATATTGCCTTTATTATGTTTAGGTATCTTCCTTGTATCTCTGCTCTCTCCAAGACCTTTATCATGACAGGATGTTGTATTTTGTTGAAAGCTTTTTTGGTATCTAATGAGATGATCATGTGTTTTTTATTTTTTAGTTTGTTTATATGGTGGATTATGTTGACAGATTCTCATATGTTGAACCATCCCTGGGTCTGTGGGATGATGCCGACTTGATCATGGTGGATAATTTTTCCAATTTATTCTTGGATTCGGTTTGCTAGTATTTTATTGAGTATTTTTGCATCAATGTTCATGAGTGAGATTGGTCTGTAATTCTTTTTCTTAGCAATGTCTTTATGTGGTTTGGATATTAGATTAGGGTAGTTGTAGCCTCATAAAGAGTTTGGCAATGTTCCTTTTGTTTCTATGGTGTGGAACAATTTGAGGAGTATTGGTATTCTTCTTTGAAAATCTTGTAGAATTCTGAGCTAAAACCATCTGATTCTGTTTTTTTTGGGGGGGGAGACTTTTGATAACTGTTTCTATTTCTTCAGCAGTTATAGGTCTGTTTAATTTGTTTATCTGGTCTTGATTTAATTTTGGTAAGTGATATTTATCCAGAAAGTTGTCCGTTTCCTTTAAGTTTTCCAATTTTGTGGAGTACAGGTTTTTGAAATATGACCTGATAATCCTCTGTATTTCCTCCATGTCTGTTGTTATGTCCCCCTTTTTATTTCTGATTTTGTTAATTTGGATATTCTTGCTCTGCCTTTTGGTTAGTTTAGATAAAGGTTTGTCCATTTTGTTGATTTTTCTTGAAGAACCAACTCTTTGTCTCGTCTCATTGAGTCTTTTATTGTTATTGTTTTCTTTGTTTCTATTTTGTTGACTTCAGCTCTCAATTTGATTATTTCCTGACGTCTAGTTCTCTTGGGTGAGGTGTCTTCTTCTTGGTCTAAAGTTTTCAGATGTTAATCAACTGGGAGGGGTTTTTCCAGCTTCTTAATGTAGGCATTTAGTGCTGTGAACTTTTCCTTTTAACACTGTTTTCATTGTGTTCCATAAATTTGGGTATGTTGTGGGGTCATTTTCATTGAATTTTAGGAAGTCTTTAATTCTCCCGTTATTTCTTTCTTGACCCATTGATGATGAGTGAACATTGTTTAATTTCCATGTGTTTATGGGCTTTCTGGAATTAGTATTGCTGTTGAATTCTAATTTAAGCCATGGTGATCTGATAAGATACATGGGGCTATCCCATTTTTTTTTTTTGTATTTGTTGAGGTTTGTTTTGTTACCAACTATGTGGGGTGCTGAGAAGAATATATATTCTTTTATGTTTGGATGGACTATTCTGTAGTTGTCTGTTAAGTCCATTTGAGTCATAACATCTGTTAGTTCCCTTATTTCTCTAATTTTTTTTTCTGACTGACCTGTCTAGTGGTGAGAGTGGAGTGTTGAAGTCTCCCACTATTAATGTGTTTGGTTTAATGTATGATTTAAGCTTTAGAAGTGTTTCTTTTACATATGAGGGTGCCCTTATATTTGGGGCATAGATGTTCAGTATTGAGATTTCCTCCTGATGGATTTTTCCTGTGACTAGTAGGAAATGTCCTTCTTTGTCTCTTTTGATTGAGTATAGTTTGAAGTCTATTTTGCTAGATATTAGATAGCTACACCAGCTTGTTCCTTATGTCCATTTGATTGGAAAAATTTTCCCAATCCTTTACTCTGAGACAATGTCTGTCTTTGAGGTTGAGATGTGTTTCTTGTGTACAGAAGAAGGATAGATTCTGTTTTCATATCCAATCTATTAGCCTATGTCTTTTTATAGGTGAGTTGAGTTCATTTATATTAAGGAATATTAATGACCTGTGATTGCTATCTCCTGTTTTCGTTGTTGGTGATGCTAATTTGTGTGGTTTGCCCTTCTTTAAGATTTGCTGCTGTGAGACCATAAAATGTCTGTGTTTTTTTGTTGATGCAGGCAACTTCTTTGTGTTGGAGTTTTCCTTCTAGTATTTTGTGTAGGACCGGGTATTGGTTAAATCTGGTTTTGTCATGGAATATCTTATTTTGTCCATTTATGGTGATTGAAACTTTTGCTTGCTGGAGAGGTTGTGGAGAAAGGGGTACACTCATCCATTGCTGGTGGGAATGCAAACTTGTGCAACCACTTTGGAAAGTGTGGGAAGCGGTTTCTCTGGAAATTCGGGATCAACCTACCCCTGAACCCAGCAATACTACTCTTGGGAATATACCCAAGAGAGGCCTTATCATACAACAAAAGTATATGCTCTACTATGTTCATAGCAGCATTGTTTGTAATAGCCAGAACCTGGAAACAACCTAGATGCCCTTCAATGGAAGAATGGATGAAGAAAGTATGGAATGTATACATATTAGAGTACTACTCAGCAGTAAAAAACAAAGACTTCTTGAATTTTGCATACAAATGGATGGAAATAGAAAACACTATCCTGAGTGAGGTAAGCCAGACCCAAAAAGAGGAACATGGGATGTACTCACTCATATTTGGTTTCTAACCATAAACAAAGGACATTGAGCCTATAATTAGTGATCCTAGAGAAACTACATAAGGAGAACCCAAAGAAAAACATATAGGCATCCTCCTGAATATTAACCTTCATCAGGCAATGAAAGGAGACAGAGACAGAGACCCAATTTGGAGCACCGGACAGATATCTCAAGGTCCAGATCAGGAGCAGAAGGAGAGAGAGTACGAGCAAAGAACTCAGGACCGCGAGGGGTGCACTCACACACTGAGACAATGGGGATGTTCTATCGGGAACTCACCAAGGCCAGCTGGCCTGGGTCTGAAAAAACCTGGGATAAAACCGTACTTGCTGAACATAGCAGACAATGAGGACTACTGAGAACTCAAGAACAATGGCAATGGGTTTTTGATCCTACTGCACGTACTGGCTTTGTGGGAGCCTAGGCGGTTTGGATGCTCACCTTACTAGATCTGGACGAAGGTGGGTGGTCCTTGGACTTCCCACAGGTCAGGGAACCCTGATTGCTCTTTGGGCTGATGAGGGAGGGGGACTTGATCGGGGGAGGGGGAGGGAAATGGGAAGAGGTGGCGGGAAGAGACAGAAATTTTTAATAAATAAATAAACGGCAAAAAAAAAGACACAAGAAGTTCAAAAAAAAAAAAAAAAGAAAGTTTTGCTTGGTATAATATTCTGTGCTGACATCTGCAGTCTCCTAATGTCTGAATAACGCTTGACCACAACCTTCTGGCTTTCATTGTCTCATGAGAAGTCAGGTGTAATTCTAATAAGTCTGCCATTATATGTTACTTGGCCTTTTTTTCTTTGTTGCTCTTGATATTCCTTCTTTATTCTGTATGTTTAGTGTTTTAATTATTATGTGGCAGAGGAACTTTTTTTGATCCAGTCTGTTTGGTGTTCTGTAAGCTTCTTGTATAGGCATATCTTTCTTTAGGTTGGGAAAGTTTTCTTCTATGGTTTTGTTAAGTATATTTTCTGTGCTTTTTAGTTGAATTTCTCCTTCTGTACCTATTTACTGGATATTTTGTGTTAAGCTTTTGTGAGAGTTAATGTTTTCTTTGACTGATGAGTCTATTTCCTCTATTGTATCCTCAGCGCTTGAGGTTCTTTCTCTCTTTCATTTCTTGTATTCTGCTGTTTATGCTTGCATTTGTAGTTCCTGATCATTTTTCTCATGATTTCTGTTTCTATAATTCCCTTGGCTTGTGTTTTCTTTATTGTCTCTATTTCAGTTTTCAAGTCTTGAATAGTTTCTTTCATATGTTTGACTGCTTTTCTTGGTTTTCTTTAAGGGATTTGTTGATATCTTCCAATTTTTTTTGTCTTTTCCTCCATTTCTTTGAGGGAATTTTTCATTTCCTCTTTTAAGAGTTTCAAACATTCGCCTGAAGTTATTTTTTAGGTCATTTTCTTCTGCTTCAACTATATTTGTTTGTTCAAGTCTTGTGGTTGTAGGATCTCTAGATTTTATTGGTATCGTGTTGCTCTTTTTGGTGTTGTGTGTGTTCTTACCTTGTCTACTCATCTTTTCCTCTAATTGATGTGGTCAGGATTGTCTGTGACTCTGGTGATTAATCTTCTAGGTGCCAATGGATCCAAGGTTCAGATGGTTGTTCCTCATGGTGCAGTCAATGCCAGGGTTCTAGTTACCCTGGTGGTCACTCCATGTTCCTGGAGGTTGCTCAGCACTCCTGGGCTTTATTCCACTCCCATGGAGTTTCCTGTCTCAGGCCTGCTTTGGTCTAGGTTGTCAGCTCTGACCTGTTTCTGTAAATGTTCCTGGTCTGAATCTGCTCCTGCAGGCCCTGGCTTGGGTTGGTCCTGCATAGGTCTCTGGCTCTGATCAGTAGAGGTCCCAGACTCGGGTGCACCCAGACTCGCAGAGGACCTGGCTCAGAGGTCCCAGAGGTCCCAGACTCATGCCCAGACCCACAGAGGTTTCTGGTTCCTGTCTAACTTTCAGGCTTTTTAAAAAAGATTTTTAAAAAATGTTATGTATCTTGAGTGGTTTGTATGTATGCACATTGTATGCGCGTCTGGTTGCCCCTGGAGACCAGAAGAGGGTGTTGAGTCCTCTGGAACTGGAGTTACAGATGATTGTGAACTGCCATGTAGGTGCTGGGATCCAAATCCAGGTCCTCTGGAAGAGCAGTAGTTACTGTTACTGCTAAACCATCTTTCCAGCTTCAACTTAAGCTTTAAAAAACAAAAAAAAAGCTGGGCGATGGTGGCACACGCCTTTAATCCCAGCACTCGGGAGGCAGAGGCAGGCGGATCTCTGTGAGTTCGAGACCAGCCTGGTCTACAGAGCTAGTTCCAGGACAGGCTCCAAAGCCACAGAGAAACCCTGTCTCGAAAAACCAAAAAAAAAAAAAAAAAAAAAAAGTTCATTCTAGGGCATGAAAAGAAATGTGGTAAAGGGTATAATTTACTTTTTTTAAAAAAAAAAATGCTTTTGCTGGTTTGTTGTGTTGGGAATCAAATGCATGCCAAGCAAGCATCTTGCCACTCACTGATGTATGACCCTAGCACATCATTTATTTTAATCTTAATGTTCTCTCTCCCCTCCCTCCCTCCCTCCCTCCCTCCCTCCCTCCCTCCCTCCCTCCCTCCCTCCCTCCCTCCCTCCCTCTCTCTCTCTCTCTCTCTCTTTTATATTTCACCGAGACAGGGATTCACTGTGTAGCCCTGACTGTCCTGGAAATCGCTCTGTAGACTAGCCTGGCCTTGGACTCAGTGATTAACCCACCTGCCTCTGCTTCCCAAGTGCTGGGATTAAAGGCATGTGCCACCATACCTGGTTTAATATAGTCTTTTAAAAGAAAATGATTCTATAGAAGATGTCAATGGATAAAATCCAGCCGTGGAGGGAATGAAAGATTCAATTATCATCATGTGACCATGTGCTGGATAAATAATGAAAAGAATTCAAGTTCTTGTTTCTATGGTCCTAGGAACTTAACTCAGGGCCTCACTCACTAAGCTAACAGCCCAGTCTGGCATTTTACTGTTTTTACTGTTAATTACATTCTACCAATCTAAGCAGTGCTGTCAGACCTTCAAGATAAACAGCTTGTCATGCTCGGTGACACGGAGATGCCCCTTCTCTTGGTGATGCTTGGCACATCTGATGGAGTAGAACAGCGCTGCTTAAGTTTTTCCCAATTCAACCCTCCTTTTGCCCAGTAACTTCTTATGCAACCCTGGATATATCACTATATCAAATAGGTGTACAGAGCAAGTATTTGTTTGATGATAAACAATAAGAAAATTTGTTTTTAAAAGATTAATTGGTATGCATGCAATTTTACCATTTACAAAAGAAAAACAGATTTGCATGCTGAGGTAGATGTACTTTTGTTTTCATGTAAAAGAATCTTGGCTGAATATTGAGACTGTAGGACCTGGAGCATCTTCAGTGTTTTTCAGAGTTAAATAACATCAGATTGGTGTGAGTAGTAAAAGTGCTGTATTAATAGCGTACTGTAGATGCAAATCTGAGGTCACTCAGGCAGCATTTGTCGTGTAATGCTGAGATGAGATACAGTGTTGAGAACTGCTACAGAAATACCTTGGGTTCATTAGGAGTTTGGCTTTCCAACTAATTATTGATTATTGGGATTCAGAAACATTTTTATATTTCCAGATTTTTGCAGTCTCCACACACAGTTTCAAAAGCTGGGTGCTAGAAGACATGGGTGTTTGCAGGAATAGCCACTGTTCTGCCTCACGTTATTTCTAGTGACCATAGCCACTGTGTGTGTCTATCGGAGTTGCCCCACCTTTCCTTGTGCTTGCTTTGAGACTGCAGGTTCCCTGCTTCCTTTCCTTGCTCACACAGTTTCTTTGAACTTGTCAGGATCACACTGCAGGGACACCAAGTTGCCCTGAGTTGCTTAGCGTCCCTGGAAGACCTTGCATGAACCCCTCCTAGGGCTCTGGGAGACTCTTCTGTGAACCCCTCCTAAAGTTCTTTAAGAAGCCAAGTTGATTTGGGGCCTTCAGAGTATTCTTGGCAGAAGGCCCTTAGCCAGAGGGGCTAGGACCGGTCACTCATGAAATTTTTAATCCTTCTCTTTGTTTCTTCTGGGCCAGGTGTTTATGAATGATAAGGCAGAAGAGTATGTGAAGCTCACAAGCCTGTACTTGTTTGCAAAGAATGTACGGTCTTTGCTTCACACCTATCACTACCAGCAGATTTTCCTTCATGAATTTTCCATGGCTTATACCAAGTATGTTGGAGAAGCACTGCAGCCCAAAACATATGGCTACAATAGTGTGGAGGAGCTATTGGGAGCCATCCCACAGGTAGGTGTCTTCATGAAGAACTATTGCTGACCCCTGGTCAGAGATGTCAGGTGCTGCCAGATAAGATGAATGATGCTTATCTGGCTTTTCTAAACCTTTATTCCTGTGTGCCAGGTAAGTAAGTTGCAGGCCTTCCCCCCAGAAATGTGCTCAGTGGTCTCCTAACCGGATAGGACACTAAAGCAGATGTCCTACATAGAATGTGGTTATAGCAGCATAGCAATGCCCTCCTCTCTGCTCAGTGAGTATGGACAGTGGCCCAGGCAGGGCCCATTTGATGAACATGGGGATCCTGGAGGGGCAACATCACAGCTGAGTTACCATGTGGCAAGGAGCACGCATAATCCCCTGTGGTCAGTAGGGGCAATGTGAGAGGAGTGAATGTGCTGAGAGAGCGCCTGTCTGGCTGCATGGCAAGTGTGAATTGATTCTCAGTGCTGCAAAAGAAGAAAAATGAAGAAATGCAAGCATGGTAGAGCCTCTGTTAGGGTAGGAACTGTTCTGAGGGCCTTGCTCCTCCAGGTAAGAGCTTCCTTTTGCTGTGGAGAAGGCAGGGAAGCCTAGCTTTACCTTTGGAAAACACCCCTGCTGTCTCCAGAAGAGCTAAGGGAAATTGGAGTGGAGGAAGGAGCTTATGCAGGGTCCTGACTGTTGCCCAGACCCCAGAAGGTGTCAGTGAAGGAGTTGAGCTGAGTTAAAAATACATGTGAGCACTTGTAGTCAGACTCTAACCCACAATATCTCAAAACTTCTGGAAGCGACATGACACCACAGTTGACTACCTTGATGAATTACGTCAACACACTAAAATGCATCTAACGTGCCTTCAGGCTATGTGTATACAATGCTTATGTGATAAGATGAATTTCTAGTAAGTGCACCCAGACCCCAAATTATCTCATTAGGTATATGCAGATACTCCCAAATCCAAAATCCCTCTGATTGAAAGCATTTGAGACAGAGGGTGCTCAGCCTCCGATGAAATGGTACAAAATAACTGGGAGTAAGTACTCGGATGTGGGGAGTTTCTGGATTTAAATCCTAAAGCTACAGTAGACATTATCGAAGTTATAAGTACTTTTAATACTGTCTTGTGAGTTCTGAGTGCTCAGCTTTGGTGGGAGTGCAGGAGTTCTACCCTGCTATTTTGACGCTAAAGAAAGCACATAGGAAACCTGTTGACACTCACTGAGTTCTGAGTCTGGTGTGTGAGAAGCAGCACAGGAGCCCCACTCTCCTGAATGTTAGGGTATTTTTCTCTTCTTTTCCACTACTTAACCGGGTGTATGTTTTTGCATAGGTGGTCTGGATTAAAGGACATGGTCATAAGAGAATTGTAGTATTAAAAAATGACATGAAAAGTAAGTAAGCCCCCATTACCCTCCCTTGACTCCGTTGTGATTCTGTCACTGGCCTTTCTCTCTGATTAGTGCTTTTTTCTTATAGACCGGCTAAGCTCCCTTGGCCTGTTCCCTGCCAGTCATGAAGATCAGCCTGCAGTCAGCATGCAGATCCTGGAGGTGTCAGAATCCTGTGTAGCATCAGAACTCCAGCTCAGAACAGGTACTGGGGACTGGAAGAAAAGCAACAAAGTAGGCAAAGCCTTAAAGTTCCAGGAGGAGCATTGGGGTGAGACATCTGGAGGAAAGAGGATGGTGGGCAATTTCATCAAGGTTAAGAATTCATTAAAAAATTAGATGTATTTCATTTTTATGTGTATCAGCATTTTGCCTGCATGCATCTGTACCATGTGTGTACCTTCCTGGAAACTGAGGAGGTCAGAAGAACAGGAATTATGGATGGCTGTGAGCCACTTTGTGGGTGCTAGAAACTAAATTTAGGTCCTTTGCAAGAGCAACAAGTGCTCTTAACTGATGAACAATCTCTCCAGACCTAAATATTCATTTTTTTCTAATGCAGTTTGGTGTGTAGTTAACAACGGGTCTACAGGTAGCATTGAATGTTTGGCTAAAGTACAATCCTTAAAGACTATCCCAATTCAAGTGTTTTTTTGATGTTTACTAAAGTGACTGTTTAAAACTGTAGAAGGAAAGAGAGCCGAGCCGGAAGACCTGGGACAGTTCCAGGAAGGGTACACAGAGGTGGGTGGAAGGGTAGGTGAGTTTGTAGTGATAGTCTAATAGAATTCTGCTAAATCTTGTTGAGGGTGAGAAGCCCAAGGTAGGTGGCTGTGCTGAGCTGGGTCATCAGGGTTTTTTCTAGACTACATTTGGAAAGGACGCAGCATACATGCTTCATGAGGAAAAGGGCTCAGGGCAAGGCACATGCCATGGGGTGTGACATAGTGGTACAAAAGTGCCTCTCCAGGTAACTGAATCATAGGCTTTATGTAGAGCTAGCTCTGTATTGACAGACGCCACTCCAGAATCCTGTAGATTGAATTCCACCATTAAATGTGAGAGAGACCTTCATACATCATGAGTAGATAGAAAGATTGCTGTGCCTTGTGCTTAGAGAAAAGATATTTCCAACATCTGACATTGCTGAAGCTTCTTGCCCTGGCTCCTTCACTGCCCCCAATCCTCAGCAGTTTTGTTTCTCCTCCAAAGGCCTCTTGAGAGACCAATGTTCTTAAGAACACAAGTCTTCAGCAGACTGTTGCCTTTGGTATATTGTTTTCCAATAGTGACTTTGTTATTGTTTATTTTACACACACACACACACACACACACACGGTGCTTGAGTCCTACATGATTACGTCTGGGGCTGAGCAAAGCCTCAGGAGGGGACATTTGTGCGTTGCTGAATGCAGTTGCTTGCCTTCTCTGCAGGGCCCAGCCAGATGGAACAGGAGCTTCTGCACCTGGCCAACAGCTCCCCTGTTGACCTTCTCTGTGCTCCTGTCCCTTCCTGCCTGCCATCCCCTCAGCTAAGACCAGATCCTGTCATCCTGCAGCCCGCTGATCTCATTCAGTTTGAGGAATGTCCTCAAGAGCCTCTGGGTAGGTTACGCTGTATGTGTGGAGAGGGTGTCTGGTGGACAAAGAGAAAATGGCACTGTTATAAAATACTTGTGCTGATTATTCAGGCTCTTCCTTTCCTTGTTTGGGTATTGACTAATAGAATTTATAAATCAGGTCTAATCAGAAGTTGAGGGCCAGTGTCACTGGACTGTGGAGAGCCTTTGAGTAATAAGTCCTGTCTCAGGTCCTCTGGTACTGACCTTCCCACCGTGTCTGAGGCTCAGCTGATCCTTAGGCAACACCTGTCACCTGCTACACAACCTTTGCTTTGGGTCCAGTGGATACTAGGGCTTTTAGGAAGCTGGTGTGAGCAAGGCACCTATGGTTTGAGGCCCTGGACTCTATATCCTGTGACCTGAAAGCCAAGAAAGCTGAATCAAACATTGTTCTTGTTTGGATTTTTGGTGTTTTTCAAAACAGAGTCTTGCTGTAACTCTGCCTGTCCTGGAACTTGTTTTGTAGGCAAGGCTAACTTTGAACTCAACAGAGATCCACCTGCCTCTGCCTCCTGAGTGCTGGGATTAAAGGTGTGTGCCACCACTGTCTGGCTGAAAGCTGACCGCTTATAACATCCTAACTTAGTGCCAACCTGGTGTGAGGTCCATTCAGTTTTCTTATCTTTATCGGGTGCTGGGTGATGGCCAGTGGAACTCGGGCTGTGCGAGCAGTGGAGTCCACCGGTTAGTGACCAAGGCCTCTTGACTGCCGGTCTGCAGTTCCTCTTCTTTGAGGACCCAGATGCTCTCCAGAGACCTTTCGCTTTCCCCTCTTTGTCACTTTAATCCGACTCTTCCTTTTCCTGCCCATACTTCCTTCTCTGCTCTAGGCTGTAGTCTTTTTAAGGCAATATTTGACTATCTGTGTGTTACATATGCTCTAAGACAAGTGACCTTCTAAAGTAGCCGTCATTCCATGTTCCTGGTGTCAATATTATGGTGAGGTGAGCATGTGGCCTCTGTAAGAATGGACAGGCACTCACTCACACTAAGGTCCCTGTTGCCTCAGAAAGTTCACATGAGGCCTCAAAGTCTTTGGTCACCAGACAGAGGAGTAAAGAGTCTAAGTAAGAAAAATTAGCCTTTGATAGGGAGCGAAACATGATCTGTCTAAAATTTGTAATCCAAAAGGTGATCTGTCATTTATAAGTAATAGACTTTTGTGACATATTATTGTGTAGCTCATATCTAAATTAACATAAGTATGACATTTTGATGGCTGGTTTTGTTTGGTTGGTTTTTTGTTTTCTTAAGATAGGGTTTCTCTGTATCCCTGGCTGTCCTGGAACTTGATTTGTAGACCAGGCTGACCTCAAACTCAGAGATCCACTTGCCTCTGCCTCTGCAGTTCTGGGGTCAAAGGTGTGCCCCACTATGACTACCTTGTTTTGTTGTTTTTTGAGACAGTGTCTTGACATGTTGCTAAGGCTGACCAGCCCTGTGGTAATCCTGCCTCAGCTTTCTGAGGGCTGGAATAACAAGCCACCTGGTTCTGGAAGGGTTTTATAAGCTTGTTTGTTTGTTTTGTTTTAAATACAGAGGAACTGAAAACCAGTACATCTTCTGAGCCCTAGCACTAAATCTGTTTACTTTTCTGTCTTTCTAGAAACTGTAGTTTTAAGCCAAGAAGAAAAAGCTGAGATTCCAGCACCATTGAAGAAGAGGGGGCTACCGCCCTGCGACTCCTGCCTGCCCTGCAGCCCAGCATCTGTCCCCACTCCTCCAAGTCCCTCTTTGGAAGCCCATGAGCCACTGTTCAGCAAGGACACAGTGGAAAGCCCAGCCAAAAAGCAGCCCAAAAATAGAGTCAAATTGGCAGCCAACTTTTCTTTTGCACGTATAACCAAACTTTAACTCCCATTTGAACACAGAATTACATTAGGATGGGAAAAACTGTCTGACTCTACACACAAAAATGGGCTTAAAAACCTCATTTTCTGTCTTGACCCCAGAAGCCACTTTTATAGACAGTCCATAGGGTGGTGTTCCTTTTGAACTTTCAGATGAACTTTTTCTTTCTTTATTTCTCCAAGTTATTTGAAAGAACTCTGGCCTTCATTAAGGAATCCATAATATATTTACCAATGTTTCTAAACTGTTGTGAAAGGTGGTGGTGGGGGAGGGATAAGCAGCAATTACTCAGCAGGAAGTGGATCAACTCCCACTGAGCAGCCTCTGTCTTCTGGCTTTGTGGTTGTTGGAGAAGCCAAGCATGTCCATGAGCTGTGGGTCACACACTGGGGGACGAATGAGTGGTAAGAGAGCCATTTTCAGGCTGACATGGGAAGGTTCCTGGTTTCCGGGTGACTTCTTGGTGTGCCTTGTTTTTTATTTAACTATGTCTGTGGTTGACCAGTGTGGCTTCATCCCAATTTTTTAATGTTTCCATTTGAGAATTCCACTTAGGAGCTTTCTAGAAAGTTATTTCACGCTTCCCTTTTCTGTCCCAGTTTGCTAAGGATCAGGTTTAGGAAAGGAGATGGTCTTGGTGTCATGCATTTGAAGTCAGCATTTGAATGACGGCACACATTACTATGTGTTGAGAGGTGGTGTTGGAAAGAGTCTGATTTTTTTAAACTATGCATCAGATGCATAAATTGTAAATCAGCCGAGTAGTGAGGTGCTTCAAAAGGAGTGGGGTTGATACTATCTCCTCTAGAAAGAGACTGGAGTTCTATCTGTAATGTGAAGGCCAAGGTTGATCAGCCTAACCTTGTTTTTGTGATTTTAAAGTCAGCTGTAAAGCTGGGAAGCTCTCCATGTGAAGATGTGTGTCCATGTTAGTTCGTCTTGTCTTTTAATAGTGTCTGGTGTTACTGTTACTTCTCGCTATTGGAAGCATGTTTGGGTTGGTTTTTTTTGTTTTTTGTTTTTGTTTTTTTTTTTGTGGTGTCTGATGTTGGCATTTGGGAAAAGCCAGCCTTTGTGGGCACCGCCCTGCGGAATGACCTTCTCTCTGGGTGCCTGAGGTGTCCGCTCATGAGTGGCCTCTCACCCCTGCTGGAGAGACCTGACATTTACAATGGATTGTATTTGTTGGGCAAAAAAGGCGGATCCATTCATAGAACAGAAAGAACCTGTTGGCACACAGTCTTCCTCTAGTTAGATCGTTTGTTTGGTGGGAAATGTTCATATTTCATTTTTTTTCTAGAAAGCCAGAAAATGGATTCTGATTCATAACCAGCAGTTTGATAAAATGTCACAAAATTAAAAGCTCTAGAGAGATTTTTTTTTTTTAACCAATTGGATTTTTGTTGCCAAAATCTTTTAAATGAAGCCACTGATTCCCGGTTCTCAGCACAAGATGGAGCTGCACTGGAAATGCTCTCTACAGGCTTGCCACACTCTGTGCAAAGCCTCAAGGTCCTTCCCATGCGGGCCTGGCCTGGCAGCACTTCCTCTGCAGCTCTAGCACACATGTGCAATTTCTTCATGGCTTTCAAGCAATGTAATAAAGTTAGTGGCGAGAACATGGGCTGCCTTAATCACAGACATCCTAAGGATAAGCTTGCCTGCTCAAACTTAAGGTTTGCAAGTGTAGAAGGGATCAGGAACTTTGAAAACACCAGGTGTCACTAAAGTCACTTGGAGCCATCTCAGCTCAGTTTCTTCTGTGGGCAACAAAGAATAATTGTGCACAGTAAATGGGTGTTTCTTTGCCGTTTGCTGGAGTTGCCCATGCGTCTGGGATGAGTGTAACGAACCACTGCTGCTTAAAGATGTGAAAACTCAATGGAAGTGCATTGAGTCTGATGTGCCAACCCACAGTGGCCAGGCCAGTCACTATTTCTTTATCCAGAGGCTTAGATGCTGCTGCTGTGATGTATGGAGATGACGAGACACTCTGGGTGGAATGATGTACCAGATTAGATTTACCTGTTAAGAAAAAAGTTACCACCAAAATCCCCTTTCCCACCCTGCACTGTTTGCTTTTGATCAGACTTCTGGGGCAAGATGTTTTCCTCAACTGTCTACTTTGTTTGACCTCCCCCTCCCCCCCGTGGTTCAAGTGCTGTTTGTGTGTTGGGACCAAACAGTTGTCAATAAACTTTATGAGCAAGCATCCATAATGAGT
The DNA here is from genome assembly GCF_037038515.1 of Microtus pennsylvanicus. Taxonomy (NCBI): domain Eukaryota; kingdom Metazoa; phylum Chordata; class Mammalia; order Rodentia; family Cricetidae; genus Microtus; species Microtus pennsylvanicus. The sequence goes on along the minus strand of NC_134589.1, from coordinate 103,186,383 downwards.
GCTTTTGTTTTGAGGGGCTGAATTAAAAAACAGTTCTGTTGTAAGCATTATGGTTTGGATGGGAAAGTATCCTGGCAGTTGGGAATCACGGAATACCACAAAGTCACATCACACAACAAACCTCACACAAGAGATTTATTGGGAGGGGAAAAGAAACAGGAGGGTGACTGCCTCTGCTCGGGTGAGAAACAGCAGCACACTCAACAGGATACAGGGCTTCCATAGCCTTTCTCAGGGAGGGTGATGGTGGGACTTTTCAGGGTAGAGCTTTCTCAGATAGAGGGTGATGAGTGGGATTTCACATCCAGATACTGGGCTTTTTACTCTGTAGGGTGGGGGCTGGGACCAGCACTTAAAGTGTCCTGTGGGTGGAACCTAGCAGTTGGAGGTCTTCAGAGGAGGGGCTTATTACCAGTCACTTCTCATTTTGGATGGCCTCAGCTTTTCGCCCTCCTGAAATGTTAAGTGTTTAAGCTAGAGATGTGGGTGTCCCAGTTGGTAGAATGCTTGCTTAGCATTCATGAAACTTTGGGTTAAATTCCTAGCACCATATAAACCATTTGTCATTTTAGCACTCTGGAAGTAGAGGATAGGAAAGTGTCAGCTGCAGAGCAAACTGTAGTCTAGTCTGGAGTGTGTGGGGTGAGAGGGATGCTGGGGGCAGAGGCAGGGGGCGGAGCTGTTGGCCCCTTGTGAATACAATCTGCATTATCCAGCCCTGCGTCCTGTTCCTGGTGTGGAGCAGATCCTCTCAGAGCCAGGATGGATTCTAGGTTCTTCCTTGGAGACATATGTACTTCCTGTGTGTTTGGTTTGTGCTTCCTGAAGCTTGCTTTCCCAATAAGTCTGGGAAGGAAGGACTTCCTTTGCAGGTTCAGCTCTGGAGTCCCCACCCCATCCCCACTTCTATCCCTTTGGGAAGAAAGAGACAAGTCGCTGCTTCTCAGTAGGTGTAGTGGTTGGGAAAGTCAGTGTTACAAGCTCCAAAAGATCCTGGGCAGAGCCTTCAAAACACCTTTCACCATAGCAAAGTTTGCAGAAGAAGTTGAGGGAGTTGGAGAGATGGCTTGGTGGATCTGGTGCTGACTGCACAAGCATGGGAACCTGATTTCAGTCCCCAGCACACACCTGAAACGCTAGGCATGGCAGACAGAGCTATGATCCTAGCGCTTGATGGACTGAGGCAGAGCCCTAGGTCTCACTAGCCTGCCAGCCTGGCCATGGGTAAGGTCCAGGTTCACTGAGACATGTCTCAAAAACCAAGGTGGAGAGTGGTTAGACACCCAATTTTGGCCTCTGGCCTGTGTGTGCATGTGTGTGTGTATACACAAAGTGCCCACTCCCAGCTTTTCATTCCTGTGATTCTTTTCTCAGAAAATCTGAACTCTAAATTGTGAGGTCTCCTTCCACGTTCCTGCAACCTCTGCACCTTCTAGTTCTACAGCAGGATCGGGAAAACAACTCATGATACTTCAAACAGTAACAGCTATGTGGTCCATAAGGAGGACTCTCCTTCCCTGAAGAACCTGCTTGGTGAGAACTAGTAGGACCTGGAACTGATGGGCTGTCCCTGAGACTTCTCAATATGAGGGGGAGCCTTGAGTTGTTTGTCAGAGTGGAGAGGATCTAGAGTGGTCTCAACCTGTAGGTCTCAACTCTTTGGGGGCCACAGGTATTTACATTATGATTCATAATAGTAGCCAGATTACAGTTATGAAGTAGCAGGGAAATAACTTTATGCTTGACGGTCACCACAGCATGAGGGAATATATTAAGAGTCACAGCATCAGGAAGGTTGAGAACCACTGCCCTAGAGTGTTCGAATTCAGCAGAAAGGAAATTGATGAGGACATGGAGGGTGGCAGAACTGTTGGGGATAGGAAATCTAATTCATGATCAATCTCCTCCCATGCAGGAGGCTGTAGCATGAATAATAAAAACCCAGAGACAGATATTGGGGTTCAACCTGAAGATCAGAAAAGCAAAGCAGCCAAGCCACTAGAGAGCTCTTACCTCCATAAAATCTTCAGATTGAAAAGAGAGCAAATTCCTGTCTCATCCCAATTTATATTCCTCTCTAGTGCTGGGATTAAAGGTGTGCACCACCACCTGGCCTCTATGGCTAACTAGTGTGGCTTCCAGGATTAAAGGTGTGTGCCACCATTAAATGGCCTGTATGGCTGGCTAGTATGGCTGTTCTGCATTCTGATCTTCAGGCAAACTATTTATTATAAAGTACAAATGATCCATCACTACAGGTGGTCATGGTAGCAACCCTTCTACTTTCATATACATTCGGGAAGATTTGCTTTGCTTATGAACCCTGTGTTAGTTCATGCTAGGGACAGGAACCTAGGTGTGACAAATCTTCGCCAGCAGATGCTAAGGTTCAGAGATTATCATAGTGTAAAGCACAACGTCCACCCTACGGCACTACGCCGTAGTGCCTGTGCCACTACAGGTTGGTATGCGAGCCGGAAACTGGGCCTGGAGACTTAAAAACACAGGGACAGACAGAGAGAGAGACAGACACGGGTCATCCTTGATACAAGAATGCCAAGTTTAATTGTGCTCCAGGGAAACTTATATAGGGATCCTTAGCCACGCCCGGCTCTTGGGATTTTTCAGCTGCAGGCCTAATCAGAACCCACTTCCCTGCCATCAAGGTCTTGTGCCCAGAGCAGCTGCAGGCACAGGTGTTTTGCTCAGTTCACGCCAGCAGGCAAAGGGTCTGAGGCAAGGCAAAGAAAGTCAAGGGGCCAGGGATCTGCAGCTCCCAACATCATGGGACCTGCCTTGGGGCTATTCAGGAATCTTGGGAAAGTGCATGGCTTGGGGCCTTGGCTGGTATCAGAGCTGTATCATTTGTGGTCCCTTGCAGCATCCCTCCTGCTCACCTCGTGAGAACCACAGCAAAGCTCAGCAGCCTTCCCATTTCTAGCTTCCTGTCTGCAGGCTTCCTGGTGGCAGCTTCCTTTATCACATGCCTAAGCTCCCCTGGTCCTCGTGTGCCTTCCTGTATCTTACAACTGGAAGTGTAGAGAAGTGAAGACAGTGCCCTGGGGGAGCGCCACTGGGGTTTTATTCTAAGCAGTGTAGCTCTACAGTGAAGCCTCAGTCTTTCTGGCTAGCCCCACTATTCATGGAGATTCAGTTCGGATTCCAAGCTCCCCATTGGCTTCTGTCTTTCTCACCAGAGCACAAGGTGCACACAATCCGTTTCCTAGCACCTGTCAAGGACTACATTGACCAATGGCATTACCTCGCCATCCACACATTGAAACATGCCTGATGTCTGTTCCTTAAGCCCAGCTGACCTCAGCACTCTGGGCCCAGCCATGATACTCACTTGCTGTACAACAGGTGTCTTGAGTCCTGACTTGTGGTGTCCCATAGCTTCCCACGTTTTGCGTGAGCCAGGGATATGGAGGCTTGACTACTGACATGACCATGAGTTAATTCCCTTTGGTCCATCACAGCCAGGGCATTGCTGCTGCTGCTGCTGCTGGAATCACATGTATACAATTAACACCAGGTCTGATAGACTCTCACATAGATAGCTCAAGACTTCTGGTCCCTGAACCCAGCTCTATCACTCACTTAGATGCTATGTGACTTTGAGTTCATCACTTCCCCACTCTGAACCTCACTTTCCCTATCCCCCACTGCCCTGCAGTGTTTCAGTGAGAGGGGCTTCCCTGTTTGATGCATCGATTTCTACCCCAGAACTTTCCTGGGCGCTGTACAGCATCCCCTCCTCCTGGACACACTCTGCAGTCTTCCTTCTTCCTGGTAGTTCCTTTTCAATTTGTTTCCATTCCCTTAAGTCAGTATGAACCAAGGCACTGATCTAGAGGGACTGGGAAGAGGGTAGAGAGAAGGATTAGACTGTGTGGGCCTGATGAAGCTGGCCCAGGACCCTGGACTCTCCCTCTAAGGCCTATGGGAAGGTCCAGGAGGCCTCAAGCAGCAGCCCTGGTTACATCTACGCTTTGCAAAGATCGCTTCAGCTGTAGGGTTCAGCATGATCCATATGGAGGCAGAGCTGCAGGAAGAGGGACTGGTGAGGAACCCGAGATGTTCTTGGCAGAGGGGACAATATGTGAAGATCTAGGAGACAAGTCAACAGAGACGGTGGTAAGAAGAGCCAAGGAACGTCTGGTCTGTGGTCTCAGCATCAGGAGGTAAGGCTTGGGGTACAGGATACAGGAAGGGCAAGGAAGTGCACCAGGAGGTAAGACTTGGGGTACAGGAAGGGTGGTAAGCCTCATGGAAGTACGCCAGTTTTGTTCTTTCACCATAAAAATGTCTGAGGAAAAATCAGCAGGCTACTGTGGAATGAGTGTTAATGAAGGGTTAGTGAGTAGTTGTAGTTGACAAAAATTGATGAAGTAATGGCAGTGGCTACCATAGGAGAGACCACATTCTAGAAGTACTTATGGAGTAGATGCTAAAGACGTACAATTGAATAGAAATGTATAATAGAGAAGTCAAAGGCAAGTCCTAGGATGACCTCAGGCAGATGGGAACAGGGGTATCCTTCCCAACATGGAGAGACTTAGAAGAAACTGACTACTAAGTTAGACAACTCAACTGCTTTTTCCAACGGATGGGGGCTGGGAGACTCCTGTGCCCTACACACTGATAATATGCGTGTGGCGGTCTAAGGAGAATTTTCAAGAGTCAGTTCTCTCCTTCCACACAGGACCTACCTCATCAGGCTTGTGTGGCAAGCACCTTCCTGCTGAGCCATCCTGCCAGCCTGAAGTTGACCAATTTCGTCGTAAGGCTCAGAGAGGAAATTTGTGGCTCACGCGTTCTTTACCACGCAGCTCTCCATTTAGCACAGAGGCACCAAAGCTGATCCGCGATGAGTGACAGTGATGTTTTTATAATAAACTTTTTCTTTTAAATAGGGGTAAGAGATGTGGTTCAATGGTTAAGAGCACTGGCTGCTCTTTCAGAGGACCTGGGCTCACTCGATTTCCTGCACCCTGTGACAACCTGAGTCCCAGGAAATCTAACTGGTCTCTGTAGGCACTTCATGCAGTGGTGTACAAACATACAAGCAGGCCAAACACCCATATACACAAAACCAAGATAAATGTGTTTTTGTTTGTTTGTTTGTTTGTTTTTCAAGACAGGGTTTCTCTGTAGCTTTGGAGCCTGTCCTGGAACTAGTTCTTGTAGACCAGGCTGGCCTTGAACTCACAGAGATCTGCCTGCCTCTGCCTCCCAGAGCTGGGATTAAAGGCACGCACCACCACGGCCTGGCCAAGATAAAGGTTTTTAGAGCTTTATTTACAAAGACACAAGGAAGCTTGCCCATCCTTGTTTTAGGGTGTCTTAGGTTAGAGTACATGTTGTAGTCCAGTGCAGATTCAGGAAGAATCTGAGCTTAGGAGACAGATGCTTCCTGAGTGTAGCTGACTATCCAAAATGCTTGAGAAGTGGAAGAGAGAAAAGAACAGACTGTTGAGGGTCCCTGAGGACCAGGAAGCTTTAGAGGAGTCTAGGAGATTGGGCTATACCCTTGGCATTTGAAAGGCATGAACAGGATGCTTGCAAGTCTGAGACAGCCTGTGGCCAAGCTGGTCTAGGTATTGAGTTCACCTGACCAGAGCTACATAGCTTGACGCCATGTAATAAGAGACCAGAAAGATGGCTCAGCAGTTTAGAGTGTTGATCGTTTTGTAGAGGACTACAGTTCAATTCCCAGCTCACACCCTCGTGTAACTCCAGCTCCATGGCCTCTGACACCTTCTTCTAGCTCCACAGGTACCTGCACACGTGTGGCACATGCACATATGCACATACGTACCTATAAATAAAAAGTTCAAAAACAAGTAAAATAAAAGGGACTGGAGAGAGGTCCTCCTGGGAGGTAGGAAGACCCTGGAGATTGGGCACCACACTGGTGACGGAAACATATGTCTATACACAGGCATAGAGCTTAGGCTGGTTGGTGTGCTCCAGCCAGATGTAACCTCATGACTGTATTCCTGGTGAGAGGAGAGTATAAAACAAACAGATTAAATCTACTCAAGAGGTTTGGCAGTAGCTCCACGGTAGAGCACTAACACATACAAGTCCCAGCCCCAAGACAAACAAGTAGACCTAAGAGGCTAGTAAAATGAAGATGGCAAGGCTATGGCCACCTCAAAAATGTACGGCTGTGAAGATGCTGAGAAAGACAGCAATGACGGGAGAGTTCTTTGCTTAAATAGGAGATGTGTCTAAATGCAGTAAGAAGAGAATGGGCTGTCAGGGATATAGGAGCATGAGCAATGAAAGATGATCCCCACTAACTGCCATGAACTTGGGCCATTTCCTCAGCTGCACAGTGGAAGTAGTAACAGGACCTGCCCCACTGACCAATATGATACACAAACAAGTGGATTTGTGTATGTTACTCAGTGCAATGAATGGGATTTCTATTGCCACCTGTGCCCTGATGCTATCCACAGGGGTCGAGTCTGGGTATGGAGGGTTCCATGGTCTTCAAGGTTCCCCAGCTTTGTGGTAGCCCTGGGAAACTGAGAGCATCATCTCTCAATTTCATCTGGTCCTGTCCTGATAAACCACAAATAAATGTTTGTTTTACACCTTTTATAATTGTGTGTGTGAAATATGCTGTGAGTGTAGATGCATTGTGCAAAGGTGTCTGCTGGAGGTCAAAAGACAATTTTCAAAGGGGCAGTTCCCTTCCTTGAGGCAGGGTTTCTTGTTTCTACCATGCTGTGTATTTCAGGCTGAACGAGAGCTTTTGGGTTGAGTGAGTGTCTTGTTCCTCTTGTCTCATGCCAGAATGCTGGGTTTGCAGAGGCTTGCCACTGCATCTGGTTTTTATTTAGAATAAGATGCCTCATAAGTCTTGTGCATTCCCCATTCGGTGGCTGTTTTGGTGGGAGGGGTTGGGATGTGTGACCTTGTTGGAGGAAGTATGTCACTGGAGGTGAGCTTTGAGATTTCAAAAGACCCCTGCCATTCCCAGTGTACTCTTAATTCTCTACTTGTGAATCAAGTTGTTCACTCTCAACTGTTCCTGCCATACCTTCCTTCATCCTTCATCATGGACTCTAACCCTCTAGAACCATAAGCCCAAATAAAGGCTTTTTAAAAAAAGAAGTTGCCTTGACTATGGTGTTTTATCACAGCAATAAAAAAGTAAGACAGTGGGTTTTAGGGATGAAACTTAGATTATCAGGTTTGTGTGACTAAATCATCTTACTGGTCCTCGATATATATTTTCAAAACCAATAATGGAATAGCAGGAAATAATACAGGTCTCCTTCTTTTTTAAAAATATTTATTTATTTATTATGTATACAACATTCTGTCTGTGTGCATGCCTGCAGGCCAGAAGAGGGCACCAGACCCCATCACAGATGGTTGTGAGCCACCATGTGGTTGCTGGGAATTGAACTCAGGACCCCGAAAGAGCAGGCAATGCTCTCAACCTCTGAGCCATCTCTCCAGCCCCCAATACAAGTCTTCTATGAGCTTAGTGGAGTACTGGATGCTGGAAGCTTAGTGGGGTACTGGATGCTGGGAGCTTAGTGGGGTACTGGATGCTGAGAGCTTAGTGGGGTACTGGATGCTGGGAGCTTAGTGGATGAGTACGGGAGGCGGATATTTGTGAGTGATTGGCTCTTCTTGGCCCCCTGGCTTGCTGTGTTTTCCATGAGGAAGGGACAGCAGAGAACCCTTCATGTTGTCCTAGTGTTTTGTGTCAGAGGGTAAAGAGTCTATAATAAATTGAATAACATCTGCCCCAATTTCATGCCTACCTGTGATGGTTTATCTTCTCAACCTGATTGGATTAAGAGGCACCTGAGGAATCAACAAGGAACCTATAAGTGTGTATATGAAGGTGTTTCCAGAGAGAGTGGCAGAACCCCATCTTACAGGCTGGGCATCCTAATGGAATAGGAGAGGGAAGACAGGTAGTGTGGGTATTGCTGCCTGCTGTGAGGTCCGGGGCTCCTTCAACATGCTACACTGCCATTCTGTCCGCTGAAGCATGTGGAGCTAAACGACCATGGATAAGATCCCTCAGAAATCATGAACCCAGACTCTTCCTCCTTAAGCTGTATGCATCAGGCATCCCATCACAGCAATGAAATCTGAGCCACACAGCCAGATCTAAGATCATGAAGTCAGACTGAGGCCCTACACTCACCACTAGTGTCTTACATGATGAGGGAGGAAAATGCCTCAAAGGTAGGGGTGGGAGCATCGGAACCAACCAAAGCCCAAGGAATTGAACAAAGCAGAGGTACTCTGCCTATATATAGCCTTGGCAGGGAAAGTCCTAGGGACCCCATGACTTCACACTGGGTTTTTGTGGTGCTGCGTTCCCAGTTTGTGCTCACTTTTTGTGGTTGTTCTACGACATACATACAACCTGGCTTCACATGTGAACTAAGGTACTGAAGGAGGCCAGTGTTCTGACAAATGCCCTAGAGAACTTCTCCACTGTTAGGATGTCAGGATGTGGCATGTGAGCTGAAGCAGAAACTCATGGGAGACAGAGTGCAGGGTGTGCCCCATACTGTCTACCCCACCAAGATCCCACAGCTGGAGCTGAAGTCAATTCCAACTCCAAATTTACATTGTTTTTGAGATAGAGGTCTTATTTAGCTGTAAATACAACATTGTAGCCAAGGATGGCCTTGAACTTGTGAACCTCTCATCTCCACTTCCTCCCTTTCCCCCAGTGCTAGGAGTCAAATGTGCCCTACTGCACCCAGTTTACACACAAGTTGGCACAGAACCCAGGGTCTTTGTACCTGTGAGGCAAGCACTTACCTAAGCTACATCCCAAGCCAAATTTATAAGTATTTTGAAAATGCTTCTCACTAATGGACCAATAATGTTTCTTCTAGTTTATTTTAGAAAAAAAAAAGACAGAAATTAGATGAAGGTTTATCTCTTCAGGGTGTTGACCATGACCTTATGTGGGAAAAGGTGGGCAGGCTAGATGTCCAGTGGTAAGGCAGTGGTGAGGCAGATGACAGAGTGTCCATGGGATGGAGTACTAAGAAGCCATTATAAATATTTATGAAAAGTATTTAATGTTAACAGAGAACTTTTAATGATGTAGGAGGAACCTATGTGGTATAATATTAACTGAAAAGAAAGCTGGGCATAAAATGTTTCAATATGATGTCAACATGACCAAGAAATATATGAGAAGACGTCAAGGAAATATGCCAAAATATCAGCGGTCACTGGGAAAGTTGTGTATGTTTAATTTTTTATATACTTCCTGTACTTTAAAATAACTTCCTGTGCACACAGTTATGCCCATAATCAAGAAAGAGGGAAGAAATTTAGAAATGCTCTGTGTGTTTTTCATTTTTATTTTCTCTGATGGATAGTTTGCACATCAGCAAACTTTGACTGGTGCTAACTACTTAGGCCAATCACAACACACATATACACACAGAGAGGTCACACAGGCTGTGCCAGGCTGGCCATGGCAAATGTACATCAAGTTACACAGGAGGAATTGTGGGACTGGCTCAAACACGCCACCAGATGGCTGGGACACAGTTGGATCACATTTCCTCTCCTGCTGCCTGTCAGTTGTTCTTCACTGAGATGTTGGGCCAGCGGGTGACCTCTCACTGGTACTCCCTGCAGCAGCCCTCAGTGGGTGAAGAGGATGCTGGTTGGCATCTGTTCTGGATCCCTTTCTTGACCACTCGACAGTGGCACCTGCAGCTCTCTGCAAACTGGTCCACCGGATCTGCTCTTGATCACTCACTCCTTCTCACCCCATTCCACTGTGGGTTGGACATGACAAATTGAGAAAGAGCCTGGAGCCTGGCAGATACACACCTGATATGAACTATGCCCAGATACAGAATGGGAGGGAGCAGGAGGCATAAACCCAACACCATACACAAGCTCAGCCTTCACAGACAGGCCAGTGTCTCTAGGAAAATGATTACAGTGGAGCCTAAGAGATGGGTGGACTATGTGGAACCCTCCAGGCTACAGTCACTGGGAGAGGACAAACAGGGAACAGGACTTCTATCTGACAGCAAAGCTGGGAGGGTGGATAGGTAATGGGTCCAACATGGTGCTAGATTATTGAAGTTCACAGCTATCCACACCCGGGGGTCATGCCCCTTTCCCAGTTTGTTCAAGTGGTAGGTTAATGAGGGTTTACTGTTTTAAGGGTGGTTGGATAACTGGCGAGACAGACTCCTGGGTTGGGCATGCTCTGGGAGGGCCATGCGACAGTGAGGGGTTCTCTATTGCTACACTCTGCACAGCGGTGGCTGGGCCCACCTGCCATGCCCATGGCCCGTGATAGCAGTCATGGGCTTGCCTTCAACCCCTTCTGCCTTGGAAATCTCTTAGACCCCTGTAAAATGGGGGCTTTGAGGACAAGAGGGTGGAAGGGATGGTCCCCATGGTTCTGGGGCACCCCACGTAGGAGTTACATGATGCTACACTGGGTGGCCCCACAGCAATCCTTGATGAGTGCCAGGCCTGTCTTGGCCACTGTTGGCTTGCTAGGTGGGGGATCTGCCTTCTTCTCTGCCCGGGAGCCTGAAGGAATGGAAAAGCAGAGGGAAAGAGAGAAAGGTAAGGAGAAGAAACCCCTGATCACTGGCAGTCCAACCCAAACCCAACCCATGACCAGGCCTTAGTATGGAGAATGGCTATGCATTCTATGTTCAACATTCATGGGCTTTCTTGTCACTCATTCCTCGGGTTCCAAGTGAGTCTACCTTCTAGTCAGTCCCTCTCATGTTAGTTTCCAGGCCTAGTGCAGGGTAAATGGGAAATTCTGTTCAATGCACTTTAACTCAAGGGTTCACATCTTTCAGTTTAGGAAAATGCTCAAGATATCTTTTCAGAATGCTCTCCTGGTCATCCTCCATTTTATCCCCTCAGAATGCCCATTAGATGTAAATTAATTTTGTTATTCTGTCCTCTCTCTTTGTAGAAGCTATTGTACTTTCCTCTTTGTTCTGTATCCTGAGTAATTTCCTCAGGACTGCCTTCCATTTTGTGAAGCATGCTTTCAACACATGTAACCCTAGCTGGTCTGGAACTCTTAATGTGATAGGATCACATATGGAACCTTAGCTGGTCTGGAACTCTTAATGTGATAGGATCACATATGGAACCCTAGCTGGTCTGGAACTCTTAATGTGATAGGATCACATATGGAACCCTAGCTGGTCTGGAACTCTTAATGTGATAGGATCACACATGGAACCCTAGCTGGTCTGGAACTCTTAATGTGATAGGATCACACATGGAACCCTAGCTGGTCTGGAACTCTTAATGTGATAGGATCACACATGTAACCCTAGCTGGTCTGGAGCTCTTAATGTACGTAGAGCAGGCTGGCTTTGAACTAACATGGATCCCCTTGTCCTTGCTTTCTGAGTGCTGGGATTAAAGATGTGCATCACCAATATCCAAGGATATCCACTTCTTTGTGTTTTTATTTTTGCTTTTTGGCTTTTTAAGACAGGGTTTCACTGTATAACAGCTCTGGCTGTCCTGGAACTAGTTCTATAGATCAAGATGGCCTCAGACTCACAGAGATCCACCTGCCTCTGCCTCCCAAGTGCTGGGATTAAAGGCGTGCACCACCATCTCCTGGCAGAATATCCACTTCTTACAACTGAAAGAGACCTTATTAATGTAGCAGTTAGAAATATCTGCCAAACATTACATCAAAAAAGAAAAGATATTGACACCAGGAGCCATGATCACTTTAACATCTGGTGGACAGGAGGTATTTCCAAACTTGTCTCATTAAAAACTCTTTCTGCTTAGGGTATCTCATAAAGCTAATAATTATTCTGAGAATTGTGTCTCTGGCTTTTCCAGATTCCAGCCCTAATAGCAGCTGGAACACCTGAAGGCCATAGTTGCCATCTTATTCTTAATGAAACACATCAGATTGGAACTATGGAAGGACAGCCGTTGCAGGACCAGCTGCTTACACTTGGGGATAATGACAGCATCAGGCTCATGGAACCAAAACGACAAAGACAATTGTAGCAAATCCTTAGACCAAGCATGGAGCACGTCAGGGCACGGACCTTGGAGACTGCATGAGCTGCAGACCCCCCCCCATTAGCCTGGCCCTACCTGCTTCCATCCCATGCTTAAGATGTGTATCTTATAAAGTGTGTCTTATGCCCCTACCCTCACTTGTTTAAAATCTCTGTCATAGGAAAGGGGGACCATGCAGGCACTCACTAGCTGAAGATTTGGTTACTTTGTCTTGAGGTTTTAACTTGATCCTCAGGAAATCAGCCATTTCCTTGTCTTCTTCCTGTTCCCTGGGAAGATGGACAAGGAAAAGAGAAGAGGAAAATAAAGTCAGCATGGAAAATGCCAATGGTGGCCAGAAAGAGGCCAAGCATGAGCTTGGGGAGTGGCGTGTAACATGTACATATGGCGTGTGACTCTGTGTTAGGTGAACCCTATCTCTAATTATATAGATGCTGACCCAGAGCTAGAGTGAGACCTCAAGACAGAAAGAAGAACACGTTCCTTGCTGGAGTTCAGTGAACTGGGAAGCATCCCTGTGCCTTCAAGCTACCCCAGACACTCTGACTCCCACAAGGGTCTAGGCCTGTCTCAGAGAGAAAGTTACCTTCGTCTTCAAGGCTACCAAGAATAAAATGGGTTTTGTGTAGCTCAGATGACTCTGGGAAAGTTCTCAGAGGACACATGATGAAGTAGCCCCCTACATGGAGAGAGACTCCGAAGGCTTTGTTCTGGGACAAAAATACCCAAGACACACAGCTGCACCCAGACCTAGCATCCTGGTTGCACAGCTCTAGAGCCAGGGGGGCTACAAGCCGAGATTGGCAGGTACAGGACAGGAAGCAGCATGAGGGGGAAAAAGGGAAAGCAAAGCACAAAGCTGGGAACTTGGGAGAAGCTGTCCTGGGGGCAGGTGTTTGTCCACTTTGACAGAAGTTTAGATGTAACCAGACGATGTGTAGGGCACTTTGTCCTCTAACGCATGACGGAATTTCTCCCTGCCTAGACTTTGAGGGATGAAATGGTGTTTCTCTTGAATAGGAAATAGGTTCTGAGGTCAGAAAGGTTTGGTGTCTGGGGAGCAATGGCAGAGGCCAAGCCTGTTAGGTAAGGCCATAGGTCCCAGGAGCAGACAATGGGTTTGCTGGGTGGTGCAGGGAGCAAAGGCTTGGGATCTGAGGGCCTAGGACCCACCTTAACCGTTCCACCTCAGCATCATCCACCAGGAAGTCTCTCTTCTGTACCAGTCTGTGAATCTTCTGGATTAGCTCATCCTCTCTCTGCTTCTGCAGCTTGGTCTTTTCTTTTTCTGGGAGGAAGAAAACAGTGGGGCAGCTATGATGGTGCTTGCTTGCAATCCCAGCATTCGAGGCTGAAGCAAGAGAATTCTGAGTTTGAAGTTAGCCTGGGACAACATGTGAGACCCTGTCTCAAGACACAACCAAACAGGCAGTGAGTGTGAACAGTGAAAGCCCTGAGTCTGCAGGGATAGGATCGGACCTGGGACTCTGCTGCTTTGTTCACTGATGAACTTGAAGAGGCTATATGACCACTCGTGTGTTTGTTTATTGTAGTCTGTGTGCTCACTCGTGTGTGCATGCACGTGGAAGCTAGTGTTCAACAATGGGGGTTGTGCTGGAGAGTTTTATGTCAAATTGACCGAGAAGAGAACCTCAGTTAAGAAAATGCCTACTTAATTAGTAATTGATGGGAAAAGGTCAAGATCATGGTGGGCGGTGCGACCCCTGGGCTGATGGTATGGGTTCTCTAAGAAAGCAGGCTGAGCAAAGCCATGAAGATCCAGCCAGTAAGCAGAATTCCTCCATGGCTTCTGCATCAGCTCCTGCCTCCAGGTTCGTGCCCTGTTTGAGTTCCTGTTCTGATTTCTTTTGGTGATGAACAATGATATAGAAGTATAAGCTAAGCAAACTCTTCCCCCCACCCCCAGCATCTTTGCTCATGGTGTTTCATCCCCCCCCAGCATCTTTGCTCACCGTGTTTCATCCCCCCCCCAGCATCTTTGCTCATGGTGTTTCATCCCCCCTCCCCAGCATCTTTGCTCATGATGTTTCATCCCCCCCAGCATCTTTGCTCACCGTGTTTCATCCCCCCCCAGCATCTTTGCTCATGGTGTTTCATCCCCCCACCAGCATCTTTGCTCACCGTGTTTCATCCCCCCCCAGCATCTTTGCTCATGGTGTTTCATCCCCCCCCCAGCATCTTTGCTCATGGTGTTTCATCCCCCCCCCAGCATCTTTGCTCACCGTGTTTCATCCCCCCACCAGCATCTTTGCTCATGGTGTTTCATCCCCCCACCAGCATCTTTGCTCACCGTGTTTCATCCCCCCCCAGCATCTTTGCTCATGGTGTTTCATCCCCCCCCCCCAGCATCTTTGCTCATGGTGTTTCATCCCCCCCCCAGCATCTTTGCTCACCGTGTTTCATCCCCCCACCAGCATCTTTGCTCATGGTGTTTCATCCCCCCCCCAGCATCTTTGCTCATGGTGTTTCATCCCCCCCCCAGCATCTTTGCTCATGGTGTTTCATCCCCCCCAGCATCTTTGCTCATGGTGTTTCATCCCCCCCCCAGCATCTTTGCTCACCGTGTTTCATCCCCCCACCAGCATCTTTGCTCACCGTGTTTCATCCCCCCACCAGCATCTTTGCTCATGATGTTTCATCCCCCCCAGCATCTTTGCTCACCGTGTTTCATCCCCCCACCAGCATCTTTGCTCATGGTGTTTCATCCCCCCCCCAGCATCTTTGCTCACCGTGTTTCATCCCCCCCCCAGCATCTTTGCTCACCGTGTTTCATCCCCCCCCAGCATCTTTGCTCATGATGTTTCATCCCCCCCACCAGCATCTTTGCTCATGGTGTTTCATCCCCCCCCAGCATCTTTGCTCATGATGTTTCATCCCCCCCCCAGCATCTTTGCTCACCGTGTTTCATCCCCCCCCCAGCATCTTTGCTCATGGTGTTTCATCCCCCCCAGCATCTTTGCTCATGGTGTTTCATCCCCCCCCAGCATCTTTGCTCATGGTGTTTCATCCCCCCCCCCAGCATCTTTGCTCATGGTGTTTTATTCCCCCCCCAGCATCTTTGCTCATGGTGTTTCATCCCCCCACCACCTTTGCTCACCGTGTTTCATCCCCCCCCCCACCATCTTTGCTCATGGTGTTTCATCCCCCACCAGCATCTTTGCTCATGGTGTTTCATCCCCCCTCCCCAGCATCTTTGCTCATGGTGTTTCATCCCCCACCAGCATCTTTGCTCATGGTGTTTCATCCCCCCTCCCCAGCATCTTTGCTCATGGTGTTTCATCCCCCCCCCAGCATCTTTGCTCATGGTGTTTCATCCCCCCCCCAGCATCTTTGCTCACCGTGTTTCATCCCCCCCCAGCATCTTTGCTCATGGTGTTTCATCCCCCCCCCCCAGCATCTTTGCTCATGGTGTTTCATCCCCCCCCAGCATCTTTGCTCATGGTGTTTCATCCCCCCTCCCCAGCATCTTTGCTCATGGTGTTTCATCCCCCCCCCCAGCATCTTTGCTCACCGTGTTTCATCCCCCCTCCCCAGCATCTTTGCTCATGGTGTTTCATCCCCCACCCCCCAGCATCTTTGCTCATGGTGTTTCATCCCCCCTCCCCAGCATCTTTGCTCATGGTGTTTCATCCCCCCCCAGCATCTTTGCTCATGATGTTTCATCCCCCCCACCAGCATCTTTGCTCACCGTGTTTCATCCCCCCCCAGCATCTTTGCTCACCGTGTTTCATCCCCCCCCAGCATCTTTGCTCACCGTGTTTCATCCCCCCCCAGCATCTTTGCTCATGGTGTTTCATCCCCCCCCAGCATCTTTGCTCATGGTGTTTCATCCCCCCCCCAGCATCTTTGCTCATGGTGTTTCATCCCCCCTCCCCAGCATCTTTGCTCATGGTGTTTTATTCCCCCCCCCAGCATTTTTGCTCATGGTGTTTCATCCCCCCACCCCCCAGCATCTTTGCTCATGGTGTTTCATCCCCCCCCAGCATCTTTGCTCATGGTGTTTCATCCCCCCCCAGCATCTTTGCTCATGGTGTTTCATCCCCCCCCCCAGCATCTTTGCTCACCGTGTTTCATCCCCCCTCCCCAGCATCTTTGCTCATGGTGTTTCATCCCCCACCCCCCAGCATCTTTGCTCACGGTGTTTCATCACAGAGCAGGAATCCGAACTAGGACGGGCCTTGTTCCCCAGGTTCTGTCTAACATTTTTGGTTTGTTTGCTTTTGGGGCGAGGGGGTGTGATGTGAGATTCCCCTCTGTATGCTGTGAATATGTTTTATTACCATTGGTTAATAAAGAAGCTGTTCTGGGCCTATGGCAGTGCAGAATAGATCAAGGTGGGAATTCCAAGCAGAGATAGAGGAGAAAAGAAAGCAGAGTCAGAGAGATGCCATGTAGCTGCTGAAGGAGAAAGATGTCTGCCCTGGAACCTTACCAGTAAACCACGAGCCTTGTGGTAAAATGCAAAATAATAGGAATGGATTAATTTAAGATGTAAGAGCTAGCCAATAAAAGCCAGAGCTAATAGGACAAGCAATGATACAATTAATATGGTTTCTGCATTATTATTTAGGTCTGGGCGGCTGAGAAATGAATGCATAGTCTCTGTCTATAGGGGTGCTGTTGGTTTTAGAGACAAGGTCCTGGTTGTCCTGGAACTCACTAGTAGATGAGGATGGCCTCAAACCCACAGAGATCTACCTGCCTCTGCCTCCCGAGTGCTGGAATTAAAGGCATGTGCCACCATGCCTGGTTTTGTTTGTGGTTTTTTTTTTAAATGTGTATGTGTGTGTTCCTGAGGATATGTGTGTGCACCATGCGCCCGAAGGTATCTGTGGAGGCCAGACATGCATGTTAATGGTCAGTCACCTTTTAAATGGTCAAATTCTTTAATGTGCCCAGAACTATGCTTATAGTCATGCTAAGTACAAATGTAATTCATTTACAGTCACAAGTTTTATTTAGCTTCCTGTATATATTTTCAAGATTAAGCCTAAAGCAAGTAACTAAAAACAAGTAAAGGTTTGTTTAACTTAATAGATAATGGTCCTCAAACTTTTCTCAGATCCGCTGAATTTGGTGTTTAGTGTTTAATGGAAAAAGCTTCCCATGGTAGAAAAAAAAAATGCCAGCTCCTATCAGCAGGGTTTCCAAAGAATATGGGACACAGATGACTCCACCTGACTGTGGTAACGCTAACCACTGGGCAAAGAACAGCCACATGCCTTACCCTCTGCCAGAGCCCTGCCCAAACTGTAGACACTTCTAGATTGACTGCCCGACTCTACCTCATCAAATTCTCCTCTACAGGAAAATTCCTCAGACCTTCTGGGTCTGGCAGCCAAAGGCTGAGGCTGCCTATGCAGCCACTGGAGATGTGATGTGGTCCTGTGTAGCCCTGTGCAGCAGCTGGAGATGTGTGGTCCTGTGTGACTGACAGCCCTGTGCAGCCGCTGGAGATGTGTGGTCCTGTGTGACTGACAGCCCTGTGCAGCCGCTGGAGATGTGTGGTCCTGTGTGACTGACAGCCCTGTGCAGCAGCTGGAGATGTGTGGTCCTGTGTGACTGACAGCCCTGTGCAGCCGCTGGAGATGTGTGGTCCTGTGTGACTGACAGCCCTGTGCAGCCGCTGGAGATGTGTGGTCCTGTGTGACTGACAGCCCTGTGCAGCCGCTGGAGATGTGTGGTCCTGTGTGACTGACAGCCCTGTGCAGCCGCTGGAGATGTGTGGTCCTGTGTGACTGACAGCCCTGTGCAGCCGCTGGAGATGTGCGGTCCTGTGTGACTGACAGCCCTGTGCAGCCGCTGGAGATGTGTGGTCCTGTGTGACTGACAGCCCTGTGCAGCCGCTGGAGATGTGCGGTCCTGTGTGACTGACAGCCCTGTGCAGCCGCTGGAGATGTGTGGTCCTGTGTGACTGACAGCCCTGTGCAGCCGCTGGAGATGTGCGGTCCTGTGCAGCCCTGTGCAGCCGCTGGAGATGTGTGGTCCTGTGTGACTGACAGCCCTGTGCAGCCGCTGGAGATGTGTGGTCCTGTGTGACTGACAGCCCTGTGCAGCCGCTGGAGATGTGTGGTCCTGTGTGACTGACAGCCCTGTGCAGCCGCTGGAGATGTGCGGTCCTGTGTGACTGACAGCCCTGTGCAGCCGCTGGAGATGTGTGGTCCTGTGTGACTGACAGCCCTGTGCAGCCGCTGGAGATGTGTGGTCCTGTGTGACTGACAGCCCTGTGCAGCCGCTGGAGATGTGCGGTCCTGTGTGACTGACAGCCCTGTGCAGCCGCTGGAGATGTGTGGTCCTGTGTGACTGACAGCCCTGTGCAGCCGCTGGAGATGTGTGGTCCTGTGTGACTGACAGCCCTGTGCAGCCGCTGGAGATGTGTGGTCCTGTGTGACTGACAGCCCTGTGCAGCAGCTGGAGATGTGTGGTCCTGTGTGACTGACAGCCCTGTGCAGCCGCTGGAGATGTGTGGTCCTGTGTGACTGACAGCCAAAGACCAAGACCTCTGCCTCCTAATGAAGGCATCAAGATCACTGTCTAGGTAGCGGGTAAGACTCTCTCATTTTAATTGCTACATAGACCATTTGGATTATACTTCCTCCTGCTATAATTCATTCTTTTCAGATCTCTGATGGTGTTGATGGCTAACTATAGCTTTGTCAGTTTGGCAGTGGCAAGTACCAGCTCCTCTCTGCATGGCTGCATCTGCCTGGTCAGTTTATTTCCTTTGTAAAATCTGGCCTCACTTTTCTAGAGCCACTAGGTTTCCTGCTAAGAAAGACAGACACAGAAACAGCTTCCCTTGGTGACTGACTTCACTCTGAAAGAGATAAATTCACAAAACAGGTTTCAACATAATCTTTACTATTATTTAAAGGAACTTGCTTTGCAATGACTACTCTGAGTAGTCAATCACTTGTGTCTCCTGGTAATTGATTAAATGGAAAAAGAAAAGTTTTGATGTTTATTTAAGTGGTGTGTGAGGGTCTAAGAAAGTAATTTTGTTTGTTTGTTTGATCGGTTGGTTGGTTTTTCAAGACAGGGTTTCTCTGTGTAGCTATGACTATTTTGGAACTTGCTTTGTAGATCAGGTTGGCCTTGAACTCACATAGATCCATCTGCTTCTGCCTCCCAAATGCTGGAACTAAAGTTGTGCACCACCACCATCTGGCTTGAAGAAGGTTATCTTACGGTGTGTAAATGTGAGTTGTAAAGGAAGTGATTTAAGATATGTAAAAAATGAGAAATGTTTCAGATTTTTTCTCTCATTATGCTGTTGTTATATTAAGACTTCAAAAGTTCAGAGTTTTAACAATAACCAATGGAGTTCTTATAAGAACTGTCCTTAGTAAAGCACTGACTAAAGCTCTCATTGTGTTGAAAACATCTCTGTCTATTCTATGTATTCAACCATCTGGACAGAGGAAAAAGTGTTCATGCTTTTAATCCAGAATTATTTTTTGGGTTCTCAAGCTTTTTCTATGACTCAAAAGTGTGAGTCAACTGCTTTTTCTACAATGTGAATTTCAGAACAGATTACTGACAGTAATAATACTAACATAGCTAAAACTGTTACCTCTTTTTGTAAAATTAAAAATTTCCTCTAAGTTTGAGGAAGTCATAAGACTTGGATCTACCTGTCACAGGTCAAACAGACTCCAGACAAGTACTCTGTTAATCAACAGCTCAGGTTTCCCCACTTGCCTATTCCTGAAGATGGGATCTCTCTCTCTCTCTCTCTCTCTCTCTCTCTCTCTCTCTCTCTCTCTCTCTCTCTCTCTCTCTCTCGACTTCCCCCAGCTCCAATTACCAAGAACAGAGGTCTGGAAATTTTAAATGAACACCTAAGATAAAAATTTCCCTTGCTGGGGAGTGGTGGCACACATATTTAATCCTAGCACTTGGGAGGCAGACAGCCTGGTCTGTGAAGTGAATTCCAGGACAGCCGGAACATAGAGAAACCCTGTCTTGGAAAAAAAAAAATTCCCCTAAACTCCTTAACTTTCCCTTCAGTTCCTAGTCTATATCTATCCCAACAGATTTCCAAGGAACTGCTCCAAAGCTTCCTGTAATGGGTCAGCACCAGGGTTCCTTGGCACCTATGTCCAGATAGGTCCAAAGCAGCCTGCACTTCACTAGTCCCCGGTGATCTCACAGAACCTGAGCAACAAGCAAAACAGATATTCCTCAGCCTACACTCCTCTCTCCCTTCCCATCCTCTGACATATTCCAGCCTTCCCGGACCCACAACAATGCCTTAATTTCAGCAGGAAGTAGTTACAGAAGAGATTGTCACCTCTTATCATCAACAAAAGGCTGGAATGGTAGGTTTCCAAGACACTCAGGACAAATGGCTGACTGAGGTGTCTTAGCATTAAAGCAGATGCTGGCTGCCAGGTTCCCCCAGCATCACAGGTTATGGAGTCCTGGCTCCTCCCAGCACTTCTCACCCCCACCCCTCCCCTAATCCTCTCCAGCCCATGGGTTTTGCTTCTCTTCCCCCAGTTTCTCCTTTTCTATATAACTAGGTCATTTTGGCTTTGCCTGCTCTCTTGGCTCTTTTAGTTCCTGTGGGCTTTCTTGGTCCTCTTGACCCCTCTCTCCTCTCTTTTCTCTTCTTCTCTTGCTCTTCCCCCATCTCGAGATCCTCCTCTCATGGCCTGGTCTATTCTGCTGACCATGTTCAGCCTGGACTCTTCCAGATGCCTCTGGCTGTTCTCTCCCTCATATCTACAACAAAAACCTTCTCTCAAATACACCTCGGAACGGTTATGTCCTTATTTCCATTCACTTTGCATAAGAAGTCCACCTCATCTATTGTACCACACACCCTGGTCCTTAATGCTCCTACATGCTTGCTTCTACTTTTTATTTCCTCAGCTAGGACCACCATTTATCCTCCCTAAACTGGTTTCCCTGGCCCATAGCTTCTGTCTCCCCTTCACTGTCTGTGCTGGGGTGGTCTCCTCGCCCTCTCTGCCCAGCTGGGTGTATTCCTTGACTACTTTGAGCATCCAGTGTTTTGCTATAGATTGTCATAGAGCTCTTGTAAGTTGCTTGTTTGGTTAGTTTGAAATAGGCAGCCCTCATACTCATGATACTTATGCAGCAGCTTTTCTAAGTCCTGACATTATTATTATTTAAATATGACCCTGAATATCCTCTTATATATATTAAATCACTTCCAGACTGCCTGTAATATGGGACATGTACAGATAGTCAGTAAGCGCTTGTTATATGCACCAGCCATGCCAACTAGTTCCAAGTTTTAGGAGAATAAATCAAGTAAAACACTTGCCAAGGTCAAGTTCTTGACGCTGAAGCTGTGTCTATTAATAGTCCTCCCTTAGCACTGCCAAACTCCTACACATGCTGTCAGAGACATGAACTGAGACAGATGCATGATCCAGTCAACAGCTGTGATGTTAGTCTTAGAATCAACTGAAAGGAGAGCTGCCTAAACAACCATGAGGGGTTCTCTTAATCAGGTTACTGGAAGTGGCAAGACTGACATCAAATGTGATTGGCACCTTCTCGTTACAGCACAGATAAAAGTTGCGAGAAAGAAAACTTTGGTTTTTGCCTATTATTTATCAGTGTTTGTGAAGTCATCTACCTGCTTCCTGCTGCTGTGGCTGTTACATTCCTTTGCAGATCTCAGAACCAGATTCTTTGACAACGACTGACTCTACAGTAATCTGCCAGGCCCTCAGGGACATATTGGGACCACTGAGGCAAGACTGAGCAGCAACTGGCCTCTCAGCCTCTCCAGTGTGCAGAGACCAGAGACTATCACGTAAGCCAACCTAATTTAAAAATCCCCTTTAAATACATATTCAACCTATGGGCTCTGTTCCTCCAGAGAATCCTGACTAATATAACAGGCATCTGAATGGTTATTCCTTTGAGAAGCAGAAGGCCCATGGGGCACCTAACCCAGAGTGTTTTGGGGAGGACAAGGGATCAGATAATCAACATTGTTGACAACTGATGTAGATTTAACCCCATTATGAAGCTTATGACCGCTCCACTCTCCCTGTTTCCACACATTAGAAACATGGCAGTGATGGGTCTGAGCCAAAGTATACATTCACCTTGGGAATAATTCGACTTGAGCAGCTTTATCGTATTTTTGAAGTGCTGAGGTTCAGAACCTGGTCCCTGCACATACTAGGAAAGTAATCTGCCATTGAACTGTTCCTCTTAGTCCCTCAGGAGATTGATGTTAGGTATATGACTCTTCCACATTCAGAGAAAGAAAAATTGAGTCTTGGGGGGAAAAAAGTGGCTTGCTTAAGGTCAAAGGTGACCCTGTCTGACATAAACTAATGCTTACCTTGTTTGTTTGAGGTGTGGTCTCAGTCAGTAGCCCAGGCTGGTTTTGAATGAGTGGGCCATCTTCCTGCCTCCTGCCTCCCAAGTGCTTAAATTATGGGTGTGTGCCACCATACCCTACATAGACTTGTGTTTAAATCATGGAGCCGCCACTAGGAAAAGAGACAACAACCTCACTCCTCCCAATCCCGTGAATACAGAGGGCAGGTGAGGAGCCCTAGGCAGTGGCTAAGAAAGGGTGCAGTCACTCACATTACCTGGGATAGCGACCAAGTTCTGCAACTCCTGCTTCAGGTCCATGATGTCCTTGCAGAGCTGAATGTCATCCATCCTGTGGGGGAGGGGGCACCACAGGAGACGTTACTTCAGAAAACACACCTTGGCATCACCCTGGTGTGAACCCAGGAGGCTGGTGAGAGTGGTGCCCCTTCCACGGGCTATGCCAACTGCTTAACTTGGTTGAAGGAGCCTGTTTCTGGGTAAGTCTGGGTAGTCACCGCTCTTTTCCTTGCTGTGACAAAGTACCTCCCAAGAATTAACTTAGGGGGAGGGGATGGTTATTTAGGACAATAGTTCTGGGGGCTACAGTCTACCATTGGAAGGAAGGCAGGGGACCAGATGGGTCTGTAGCCACATGAGTCTGGAAGCTCCTTTTATACAGTCCAGGCCAGGAAACAGAGCACTTGGATAGGAACCTGGCATATAGAACCCTCTGCCCCCACAGCTAGCCAGACCCCACATCCTTGAAATCGTAGAACCTTCCACAACAGTGCCACCGTGTTTGGCCAGAAGCGTGACCCCCAGCCCCTTGTTTTTGTATGGTGTATTTATCTCTCACTACCGTGAGGCCTCTGAGCTTCTTCCTGCTAAGGTCTTTAACACGTGTAACGATTATACCCACCAGTGACTGATCACAAATGTCTGTGTTTTTCACCCCACTCCTAGCATCCAAGATCCCAGGACCAGGGTAGGGATCCCAGGCTTTAGTCTACACCTCTTGATGCCAGAGGCAGGCCAGGAATTTTTCAAGACTTGGCTTAGAACATTCTAGCAGGCTACCTTGAATGAGCCAGGGCTTGCCAGAAGGACACAGACTGCCTACTGCCTGTTGGTTTGTAACCTTAGTAGTTCCCTAGACCTTAGCACAACTGACTCCATGATGGAAGTACCTTTCAGGCCATAAAACTCATCATGTAGATAGCACCACCTGAAAAAATGTAAAAAAAACCTGTGAGGTGAAACAAACCCTTTCCCCTCCAAGCTGCTTTTGATCACAGGGTTTATCACAGCAATAGATATCCTAACTAACATCGAGCGAGACTAAACACATGCCCACATTCATACAGCAGAGCTGTTTGGCTTGAAGAAATGCACTGAGCATGTGAGACCTTTGATATGTGAGATAATAGGATGTCATTTAGGGTCCTGATAGTTAATACTGTCAATCTAGAATTACCTAGGAGACAACCCTCTGAGCATTCCTTCAGCCAAACCTGACAACCTGGGTTCAATAACCAGGACATGTAGAAACAATCCGGGCCTCCCACATCAATCATCAAACAGGAAGATGCCCCCACAGACTTGCCCATAGGTCACTCAGATGGAGACATTTCCTCAGTTGAGGTTCCTTTTGTAGATAACTCTAACTTGTGTCAAGTTGATATAAAAACTAGCTAGCACACTAGAGTGTAAGCATCAGTGTTATCCCTGGAGTGCGGATGAGCCCACAAGTCTCCAGAGAGCCCTGGCTCCCATCATGCTGGGGAGCAAGGTACAGAGAGCAAAGAGAAGCCCCTGGAACATCCTGGAAGGCCTGGCTATCAGTTATCTCCATTGATGTATCCTGGGTTGTAACCAGATCTTTCCTGGATGAGACACTTATTCCCAAAAAGAACTTCAGAACCCCTTGAGAACAACTTACTTTTTTGTTCAAGAATATTCTAGACTGAGTTTTGATTCTTTTGTGTGTATGTGGTGTATATGAACTTTAATTTACCTTTTATTTTACATGTATGCATGTTTGCATCATGCCTGCTTGTATGTCTATTTACCATATGTGTGCCTGGTGCACACGGAGGCCCAAAGAGGACATTGGATTCCTTGGTACTGGAGTTACAAATAGTTGTGAGCTGCCATGTGGGTGTCACCGGGTTCTCTGGAAGAGCAGTCAGTGCTCTTAATCACAGAACCCCCTCCCCCTCCCCATCTGGCAATCCTCATTAGCAGCTCTATGCTTCAAATGTGCCCTCCACAACTTGTGTTAAGATTAAACAGTCATTGAAATTTGTTTGTCTTATGAGAGAGGTGATTCAGTCAGGAGAGCATGACACTTTTGAAGGCTGAGGTGTTCCCTGACCTGGGAAAAGAGGGACTACATTAGTTTTGAGAAAGGGTCTCTCACTGAACCTGGAACTCACTGATTGGGTTAGATTGGCTGGCCCGTAAACCCTCAAACCCCCCTGTCTGCACCTTCCCTGCACTGGAATTACAGGCCTGCAATGCTGGCTTTTTCATGTAGTGGCTTGGTGACTGAACTCAGGATTTTATGGTTACATGGCAAGCAATCTGCTGACTAAGCCATTCCCAGCCCCTTCTCTGTAGTTTTTTATTTTCATTTTTACAATAAATTCTTTTTATTTAATTTTTAAATTTGTAGTATTACTACTATTACAACAACAACAACTACTACTACTACTACTAATAAATGTGTGAGTATACATGTATAGTATTAGAGATGGAATCCAGGGCCTTGGTCAAACTAGATAAATGATTTCCCATTGGGCTACCTGACCCACCCAGCACCTTTCTAGATAACTTTGAAAGGTTGTACATTTTAATTGCATGGGTCACTCCTTTCTTTGGAGACCATATAACTACAGTTGCCTCAGAAGACCCTCCTCCATTCCCTGTCCTCTTCTGTCTCACCTTTAGCCTGTGAGCTGTGGGACCACATCTTCCCAATCTGTGACCAAACCTTTCCTAAGTCAGAGCACCTTTGCCTCTCAAACTAATTCCTGTGTAGCCTTCAAAACAGTCCAGGGCCTCCTTCTGGAACCTTCCCTATGCTCCCAGGCTGGTTCAGTTCCTTTCCTTTCATGGTATCCCAGCTTTTGTGTTCCCCAAACAGAATGTGCCCTCCTTAAAGGGACTTGACTTCTGTTTCCTGCATGGCACACCTCAGTCAATATGTGATCTTTTTAAGAAAGCAAGCAAGCAGGTGGACATAGAGAAGAGCACACATTCCTAGATTCCATCAAAACAAGACTTAGAGCTTCCAATGCAAGTAGAAAATCTCAAATCCCATGAGCGAGACACCAGGAGGTCTCGACATCTATCGAAGGTGCTAAGTCTTTTGAGAGAAACCCAGTTAAACACTGGTAGTTTGGGTGATGCAGCTTTGCATTTTGTCAATGGCCTCCCCCGCCCTCCCATGGCCCATCACCTGCCAAGACTTACTGCCAATGCTGTCTCCCTTCCACACCCTCTATCCCTACTCCCAAAATTTACTCGTCTCTCACACTGACACCAACAAAAGCTAACACAGAGCTGACAATGTCCTGCCAGCCTGTCTCTGGTCCCAGCACCGCCTAGTGCAATGCTTACTGCCTGTAAGGGCACACATTCTAGTTCTCACTCTGTCAACCAAGTTCATACAGCTGGCACGATTCTAGAGAAGATAAGCTGGAACAGTTGCCGCTGGAACACTGCATGCAGATGTCACCCAGATAGCTTCCCCCGTCTTTGTTCCATTTTTGTGGCCCAGAATCAGGCCAGGTGTGGTCACATACCCACCCAGGCATATCTCTGAGAATTTGAGGCTAGTCTGGTCTACATAGTGAGTTCCAAGACAGCAAGAACTACACAGATGGATCCTGTCTCTAAAATCAAGATAAATAAATACCTAAGTGGGTAAATGAATCAACACCCCAGGAGTAAGCCTGGGAGCTGGGTTTTCTTGGCAGGGTTTGGAGATACTTCAGTCCCATTCTGCATTTTCTATTATCATTCAAAACCTCTTCACTGTGTGAAAAATACTTTTGACATAGGTAATAAAATACTTTCCCCAATTTTTTGGGGGGGTCATGTAGCCTAGGCTTTTATAGCTGAGGCTGGCCTTGAACTCCTGACCCTCCTGCTTCTATCTCTCAAGTGCTGAGACTGTGAGGAGAGTAGCCAGGCCCAGTTCTGTCTTGTATAATATGTAAGTGAAACATTTGGTAGAGAGTCATGCTATTTTTAAAAATTGATTTGTATCACACAAATCCCAAGTAAAATAATTTGGTGGGCTTGGGCTGGGCATGGCAAAGGGATGGAGGAAAGTAATCTCAGCTGCAGAATGGCAGATGTCCTGTCCCCTCCCACGCCCAGAGGATCCCCCTCTGAAGCCCTCAGCTGTCTCCAGCCACCTCCTGCAAGTCTCATCAGAGCTGCTGCACCAGCAGATGTAGCAGTTTATGGGGCATGAGGTCCTTGTGCTCACAGACAAGCACTAGAGGAACCAGAAATGTTAAATACAAAGGGTGTCGCTTCAAAGGGAGAGAGGCTGGGAGTGGAGGTGACTTTAGCCTGGTGATGTTTGCACTACCTGTGTGGCTGAGAGCACATCAGATCCTCCTCAGACCCTTTATATGAATTCAGTTTTCTTAATCTATGAGTTCTTCAAGAGTCTGACCGCAAGTTGTTTTTATATTTAGGAAGGTGCCACATGCACTTTACAAAGAGTTTTGATGATCATGTCTTAAGCTTTACTGTGTACGTGGGTTTGAGCTAATTATCACCTGGGAGTTTCCCCCAATCGTAATGTGCTATGAATGACGTGGGGTCAGACTCGTGAAGTCTGAACCAACACCTACTACTGAGTCATGCGGAACTGGACCGGCTTCTTCTCTCTGACTGACTGTTCTTATCTCTGTGACATGAGGGGAATATGGAAAGGGTTTGAGAGAAGATAGTAGGAGGAGCTGGAGGAAGGAAACGATGGGGAAAGTGATTTAATTCTATTTCAACTAAAATGTATTTTGGGGACTAGAGAGACGTCTCGGCTTTTAAGAGCACATGATGCTCTTGCAAGGGACCTGGGTCCAGTTCCCAGCACCCACACACTGAGTATAATAGGAAGGGCCTTGGTCCTTCCTCAGAGTAAGGTGTCTTGTCCTCTCTGGAGAGTGGATGGGGGGAGTGAAGGTATGGGAGGAGATGAGGGAGTGGGAACTGGGATTGGTATATAAAATGAAAAAAGGTAGCTTGTTTTCTTTTTAAAAAATAAAATAAAATTTAAAAAGACCTTTTTTTAAAGAGGGAGATTGGACACACAAGAGAGAGGTGAAAGATGGATTTAAAGAGGTAAAGTGAGGACTTGGGGAAGGAGCTGCAAGCTGTGAGAGCCAGCCATGATGAGCTAAATGTGAACAGATTGCCCAAAGGAAGTTCTTTTTTTTTTTTAAAGATTTTTTTATTATGTACACAGAGTTCAGTCTCCATGCCTGCAGGCCAGAAGAGAACACC
The DNA here is from genome assembly GCF_037038515.1 of Microtus pennsylvanicus. Taxonomy (NCBI): domain Eukaryota; kingdom Metazoa; phylum Chordata; class Mammalia; order Rodentia; family Cricetidae; genus Microtus; species Microtus pennsylvanicus. The sequence continues at coordinate 103,158,471 of NC_134589.1, read as the reverse complement.
AGATCTCATTACAGATGGTTGTGAGCCACCATGTGGTTGCTGGGAATTGAACTCAGGACCTTTGGAAGAGCAGTCAGTGCTCTTAACCTCTGAGCCATCTCTCCAGCCCCAAGGAAGTTCTCTTTTTCCAACCATTATCACCTGCCAGTGGAGGACTCAGCCATAGATAAGTAGGAGGCCTGAGTCTCAGTAGTTTACCCTGAAGCAATACCTGGTTGCAGGAAGAACCACAAACTGAGATTACCTGAGCACCACCCAAGAACAGACCATCCAAAGGAAATGCCTAATGATCGCTGAAGACAGGATCACCTGCCAGCACACACCCACCAGGACACCCCTAGACAAATGTCAGCCAATCAGGGGTCCTGAACCTCAGAAATCCCTCACCCCCAAATATAAAAACCCAACTCTAACTGAGCTTTCAGTTTATTCTAATACGCTAGACATGCAGAGTGTGTAAACTTGCATAAAATAATGGCTCTTTGCTTTTACATAAGGGACTCGATATTCTTGTTGACTTTTGGGGGACTTTGCAGATTTGGGCATAACACAAGCCAAGGAAAGCAAGTGTTGTGAGATGCTATTCTGAGTATAATGGCCATTGCTGTCTTCTCTCTTTTTATCTGTGTGTTGTGTGTATGTGTGTGTGTGCACGTGCATGCGTGCACACATGCGTGTGGTGTGTGTGTGTGTGTGTGTGCACACACAGGCATGTGTATGCATGTTTGGAGGAGCTCCATGTTTATACATATGTGGAGCCCAGAAAGGTTGGGTATTTGGCTCAATTGCTTCCCACCTCCATTGCTGAGACAGTTCTTACAGAATCTAGAGATGGCGGCCAGCGAGCCTAGGAATCTGTGTGGTTCTGTTCGCTGGGGTTGGGGTTATAGGTGCTTGTCTCCATGACCAGCTTTTACGTGGGTGCTGGAATCTGAACTCTGGTGGCCACAGCAAGCGTTTTATCCACTGAGTAATCCACTATGACCATTTTAATCAGGGCAACTGAGTCAACCTGTAAATGTCCCTCAGAATGGAGCCCTTTGGGATTCCCCCATAATAGGGTGGGAGGAAGGTCTACCTGAGATCCTGCCCACTGTCTCCAGCAGCACCTCCCAGCTGTACCTAATCTGCCTGGATACTGGTGGTCTCAGGTGGTGCTGGAATGCATGGCGTACATGGAAGGTTACCTGAAGAGACCCAGCTATGCCACCCTGAGTTGAGTGGTCATCCATGCCAGGGGGAAACTTTTCAGGGGTAAGTAACCCCTCACCCTTGCTCCTGAAAAACAGGCCTAATAAGTTTGTTGATTCACCAAGATAGCTTAGTAAAATAGTTTCTTTGGTCAGCTGGGCACTGTCTGGGGTGGGTAAATGTTTGGTCATGCCCCCCCCCCCGAAAAGTTCACACAATAGCAAAACCCAGAGCTGCAGAAGGCAGGAAAGGCTCTTTCTTGTCCAGGAGCCTCAGCTAAGAGAGGCATCGACTGTGAACCAGGGCGGTGATTGTCAAGACTTCTGGCCTCCAAAACTGTAGAGAGAACAAATGGTCATTGCCTAAGACTGGGTCTCTATGCCTGGTCCTACAGCCCACCGAGAACTGGAGCAGCACTGTCCATTCCTGGAGCCTAGGCATGCCCTCCCCTGCACAAAGAGCCATGCTGCTCACACCCACTGACCCCAGAGCAGCTTGAGATGGGACAGTCTGACACCTGGAGAAGCAGGAAGCTGAGAACTCACCCACTCACAAAATCTTCACTGAAAGCCAGTACTGAGCTTGGCCATATATCTGGGGTCCTGAACATTGCCACTAATGCTGAAAACAATGAGTGTAAATGGCTCAATACTGGTGGCCCTTGTTGAGATCAGCATCCAATAAGAGACTGTGGAACTCATATCAGACTTACAAACACAGACACAGCTTCTGAGAAGAGGATCAGGTGCTGGGGAGATGGTTCAGTTAATAAAATGCTTGTCCCACAAGCGTGAGGACTTGAGTTTCATCCCTAGTACACATGTAAAATGTCAGGCTTGGTAGCAGGTACCTGTAACCCCAGAATGTGGAAGTGGGGACAGGAGAATCTCTGGGGCTTGATGACTAGCCATTCTAGTCAAATTGGTGAGCTTAAGGCCAAGGAGAGACCCTGCCTCAAAGGAGGTGGACACTGTTCCTAATGTGGATGTTCTCTGACCTCCACATGCACTAACTCACATGTGGAAGCACACATACACATATAAACACACTAATAGATACTTCTGGCCTCCACATGTACATACACACATGTACACCTGCGTATATATGAACACACACATACACAGAGTCACAGTGGTAAGACAGAAGGGCACAGATGGGGAAGGTGGCTTCCTGCAGCAAGAGGAAGTTCACTGCAGCCGCTGTGATAAAACACTGGGCAGTTTATAAACAATAAGGCTAAAAGCCCAGCCTACATTCAGAATGGGTCTTCATATCTCAGTCACCCACAGAAACTCCCTTATGGACATGCCAAGAGGTGTGTCTCCTAGGTGACTCTAGATTCTGTCAAGTTGACATTGTAGATTAACCAATTCCTATTTAATCATCAAAAGTCCAAGCTTTAATGCCTCCCCTATTCCCCCAGAGACTCCCAACCCATCCCTGGATGCACCCAGTTAAGACCATAATGCTGTAGGAAATCATACAGCCAATAGCCTTTAAGTTAGCCACTCACTGGGGCGTGGCCTCTTCTACCATTTATGCCGATGTAAAGCATGCATCTGGCCTCTTTTCTGGCGCAGGATTCGGTTTCTGTTCTCCGTTCCAGCAGAGGATTCTGATCTGTGAGTCTACCCCTAAATACATAACTCTATTATTCTCAATTCTGAGCTAGTGTGGGATTTCTTTTAAGCATCCTTCTTCACCAAAGAGGAAACAAGACGTGGAATATGGAAGAGAGGTAGTGCCATGTAATAGAATGTAGAAGAATATAAATGGGTTAATTTAAGTTATAAGAACTAGCTAGGAACAAGCCTAAGTTATAGGCCGAGCTTTCATAATTAATAAGAAGTCTCCATGTCAGTATTTAGGAGCTGTCTGACAGGACAGAAAAAGACCTGTTACACAATTCCATTGACCCAACACTCTTGTGAAAACTGATCCATTTAGTTGGAGAAATACAGCCCCTTGGCCATAAACTATATGTTCTATTTTTTTATATAAAATGTTCATTGGAGTTTTACTTGCTTGTATGTCTGTGTGAAGCTGTCAGAAGCCCAGGAGCTAGAGTTACAGACAAGTGTGAGTTGCCCTGTGGGTGCTGGGAATTGAATCCCAGTTCTCTGGAAGAGCAGTCAGTGCTCTCAACCACAGAACCGTCTCTCCAGTCCCAAATTGTACATTCTTAAGTGGCTAAGAGAAAATTTTACACTAATTTTACCAAAAATGTTAAAAGTTGAGGAAACTGTTTGTAAACTATACACAAAGGAGGCAGAAAGCATATACAGTCGGTGGAGTCACAGAGCTACAGCGGGCTGGCACCCTGCCCCAGGGTAACTGCTCTGTGATGCTTAAAACATTGCACCCTGTCTCCTCCTGGCTCCTTCATTTCCTTAGAGCTAAGTGGTACAGCGAGCTGGTTAATTGTTTATGTAAATTTTATTTTATGTGATGTCCTTATTAAATGCCTGTATTGATTTTTGTGAATTTCCATCTTTATACAAGTCTTTTACCTATCATGTTTTTTTTTTTGTTTTTGTGAATTTGAATCTGTGTATGCATGTGAAGTCCAGGGGGAACCTTGGGTATTCTTCCTCATATACCAACCACCTTATATTCTGAAACAGGCTCTCGCGTTGACCTGGAGCTTACTGATTAAATTAAGCTGGATGACTGGTAAGTCTCCTCTTGTCTCGACCTCCCAGGGCTAGAATTATAGACATACCACCACCAGTACAACCAGCACCAGCACCACCACCACCACGCACCCCCTGTTTTATGTCAATTCTGGAGATTAACCTGAGGTCCTCGTGTTTCTGCACCAGACATGTCACTGTGTACCATGTATGTGCATGCCTGAAGCTGGTGTGTACACATGGGTGTATATTATTTTACCATATAACCAGGCTATAATCAATTTGTGCTTTCTACTGCTATAAGATCTGAGCTGCTTCTGATTTTGTTTTGAGTTTTATGAACACTGTGGAGTCTTCCATCTGTTGCTCGTCTGTGAGAATTTTTTTTAAAGATTTATTTATTAATTATGTATACAGTGTTCTGCCTGTGTGCATACCTGCACCCCAGAAGAGGGCACCAGATCTCATTACAGATGGTTGTGAGCCACCATGTGGTTGCTGGGAATTGAACTCAGGACCTTTGGAAGAACAGTCAGTGTTCTTAACCGCTGAGCCATCTCTCCAGCCCGTCTGTGAGAATTTTTGTAGGGTAATTATCTCCCCATTTCTTTCCTCCCTTTGTGATATAACAAGACCGGCTTAACAACAAAATCAACTGGGTGTGGGACACAGTGCAGTGGTAGAGCACTTACCTAGCATGTTCAGGATCCTGGTTCAAAGACTGGAGAGATGGTTTATGGGTGGAAAAGAGGGTCTTACTAAGTTACCAGGCTGGCCTCCAGCTCACACTGTCCTCTTGCCTCTGCCTCCCAAGTGCTGAAACAACAGGTGTGCACCAGTGCACTCAGCTCCTGGACTACTTTTGTGGCTCAGGAATTGACCACAAAAGGGATTAACCCTTCAGTCTTGTGCAGGCTTAGGCAGTCATCCTACCTGGATCACAGCTCCAGGCCTGAAACAGGTTATGGTAACCTGGAGTTACCTGACCCTTGCTTGACCATGAAGCTGGAACACCAAGGGCTTGTTAGGTAAAACATATTTCTCTCTTTGCCCCACCCAAATCCATCCCACAATCCCCTGTTGCAGAAAATTTGTTTATACTGTGAAGATGTATCTCTGTGATTGGTTTAATAAAGAGCTGAACAGCCAATAGCTAGACAGGAGAGAAGAGGTGGGACTTCTGGTCAGAGAGAGGAACTGGGGATGAATCTAGGTCACACAGTTGGTAATAGAAACTAGATCTGGTTCAGTGGTTAAGAGCCCTGACTGCTCTTCCAGGGGATCTGGATTCAATTCCCAGCACCCACACGACAACTCACAACTGTCTATAATTTTAGTTCCAGGGGACCCAACATCAATGTACATAAAATAAAATAAATTAATTAAAAAAGAAACTAGACCTAAAGCCATTGAGAAGTTCAAGGATTGAGACCAATGATTTGTCCCTACCCTCACTCCCAGAGAGCTGATCGTTATACCACTATCATCTGTTTTATTAGAAGCCATGCAAGCTTGAGCAAGTAACTTAATCTCTCTGTGCTCCAGGTTCTCATGTATAAGATGAGTTTGTGACATCATCTGCCTCTAGAAGTATCTTAGTTAGGGTTTCTATTCCTATGAAGAGATACCATGACCACAAAAACTCTTAAATAAAACATTTAATTAAGGTGACTAGTTTACAGTTTCAGAGGTTCCGCCCATTATCATCATGACAGGGAGCATGGCTGCGTGCAGGCAGACGTGGTGCTGGAGCTGAGAGTGCTGCACTTTGACCAGAAGGCAGCAGGAAGTCAACTGACTGTCCCACTGAGTGAAGCTTGAGAAAGGAGACCTCAAAGCCCACCCAACAGTGACACTTCCTCTAACAAGGCCACAGCTAGCTCCTAACAATGCCACTCCCTTTGGGGGTCATTTTCTTTCAAACCCCCACAAGATTTGTGATGAAGATTAATACACCAATGCACAGAGAATCTTCCTCGAGCATGGCTGCCATCTACAGTGTGTCCACCTTCTGCCCCTCTTGGGATCTCTGCTGGTTCCTAAGACTTGAGCTCTTCCTCAAACCTCATGTTCCTAAATGAAGTGGTTCTGGGGAAATACTAGAGGCCAGGATCTCACTCCTGAGATGTACCCTTCGGTCTATCATTTTCCTTGCCTGATGCCATTAAAAGCTGCCACCACCTGGAGCAAGCTGAGAGGCAGCCCACACATCTTTTATGAAAATCCAACTAGCAGGTGCAAAGTGGAGATAAGCGGCTCAGCCCACTGGGAGGCTGAGGGTACCTCAGATAAACAGCAGGAGCAGGGAGGGATATAAGACAGAGAGCTGCGCCAGGCAGCCAAGGGCTGTTTAGTTATTAGAAGTCAATGATGCGATTAATCCCTGGCTGGGATGAAGGGAAAGAGAATGTGCCTGAGGTTGTAGCAGCAGACAGGATAGGAGAGATGTGCATGTCCTGGAGAGAACAGCCCCAGCCATTAGCCCCCAGCTACCTGTTGACTGCTGTATGGAGGTCCTCTGAGACCTAGGGGCTCCCTGACTTCTTAGAGGGAAAGTTCATAAAGATCAACAAACCTCAGCAAAGAGATCTCAAAATGGCATTTTGTAGGATCAAAGCCATAGGACAAGCTAAAGGGAAGATACAGAGAAGACATATTGGGTGCTCAGATTGGGAAACACACACCACTGGGGCACCTTTATGATCAGGTTATGCATCTGATCATGGCCTATGAACCTGACTGTGGTGTATAACTTGACTGCATGGACCTGGCTGTCTTGATATACCCTGTTAGGAAGCACTTGATGTGTGCCAGGGCCCAGGAAGATTAAAAAATACCACTATTGTGAGTGTCATATTTATTTTTCCTGTTAGGACAAAATAGCTGGCAAAACAAAACAAAACAAAAGAGTAGAGGGTCCTGGAGAGAGGCGAGCGGAGCCGGAGACGAGAGCAGAGGCCGAACTCAGGTTCTGACAAGATGGCCGGGCTGCCCTGCAGGATCATCAAGGAAACCCAGCGTTTGCTGGCAGAACCAGTTCCTGTCATTAAAGCAGAACCAGAGGAGAGCAATCCCATTATTTTCATGTGGCCATCGCTGGCCCCCAGGATTCCCCCTTTGAGGGAGGGACTTTTAAACTTGAACTATTCCTTCCAGAGGAATACCCAATGGCAGCACCTAAAGTACATTTCAGGACCAAAATTTATCATCCTAATGTAGACAAGTTGGGAAGAATATGTTTACATATTTTGAAAGATAAGCGGTCCCCAGCACTGCAGATTCATTCGCACAGTTCTGCTGTCAATCCAGGCTCTGTTAAGTGCTCCTAATCCAGATGATCCATTGGCAAATGATGTAGCCTAGCAGTGGAAGACCAATGAAGCCCACGCCATAGAAAGAGCGAGAGCATGGACTAGGCTGTATGCCATGAATAATATTTAAGTCTATCAGATCATCAAGTGTACATCACTTCTCCTGTTCTGTTTTCATTTAATGGGCACAGTCTTAGAAACATTGCAGAATAAAAGCCCAGGCACCGTCATCTTTGCACACTAGCAGATCTGTGTCTGTCCTGATTCACTGTAGGAAAGCACGAGCAGAGGCTAGAAGTGTCATCCGGGTTGTTGTGAAGTGTTTAAAAGCAGTGACTGCTTGGATTCATTTCCCCATCGTGGTTTAAGTACAAAGCACTGTGAATGAAGGCAGTTGTCAGGGTTAGCTGCCAGCGGTATGGGTCTTTTTATTTTATTTTTTAGGGGGAAAGTTTTATTTTAATTTTATGGTTTCCTTTCTCCCTCCCCCTCTTATGGGATCTAATTGCAGTGGTTAAATGCAGCTAATCAGTTTTTTAGAATATGCTCTCTAGCCAAGTCTAACTTTAGACCCTGTATATGGACAAGCTTGATTGTCTGAACCAAAATGGGAACATTAAATAAACATCACATCCCTCACTAATAACACTGTGACTTTGCTGTCAAGTGTAGATTCTCTGCCCCATTCCCCCCCAAAAGAAGAAGAAAAGCTTGTGACTATTTTGTATGGCTTATCTGGAAACGTCTGTAAATATTATATTTTAGTAAAATATTTTTTGTTATTCTAAAAAAAAAAGAGTAGAGGATCTTATGCAGGCTCACTGTCTGTGGGTGCAGCCTGTTATAGTGGAGAAGGCTTGGTAGCAGGATCATCACACTATGATCTATAAGTCCCAAAGCATCACTCTGTATCCTGGATCTAGAATGTCCCCCACAGGCCTACGTGTTAAAGGCATAGTTCCAAGATGGTACTCTTAGAAGGCAGTGAGGACTTCTAAGAGGTGGGACCTAGTGAGAGGAAGACCATGGGGGGAATTCTTTAGCAGAAGATTTTGGGACCCCCATCTCTCCTTTCCAGGGTATTCTGCTTCTTCCAGGCTCACAACAATGAGACCAACTGATTACAAACCTGAAACGGTGAGCCCAGAGAGTCCTCTCGGTTTATGAATAAATTATCCCAGGTATTTGTTGGCATAACAGAAAGCTGCCAACAGTTTCTGTTCAAAGAAAGGACACTGTCCAATATGACTTGTGTCTGCTCTGAGCCCTCAACTCAACACATGGTGGGCGAAGGGGTTTATTGTAGTAGATAAGACAGAGAGTTCAGCAGAGGTATCTGGAAGGGTCCAGACTGAACCAGGCCATGGGGGCAGGAAGAAGAATGAGAGAAGAGAGAGGGCAAGAGAGGGGACCTGGAGCCAGGAGCAGAGGACAAAGGGAGCACATGGCCAAGTTGTATAGAAAAGAAGAAGCTGGGGAAAGGGAAGCAAAGCCCGGCCCATAGGCTGGAGAGGTTTAGGGTAGGGGGTGGTGGTGAGCCATGCTGGAAGGAGCCAGCACTCTGTAGCTGGTGATGCTGGGAGAACCTGGCAGTTAGCAGCTGTTTTGATGGGGCCCAGCAGTGAGCAGGCATGTGGTACGAGGAGGTGGGCGGGAAATGTTGATAAGAAGGATGTGATGAGCATTGGTCACAGCTCAGAGACTTGGGTCGGTGCTGGTTGGTGAGGAGGTGGCTCCTCCCTGGGCTGACTGGAAGTGCGGTTTCTGAGAATCTAGGAGTGGCTGGTAGCACTCAGCTAAAGAACTAGGAGTGTTGGTGAGCAACCCTGGGCAGGTATGGGGCAGAAGCCTAACACACTCAGAAGACATCAGGTGGCTGTAGCTAAGGTCTGAAAATATCAGAGTGCTGTAGATGAGAAAGAAGCTGTCCCCAGACTCCTTTTGAGAGCCCATGGGTGCTGGCACTCAGAGAACAGGCAGGGAGGGCTCTGTAGTGCAATACATGGTTTAGGAACTGAGTGAGCCTTGTCCCAGGTTTATTGGGGACCTGACAAAGATGGTGAAGCAAAACAAACCTGGTATGGGCATGCAGGCATCCAAGCAGGAGCTGAACTCTGCTCTGGAGGGGCTGAACAATCCAGGGACAGAGAATCCTTGCATTGGGATTTGCTTCAGGGCAAGACTCTGCCTCCGAGACAGAAATGAGTCCCAGCTGTACTTCTGTTGTGCACTGGCTACTGACCTCGAGTCAGTTGTGTCTCTATTGCCTCAGATTCTACATCCATGCAGGGGGAAGTAGAACATTTTTGTTGGTTTCTGTAAGTGAACTATACTATGAGTAGGGCACACTGGGCAACATTTCAGAGGCCCTAGGAAGCAGTAGCTCTTAGCTGCCTTGCCTTGGGCCCAAGTACTAGGAGAAGCTCCTGAGTTCTCACCAGCACTCAGAGAATGGGTAAATTTTCCTCTCCTACTACTCAACATTCTGGCCGGGGAAAGACAAGGATGGGCTTTGCATCCAGAGGAAAGAGAGTAACAAACTAAGGAAGAAATAGAGGAATGATGGCAGCTGTTCCCAGACCTGGTCTGAAAAGGATCTGCACATGGCCACCTGAACTGTGGAACACAGGTTAATTCATGGGTCCCATGGCGTCTGTGGACTTAACATGTTTACCTCAGAGCAGGTCTAACAGAACCAGTCTCCTTGTGGGCATAACTGCCACTGGTTTTGCCAAAGGCTGTTAGTCTTGGTCTCATCCTCTGCTAAATGGGATAAGCACACACCCTGCTGAACAGGCAGGACTGAAAAAAAATCACCAAGAAAGGAATGGTGGCTTGACCTGTCTGGAGAGTGATGCTCCCCAGTTCTACTTCTGGCAGAGGGTGGGACTGAGCTGACAGACAGCTGAGGTGTTTGTTCAGTCCAGGTACCTCTGTTTTGTTGCTTCCTGTTTTAGACGGAATGGATCCAGCTGGACTTGCTGTCATTTTAGAGTTTCCATGAATTCTATGTCCAGTAGCCTGGGCAGGATGCTTGCTTAGGAATTTGAGCAGGACTAGCCCACTGTGTGCATGGGTTAGGGGCTCTGCAGCACACACGCAAGCACAGCTCTTGCTTGATGCATAGCATATGCATCTTCACTTGGGCATAAGTATATTCAAGTTTAGGAGTCTCGCATGTTCTCTCTGGTTCTAGAGACCATCACAGAGCCAGGAAAGATGCCTGCACATCTTTGCAGACCCTGGTGTTCAGAAGTGCTGTTTCATTTCCCTGGGGTTCTAACAGGCACACAGTGAGCATTTAGAATCCAAGCACAGCAAACAGTTTTTAAAGATATCTTTTCTCTTGGGAGACCCCCTGCTCCTTCCCCAGGGATCCTAAACTCTAGAGACCCAGATCACCTCCCTTCCTGCACGTGAGGGCAGCAAAGCCCAGGCCGGCCCAGCTTTGCCTGTTCAGCTCACACCAGGGCAGCCCCTGTGGGTACCCCACCCTAATGAGTGCCAGGAAAAGAGATGTGGGTTTGGAAGCCGCCTAGCCTGAACTCAACCCAGGGGCCTTGTTTAGCAGGTGGACATGGTAGTAACAGCAGGACATGGTAGTACACATAGCACTCAACCAAAACCTGAGAGGCCAGCCTGGGATACATACTGAGACACTGTCCCACAACAAAACAAAATAAGAAATAGATGACAATACCCACCTCTTTAGGGTCTAGTAAGAATCTAAGGTTCTTTTTTGCATATAAAATTAATATTTGAGCAAAGCATATAATTTATATGTATTTTAGATAATTTAAAACTTACCTCTAAACATCATACCACATCTCCTTAGAACAAGTAAGAGGCTTTACGTTCACAGACTAGTCATCCTGATTACATATTTCCCTGGAATGCTGCTGCTGGTCCCCACAGCAAACCTTAGCTTACTCTTTCTGCTAACTCAAAATAAGAAGCTGCCTTTCCCCACACGCGTGTGCATACATGCATCGGTATGTATACACAATTGCATGTGCACACTTATGTGTACACATACCTTCATAGTTTCATCGGGATGTAGCTGTCATAGCACCCCCATAGGGCCCTACATTGTCAACATTCTAAGATTAACTTGTGAGCCGGTAAGCCAGCCCAGCTCAAGCCCAAGGAGATGGGAAGTCAGAAGAGTTTCTCAATACAACAAAATGCGTCTATCACATGACAGGCCAGAGAGCAAAGCTTTTGAGAAATACCATAACTAACCACTTTCTGGTACTTCCCACTTAAAATAGCAAAGCTGAAACATAAAGACAAATTTCTTTCTTTTCTTTTTATTTTCTTTCTTTCTTTTGGTTTTGGTTTATTTTTATTTTATTATTATTTTTTTTTTGAAATGGGTTTTCTGTGTATTCCTGACTGTCCTAGAACTTGCTTTGTAGACCACACTGGCTTCAAACTCAGAGATCTGCCTACATCAGCCTCCTAAGTGCTGGGATTAAAGCTATGTGCCACCACTGCCCAACATAAAGACAAATTTCTTAAGGGTCCCAGAAGCCCTGGGATTTCCAGGAAGAGAAGACTGTAGGTACCACCTGTATATATCTTCCATGGTGACTCCAACCCTATCTACCCTCACCAAAGAAACCAGGATGTATTTTTTAATAATTTGTTGGTTTTCTACTTTCTTCCCTTAAACTTTTTTAAATCAAGAAAACTGAGTTTAAGCCAGGCATGGTGGCAATACCTTTAATCCTAGCGCTCAGGAGGCAGAAGCAGGCAGATCTCTAAGTTCAAGGCCAGCCTCATCTACATAGTAATTTCCAGGACAGCCAGGGCTACACAAAGAAACAGTCTTAAAAAATCAAAACCAAGAAAGGAAAAAAAAAGGGGGGGGGATGGAAGGAAGGAAGAAAACTGAGTTTAATTCCTTGAACATGTGGTACCCATGAGGGGTTCTCTTAGTGCCTGTAAGGGCTCAATGTTAGTACATGATGTTCCGTCGCCCCTTGTTCTTCAGGACACTTCCGTCCTACACACCTCTACCTTGCTTCCCCACTCACTCACATGAACCTGAGTTCTGACTCTCGACGGACCAGGACTTCACGGAGACGCTGGATTTTCACCATCTCCAGCTCGATCTCCTCTGGCATCATACTGGTCTCAGCCATGGAGATGATGTCCAGCTGGCCTGTGTAAAAAGGAAACTGGTGTCAGGACGCTAATGCCATAAGGGCTTTCAAAAATTCCCACCAGGCATGGGGGTGTGTTTCTTCATCCTAGATACTAAAGATGTGAGTTCGAGTTCCATCTGGAACACACAGGAGACAGGAGGGTTGTGAGTTTGAGTTTCATCTGGAACACACAGTGAGATTCTGTCTCTCCAAAAAAATAAGAATTTCTACAGGGAAAATTGTGCTATTGCTCTGGGGAGCAGCCAAAGCCCCAGCAGCCGTAACACACCACAGGGGCAGAGACGTGAACTGGGCTGACAGCGGGTGTGAGCGAAGGATCCTTCCAAATCCAGGAAACGTGACTTGTGTCCCAGCATAACGAGGTGAAGAGAAAGGGGAGCCTCTGATACATGATTAGAGAGAAGGTGTGCTTCTTCTTTCACAGGCCAGAGCCAGAGACCTCTGTGGGAGCAGGCCTGAGCCAGAGAGTCAGCGAGTCAGCGACCTGAGCCGGAGCAGGCCCAGGCCCGAGGCAGCAACCTCCACAGGAGCATGCTTGAGCCAGTGACCTCTACCAGAGCAGACCCTTTGTGGATCCAGGTGCGAGTCCGAGACCTCTGAGGGAGCAGGCTGGAGCCAGAGACCTCTGCGGGACTGGGCCCAACTAGGGACATCTACAGGAACAGGCCTGAGCTAGCAACCTCTGCAGAAGCGGGACTGAACCAGTGATCTCTACAGGAGTAGGCCCAAGGCAGCGACTTCAGGGACCTCAGCGGGAGCAGTCCCAAGCAAGCAACCTCCATGGGAACAGGCCCGAATGACCCCCCAGTACTACAGAGCGACCCCCAGGAGTGCTGAACAACCTCCAGGAACACGGAGTGACCTCTGGGGTGATTGGAACCATAATCCTGACTGCACCACAAGGAGCAACCATCTGAGCCTTGGATCCACTGGCACCTGGAAGATTGATCATCAGAGAGACAGCCAATCAGAGGAAAAGATGGTAACACGCTCAACACCACAAAGAGTAACATGACACCAATAAAGCTAGTGGCTTACAACAGCAAGATTTGAACAATCAAATATAGATAAAGCAGGAGAAAATGACCTAAAAAAATAACTTTAGGAGAATGTTTGAGACCCTTGAAGAGGAAATGAAAAATTCCCTCAAAGAAATGGAGGAAAACACAGTCAAAAAATTGGAAGGAATCAAAAAATCCCTTAAAGAAAACCAAGAAAAAGAAATCAAACAGATGAAAGAAATGATTCAAGACTTGAAAACCGAAATAGAGTTAATAAAGAAAACACAAACTGAAGAAATTATAGAAATGGAAATTATGAGAAAATGATCAGGAACCACAAATGTAAGCATAAACAGCAGAATACAAGAGATGGAAGAAAGAATCTCAAGCACTAAAGATAAGATAGAGGAAATAGACTTATGGGTCAAAGAAAACATTAATTCTAATAAAAGCTTAACACAAAATATCCAGGAAATATGGGAGACCACGAGAAGACCAAACCTAAGATTAATAGGAACAGAAGAAAGAGGAGAAGTCCAACTCAAAATCACAGAAAATATATTCAAAAAAAATCAAAAGAAAACTTTCCCTACAACCCCAAGGTCCAAATCAGGAGCAGAAGGAGAGAGAGCACGAGCAAAGAACTCAGGACAGCGAGGGGTGCACCCACACACTGAGACAATGGGGATGTTCTATCGGGAACTCACCAAGGCCAGCTGGCCTGGGTCTGAAAAAGCATGGGATAAAACCGGACTCGCTGAACATAGCAGACAATGAGGACTACTGAGAACTCAAGAACAATGACACTGGGTTTTGATCCTACTGCACGTACTGGCTTTGTGGGAGCCTAGGCAGTTTGGATGCTCACCTAACTAGACCTGGAAGGAGGTGGGTGGTCCTTGGACTTCCCACAGGGCAGGGAACCCTGATTGCTCTTCGGGCTGATGAGGGAGGGGGAGTTAATTGGGGGAGGGGGAGAGAAATGGGAGGCGGTGGCGGGGAGGAGGTAGAAATCTTTAATAAATAAATAAAAAACCTTTCCCAACCTAAAGAAAGGTATTCATATGAAGATACAAGAAGCTTGCAGAACACCAAATAGGCTGGATTAAAGAAAAAAGTCCCCTTTCCACATAATAATCAAAACAAAAAACATACAGAATAAAGAAAGTATATTAAGAGCTGCAAAATAAAAAGGTCAAGTAACATATTAAGGCAGACCTATCAGAATTACACCTGACTTCTCAACAGAAACAATGAAAACCAGAAGGTCCTGGTCAAGCATTATGTAGACATTAAGAGACCACAGATGTGAGCATAGACTACTATACCCAGAAAAACTTTCAATCACCATAGATGGACAAAACAAGATATTCCGTGACAGAACCAGATTTAACCAATACCTAGCTACAAACCCAGCCCTACACAAAGTACTAGAAGGAAAACTCCAACCCAAGGAAGTTGGCTACATCAACAAAAACCAAGACAATAGATGATCTTACAGCCACAAATCCCAAAGAAGGGAAAAACACACTCAACATCACCAACAACAAAAATAACAGGACCTAGCAATCACTGATCATTAATATCCCTTGATATAAATGGACTTAACTCATATATAAAAACACACAGGCTAATGGACTGGATATGAAAACAAAATCTATCCTTCTGCTGCATACAAAAAACATACCTCGGTGCATGAGTCTGGGACCTCTGAGGGAGTAAGCCTGAGCCAGGTCCTCTGCAGGTTTGGGCACATTCGAGTCTGGGACCTCTGAGGAAGTAGATTGGAGCCAGAGACCTTTGCAGGACCAACCCCAAGCCAGGGACCTTCACGGGAGCAGATCCAGACCAGGGACATTTACAGAAACAGATCTGAGCTGTCAACCTAGACCAGAGCAGGCCGGAGACAGGAAACTCCATTGGAGTGGAGCAAACCCCTGGGAGCTCCGAATGACCTCCAGGAAATGGAGTGATCAACGCTATAACTAGAGCTGTAATACTGACTGTACCACGAGGAACAACCTCTGAGCCTTGGATCCACCAGCTCCTAGAATTTTAATCACCAGAGTCACATTCAGCCCCAACCACACCTATTAGAGGAAAAGATGAGTAGACAAGGTAAGAACACACGCAATACCACAAAGAGCAACACGACACCAGTAAAATCTAGAGAGCCTTCAACAGCAAGACTTGAACAACCAAATAGAGTTGAAGCAGAAGAAAATGACCTAAAAAATGACTTCAGGAGAATGTTTGAGACTCTTAAAGAGGAAATGAAAAATTCCCTCAAAGAAATGGAGGAAAAGACAAACAAAAAATTGGAAGACATCAGTAAATCCCTTAAAGAAAACCAAGAAAAATCAGTAAAACATATGAAAGAAACTATTCAAGACTCAAAAACTGAAATAGAGACAATAAAGAAAACACAAGCCAAGGGAATTATAGAAACAGAAACCATGAGAAAATGATCAGGAACAACAAATGAACAGCAGAATACAAGACATGTCATAGCCAGAACCTGGAAACAACCTAGATGCCTCTCAGCTGAAGAATGGATAAGGAAAATGTGGTACATTTACACAATGGAGTACTACACAGTGGAAAAAGATAATAACATCTTGAAATTTGCGGACAAATGGATAGATCTAGAAAACAACATATTGAGTGAGGTAATCCAAACCCAGAAAGACAAATATCATATGTGCTCACTCATAAAGCAAAGAAAAACCAGCCTACAGTTCACAATCCCAGAGAACCTAGACAACAAAAAAGACCCTAAAAGAGACATACATGGATATAATCTACATAGGAAGTAGAGAAAGACAAGATGTCCTGAGTAAATTGGAAGCATGGGGACCATGGGAGAAGGTAGAAGGGGAGGAGAGAGAAAAGGGGTGGGGGAATGAAGAAAAATTTACAACTCAACCAAAAAAATTTAAGAATCAAAAATTAAAACAGGACCTATGTCAATACCAAAAAAAATCAAAAATTGAAACGCACAAACTCTACTACTAAAAAAGTGACCGGAGTTAACTTAATGTCAATGGACTCAACTCACCTATAAAAAGGCACAGGCTAAGAGATTGGATACGAAAACAGGATCCAACATTCTGCTGTTTACAAGAAACACACCTCAACCACAAAGACAGGCACCTACTCAGAGTAAAGGGCTGGGAAAAGGCTTATCAAGCAAATGGACCTAAGAAACAAGCAGGTGTGGCCATAGTAATTTCTAACAAAGTTGACTTCAAACTTAAATCAATCAGAAGAGATGGAGAGGGACGTTTTATACTCATAACAGGAACAATTCATCTGGATGAAGTCTCAATCCTGAATATCTATGCCCCTAATACAAAAGTAACCACGTACGTAAAAGAAACATTACTAAAACTCAAGGCAGCCATCAAACCGCACACACTAATAGTAGGAGACTTCAACACTCCTCTCTCACCAATGGACAGGTCAATCAGACAGAAACCTAACAGAGAAATTAGAGAATTAATGGAGGTAATGAATCAATTGGACTTAACAGACATCTATAGAACATTCCACCCAAATAGGAAAGAATATACCTTCTTCTCTGCAGCTCATGGAAAATTGACCACATACTCGGTAACAAAGCAAACATCCACAGTTACAAAAAAAATTAGTAACCACCTGTGTCTTATCAGATCACCATGGATTAAAGTTAGAATTCAACAACAATGCTACCCCCAGAAAGCCTACAAACTCATGGAAACTGAACAGTCAACTACTGAACCATACCTGGATTAAGGAAGAAATAAAGAAAGAAATTAAAGTCTTCCTGGAATTCAATGAAAATAAAGAAACAACATACTCAAACTTATGGGACACTATGAAATCAGTCCTAAGAGGAAAGTTCATAGCACTAAGTGCCCACTTAAAGAAAACAGAGAAAGCACACATTAGAGACTTAACAGCCCACCTGAAAGCTCTAGAAAAAAAGAAGCAGACTCACTTAGGAGGAGTAGAAGACTGGAAATAATCAAACTGAGGCCTGAAATCAACAAAATAGAAACACAGAAAACAATCCAAAGAATCAATGAAACAAAAAAGCTGGTTCCTGGAGAAAATCAACAAGATTGATAAACCCCTATCCAAACTAGTCAAACGGCAGGTGGGAATATGCAAATTAATAAGATCAGAAATGAAAAGGGGGACATAACCACAGACACAGAGGAAATTCAGAGAATCATTAGATCTTACTACAAAAGCCTGTATGCCACAAAACTGGAAAATGTAAAAGAAATGGACACTTTTTTAGATAAATACCATATACCAAAATTAAACCAGGACCAGGTGAACAATCTAAATAGACCTGTTAGTCACGAAGAATTAGAAGCTGTTATAAAAAACCTCCCTACCAAAAAAAGCCCAGGACCAGAAGGTTTCAATGCGGAATTCTACCAGAACTTCCAAGAAGAGCTAATACCTATACTCCTTAATGTATTTCACAATATAGAAACAGAAGAGTCATTACCAAATTCCTTTTATGAAGCTACAGTTACTCTGATACCAAAACCACACAAAGACTCAACCAAGAAAGAGAATTTCAGGCTAATCTCACTCATGAACATCGATGCAAAAATCCTCACCAAAATACTGGCAAACCGAATCCAAGAACACATTAGAAAAATTATCCATTATGATCAAGTAGGTTTCATCCCAGAGATGCAGGGCTGGTTCAACATACGAAAATCTATCAATGTAATCCATCATATAAATAAACTGAAAGAAAAAAAACCACATGATCGTTTCATTAGATGCTGAAAAAGCATTTGACAAAATTCAACATCCCTTTATGATAAAAGTCTTGGAGAGATTAGGGATACAAGGGTCATACCTAAATTAATAAAAGCTATTTACAGCAAGCCGACAGCTAACATTAAATTAAACGGAGAGAAACTCAAAGCCATCCCACTAAAATCAGGAACACGACAAGGCTGTCTACTCTCTCCATACTTCTTCAATATAGTGCTTGAAGTTCTAGCAATAGCAATAAGACAACATAAGGGGATCAAGGGGATTCGAATTGGAAAGGAAGAAGTTAAGCTTTCATTATTTGCAGATGATATGATAGTGTACATAAGTGACCCCAAAAACTCCACCAAAGAACTTTTACAGCTGATAAACAGCTTTAGTAATGTGGCAGGATACCAGATCAACTCCAAAAAATCAGTTGCCCTCTTATACACAAAGGATATGGAAGCAGAGAGGGAAATCAGAGAAGCATCACCTTTCACGATAGCCACAAACAGCATAAAATATCTTGGGGTAACTCTAACCGAGGAAGTGAAAGATCTATTTGACAAGAACTTTAAGGCATTGAAGAAAGAAATTGAAGAGGACACCAGAAAATGGAAGGACCTCCCTTGCTCTTGGATTGGGAGGATCAACATAGTAAAAATGGCAATTCTACCTAAAGCAATCTATAGATTCAATGCAATCCCCATCAAAATCCCATCAAAATTCTTCACAGATCTGGAGAAGACAATAATCAACTTTATATGGAAAAACAAAAAACCCAGGATAGCCAAAACAATCTTATACAATAAAGGATTGTCTGGAGGCATTACCATCCCTGACTTCAAACTCTATTACAGAGCTACAGTATTGAAAACAGCTTGGTATTGGCATAAAAACAGAGAAGTCGACCAATGGAATCGAATAGAAGACCCTGACTTTAACCCACAAACCTATGAACACCTGATTTTCGATAAAGGAGCTAAAAGTATACAATAGAAAAAAGAGAGCATCTTCAACAAATTGTGCTGGCAAAACTGGATGTCAATCTGTAGAAGAATGAAAATAGATCCATATCTATCACCATGCACAAAACTCAAGTCCAAATGGATTAAAGACCTCAATATCAGTCCGAACACAGTGAACCTGATAGAAGAGAAAGTGGGAAGTACTCTACAGCACATGGGCACAGGAGACCACTTCCTACGTTTAACCCCAGCAGCACAGACACTAAGGGTATCATTGAATAAATGGGACCTCCTGAGACTGAGAAGCTTCTGTAAAGCAAAGGACACTGTCACTAAGACAAAAAGGCAACCCACTGACTGGGAGAAGATCTTCACCAACCCCGCAACTGACAAAGGTCTGATCTCCAAAATATATAAAGAACTCAAGAAACTAGACCGCAAAAGGCTAATCAACCCAATTATAAAATGGGGCGCTGAGCTGAACAGAGAATTCTCAACAGAAGAACTTCAAATGGCCAAAAGACACTTAAGGTCATGCTCAACTTCCTTAGCGATCAGGGAAATGCAAATCAAGACAACTTTAAGATACCATCTTACACCTGTCAGAATGGCTAAAATAAAAAACACCAATGATAGCCTTTTTGGAGAGGTTGTGGAGAAAGGGGTACACTCACCCACTGCTGGTGGGAATGCTAACTTGTGCAACCACTCTGGAAAGCAGTGTTTCGGTTTCTCAGGAAATTTGGGATCAACCTACCCCTGGATCCAGCAATACCACTCTTGGGAATATACCCAAGAGAGGCCCTATCATACAACAAAAGTATATGCTCAACTATGTTCATAGCAGCATTGTTTGTAATAGCCAGAACCTGGAAACAACCTAGATGCCCTTCAATGGAAGAATGGATGAAGAAAGTGTGGAATATATGCACATTAGAGTACTATGCTGCGGTAAAAAACAATGACTTCTCGAATTTTGCATGCAAATGGATGGAAAAAGAAAACACTATCCTAAAAAAAAAAAGAAAACACTATCCTGAGTGAGGTAACCCAGACCCAAAAAGATGAACATGGGATGTACTCATGTACTCACTCATAATTGGTTTCTAGCCATAAATAAAGGTCACGGAGTCTATAATTGGTGATCCTAAAGAAGCTAAATAAGAAGGTGAACCCAAAGAAAAACATATAGTTATCCTCCTGGCTATGGGAAGTAGACAAAGTTGCCAGGGGAAAAATTGGGATCTTGGGGGTGGGGTGGGATGGGGGTAAGGGGAGATGGGGAGAGAAAGGGGAGAAGGGGAGGATGGGGGGAACTTGGGGAAACAGGATGATTGGGATAAAGGAAGCTTGGATAGGGGAGCAGGGAAGCACAAATCTTAGTTAAGATCTTGCCAAACCTTAGGGTTGGCAAGAGACTTGAACCTAGAGTGGCTCCCAGGAGCCCAAGGCAATGTCCCCAGTTAGTTCCTTGGGCAGCTGAGGATAGAGAACCTGAAATGACCCTATCCTATAGCCATACTGACGAATATCTTGTATATCACCATAGAACCTTCATCTGGTGATGGATGGAGATAGAGACAGAGACCCACACTGGAGCACCGGACTGAGCTCCCAAGGTCCCAATGAGGAGCAGAAGGAGGGAGAACATGAGCAAGGAAGTCAGGACCACGAGGGGTGCACCCACCCACTGAGACAGTGGGGCTGATCTATTGGGAGCTCACCAAGGCCAGCTGGACTGTGACTGAAAAAGCATGGGTTAAAACCGGACTCTCTGAACATGGCGAACAATGAGGGCTGATGAGAAGCCAAGGACAATGGCACGGGGTTTTGATCCTACTTCATGTTCTGGCTTTGTGGGATCCTAGCCATTTTGGATGTTCACCTTCCTAGACATGGACGGAGGGGGGAGGACCTTGGACTGTCCACAGGGCAGGGAACCCTGACTGCTCTTTGGACTGGAGAGGGAGGGGGATAGGAGTGGGGGAGGGGGAGAAAGGTGGAGGAGGAGGAGGGAAATGGGAGGCTGGGGGGAGGCGAGGCAGAAACTTTTTTTTCTTTTTCTCAATAAAAAATTAAAAAAAATTGAAACAGTATCCATGTCCACGCCAAAAACAAAACAAAACAAAACCCATTAAAAAAAAGAAAAGAAACACCTAGACCTTGTCTTTCTAGAGTTCTTAGGTCTCCTGACACGTTTGTGTGACTAACAGGCTTTATATTACAGGACAAACTGGTTCCAGACATAACTCTCACTATTTAAGGGGACTTGATTTGCAAAGGGTGATCTCAGGAATTAACTGCTTATGTATCTAATGGTAATTAACTGGATTAAAAAACTTAAGGTTTATATAAATTATAAACATCTAAAATATAAAGTCTAAATTATGAGGATTCAGAAAATGATTTAAAATATAGAAATATTAGTTATTCTATGCTATTGTTATACTAGAATTTCAAAAGTTCAAAGTTTTAACATTAACCAGTAGAATTCTGATGTTCTGATGTTATTAATCAACCCCTGGTAACTGCTACTATTATCAGTCACAAGTTTAAGATTTAAGATTCCGTCTGATTGCCTTCTAAATATGGACTTAAGGATGCTCATTCTCATGCTAGAAACATGTCTGTCCCATTGAATATTCATGCTGTAACCCAGAGCCATAGCTCTTACTATGACTCAAACGCACAAGTCAACACCGGCTATTTTTGTTGTTGTTGTTTGTTTGTTGTACATGTTCACTCAGTTCCCTTTGGTTTTAGATAACCAAACTGAAATGTAATCTCAAATATTGCATGGGATGTACTTAGCTTTCCAAACTACCTGAAAACCAAAACTAACAGTGCAATCGGTATTGTACCTGGCAGCCCTGCCTGGGCTTTCCTTTGGTGCACTTACTACAACTAAAAATTATTTTTCTATTAGTGTGATTCCATTCTAAAAAGGCTGTGGGTGAGTCATGTTTCTTATTTCTGACGCCTCAGCCTAACTCAGGCTTTCCTCTTCCCTTTGTAATCTGCCATTTTCTCATAGTCCATGTCTGTCTCATCTCTATCCAGAGTAGTCCTCTGTTCCCCGCCAGGACAAACCCTTTTCCCCTCCTCTCCCTCGTCCTCTGTCTCCTATGTCTCTTATGTTCTGCCCTCTGTCCCTCTGAACAAATTAACCTTTGCGCTGATAACTTGGTCTTGCAGGCTCTGAGCTGATGCTTTTCCTTTCGGAGGGTATTGAGGACAACACAGATGTCAACCTCTGGCTCCATACACAGTGCAACACATGAGAAAATGCTCACAGTACACCTGCACACACATGGGAACATGCTCACAGTACACCCGCACACACAGGAATATGCTCACAGTACACCTGCACACATGAGAAAATGCTCACAGTACACCCGCACACACAGGAATATGCTCACAGTACACCTGCACACACATGGGAACATGCTCACAGTACACCTGCACACATGGGAACATGCTCACAGTACACCTGCACACACGGGAACATGCTCACAGTACACCTGCACACACATGGGAACATGCTCACAGTACACCTGCACACACATGGGAACATGCTCACAGTACACCTGCACACATGGGAACATGCTCACAGTACACCTGCACACACGGGAACATGCTCACAGTACACCCGCACACACATGGGAACATGCTCACAGTACACCCGCACACACAGGAATATGCTCACAGTACACCTGCACACACATGGGAACATGCTCACAGTACACCTGCACACATGGGAACATGCTCACAGTACACCTGCACACACGGGAACATGCTCACAGTACACCTGCACACACATGGGAACATGCTCACAGTACACCTGCACACACAGGAACATGCTCACAGTACACCCGCACACATGGGAACATGCTCACAGTACACCTGCACACACGGGAACATGCTCACAGTACACCTGCACACACATGGGAACATGCTCACAGTACACCCGCACACATGGGAACATGCTCACAGTACACCCGCACACACGGGAACATGCTCACAGTACACCTGCACACACATGGGAACATGCTCACAGTACACCTGCACACATGGGAACATGCTCACAGTACACCTGCACACAAGGGAACATGCTCACTCAGTACACCCGCACACATGGGAACATGCTCACAGTACACCTGCATACATGGGAACATGCTCACAGTACACCTGCATACATGGGAACATGTCACAGTACACCCGCGCAGTACTCCCGCACACATGGGAACATGCTCACAGTACACCCGCACACACGGGAACATACTCACTCAGTACACCTGCACATGGGAACATGCTCACAGTACACCCGCACACACAGGAACATGCTCACAGTACACCTGCACACACGGGAACATGCTCACTCAGTACACCCGCACACATGGGAACATGCTCACAGTACACCTGCATACATGGGAACATGCTCACAGTACACCCGCACACACGGGAACATGCTCACAGTACACCTGCACACACGGGAACATGCTCTCCCAGTACACCCACACACATGGGAACATGCTCACAGTACACCCGCACACACAGGAACATGCTCACAGTACACCTGCACACACGGGAACATGCTCACTCAGTACACCCGCACACATGGGAACATGCTCACAGTACACCTGCATACATGGGAACATGCTCACAGTACACCTGCATACATGGGAACATGCTCACAGTACACCCGCACACATGGGAACATGCTCACAGTAGACCTGCATACATGGGAACATGCTCACAGTACACCTGCACACACATGGGAACATGCTCACAGTACACCCGCACACATGGGAACATGCTCACAGTACACCTGCACACACGGGAACATGCTCACAGTACACCTGCACACACGGGAACATGCTCACAGTACACCCGCACACACGGGAACATGCTCACAGTACACCTGCATACATGGGAACATGCTCACAGTACACCCGCACACACGGGAACATGCTCACAGTACACCTGCATACATGGGAACATGCTCACAGTACACCCGCACACACGGGAACATGCTCACAGTAGACCTGCACACACGGGAACATGCTCACAGTACACCCGCACACACGGGAACATGCTCACAGTACACCTGCACACACATGGGAACATGCTCACAGTACACCCGCACACACAGGAACATGCTCACAGTACACCCGCACACACGGGAACATGCTCACAGTACACCTGCACACACATGGGAACATGCTCACAGTACACCCGCACACACATGGGAACATGCTCACAGTACACCCGCACACATGGGAACATGCTCACAGTACACCTGCACACACAGGAACATGCTCTCCCAGTACACCTGCACACACATGGGAACATGCTCCCAGTACACCCACACACATGGGAACATGCTCACAGTACACCCGCACACACATGGGAACATGCTCACAGTACACCCGCACACACGGGAACATGCTCACAGTACACCTGCATACATGGGAACATGCTCACAGTACACCTGCACACACATGGGAACATGCTCACAGTACACCCGCACACACAGGAACATGCTCACAGTACACCTGCACACACGGGAACATGCTCACAGTACACCCGCACACATGGGAACATGCTCACAGTACACCTGCATACATGGGAACATGCTCACAGTACACCTGCACACACGGGAACATGCTCTCCCAGTACACCCACACACACGGGAACATGCTCTCCCAGTACACCCACACACATGGGAACATGCTCTCCCAGTACACCCACACACATGGGAACATGCTCTCCCAGTACACCTGCACACATGGGAACATGCTCTCCCAGTACACCCACACACATGGGAACATGCTCTCACAGTACACTCGCACATGGAAACATGCCCACACAGAACACTCGCACGCACAGGAACATCCTCACATGGGACACACACACACACAGGAACATGCTCACAGTACACCCGCATGCATGGGAACATGCTCACAGTACACCCGCATGCACGGGAACATGCATATACAAATACCTCTCACATAACACTTGCAAAAAGGTTTTTTTGAAAGAGAGGCATGGGAAGAAACAAAGTCAGAGTGAACAGTACTCTCAGCACCAGATTAGGTGATTAAAATGAGATTTTAAACAACACCCCCTACACCCAAAACAACAGCCTGCCCTTTCTCTGACTGTGTAGGGCCCTGGTCTCCCTTATTCCTGTGGTGCATTTGTGGGGACAGTTTATGATCTACTAACTAAGCTTCCTGTGTGTTTCTGTGCTATGCCTGCCTGCCCCACCTGGTGGTTAGCTGCAGGGCATTCACTCCATTGTTAATATGGTAATTTCCCACCTGCCTGGGCGGAGATCCTTGTGCTGCAGTCAGGTAGATAAGGACTCCCCCAATGCTGAATAAAGTGGCATTCGGCTGATCTCCTTTCAAATGACCCTGGTCTCTCTGTGTCTTCTTTTCAATCTCCAGGCCCTTGCCCGACTCGCGTTCGGTACAGTGGCACGCGAACTGTACCGAGGGTGTAACACCAAATCGGATGTTACATGACTGTTTCCTTTCTATAGCGGGATCTCCTTTCTCCATTAGGGCTGTGACTAGGGTGCACTTGAGCATGATAACACTTTAAGACTAGAGTGGAGAATGAGCTACGTGGGTACTATATATATACATATATATATATAAATCTGGGGACCCTGAGGGATGTATCTGAAGACTAGAGTGGAGAATGAGCTACGTGGGTACCATATATATATATATATATAAATCTGGGGACCCTGAGGGATGTATCTGAAGACTAGAGTGGAGAATGAGCTACGTGGGTACTATATATATATATATATATAAATCTGGGGACCCTGAGGGATGTATCTGAAGACTAGAGTGGAGAATGAGCTACGTGGGTACTATATATACATATATATAAATCTGGGGACCCTGAGGGATGTATCTGAAGACTAGAGTGGAGAATGAGCTACGTGGGTACTATATATATATATAAATCTGGGGACCCTGAGGGATGTATCTGAAGACTAGAGTGGAGAATGAGCTACGTGGGTACTATATATATATATAAATCTGGGGACCCTGAGGGATGTATCTGAAGACTAGAGTGGAGAATGAGCTACGTGGGTACTATATATATATATATATATATATATATATATATATATATATATATATATAAATCTGGGGACCCTGAGGGATGTATCTGAAGACTAGAGTGGAGAATGAGCTACGTGGGTACTATATATATATATATAAATCTGGGGACCCTGAGGGATGTATCTGAAGACTAGAGTGGAGAATGAGCTACGTGGGTACTATATATATATATATATATATATATATATAAATCTGGGGACCCTGAGGGATGTATCTGAAGACTAGAGTGGAGAATGAGCTACGTGGGTACTATATATATATATATATATATATATATATATAAATCTGGGGACCCTGAGGGATGTATCTCAAGACACACACAGCTCATTCTGGAGTTCCTTTCTATTTTGTGGTTAGTGCATGTATGATATAATTATCATCTTATAACATGCATGCAAGTCCACGTGGGATCCAAAAGAGGGTATCAGCCATCTTTGTCACACTCTGCCTGGTCCCAGTAAGGCGGTCTCTCTGTGATCTTGGAGCTGGTGGGAGTGGGGTTGTTTGGTTTCTGTTTTCAACTAGACCGGCAGCCACCTCCGAAAGCACCAGGGTGACAGGCTCGTACTGGTCAGTTGTGGCTTGTTCCCTCCTCCTGGAGACTACACAAGTGCTCCTGAGCACTGAGTCACCTCTCCAGCTCTGTGACTTTTTCACCACTGTGAAGCGGCCTTCCTTGCTGTAATAACATGTTTTGGTTTTGTGAGTGTTTGCTTGCTTTTTGCTTTGTTTTGGTTACATGGGTGGCCTTAACACCGAGCCAGGTCAGGTGACCAGGTTCTCCCACCTTTACTGAAGTCTACCCTGCCTTGTCCTCTGGTTTACTGAAATTTTTTCACTAAATCCTCTTGTTGACTCTGTTGCATGTATGTTTTCTGCAGTGCTATGCCTTTGGTAGGGCCCACCAAGACCATCCACTTTCCCCAATTCCTGTTCACCCTATGTGTGTATGTTCATACGTGTAACTTAAATGCACCTGTGCTTAATGTTATAATTGTTTGTTGCATCTCATTTCAGACTACAAAAACAATGTCTCATGTTTTAAACTGGTATGTACTTTTAAGTCTCTTACAAAAAACTTTATATTTAATCCAACCCTCATTTAAAATATATTAAGCTGTTCTCTACTATTGTCAGTTCTATAGCGAGCAGTTTCTTCTTCTTTCTATCGTTTTATGAGTGTAAATCTTACCTGTTAAGTTGAGAGCCAATGCGATCAAGCTCAGACCCAACCTTCCAGACAGATTCTATACTATATTTATACCTAATAAACATTCCTCAACTGCTCAGAGATCTGGGGAATGTGATATTTAAATATTTGATTATTTAAAAACTTTTCATAACAAAAACGGGCAGGTTGGCTCCTAACAGCAGCACTCTACTTCCTCCAAAAACGACAGAAGTCTAACGGGCACACAACAACATGCATCCACAATTTGCTGCAACTGCCTTTCATCTAAACTGAAGATCTCCTGACGTGGACAGAATCACTGGAATAGACAGCTTAACTGCTCAGGTCAAGGTAGGCTTGTATTCATACAGATTTCTCAGCCCACAGGATCTTCTGGAGCCTGGCAGGCCCTGCACCAAACAGCAAAAGGCAACTATGACCTTCAGTAACCATGGAGGACCCTGAGGAGTAGCTCTGGGTGCCAACCAAGTAAGTTTTTGTCATTTTTTTAATCAGTAACTCAAGTAAAATTTTATTCTTCTCAAAGATCTCTGATGCAGTTTGACAGCTGAGAGGTTTTGTCAGTTTAAAAGGACAACCTCACCAAACAAATTTCAGATCAAATTTTTCTCTCATGCTGCCTTCCATAGTCTTAAAAATACTTTTCATTGTGCAAAAATATCTGTCACAGTCATTCTGACATAAATATGCTACTGTTTATACAATATATATGTCTAAAACTTCTGTTTTCACAAACCCAAAAAAATTCTTGTGAGTTCCAGGGAGCAGAATTGAAGGATCCACCTTAAACAGGTCAGATACATCTCCCTCAATTCCCTGGTCCTAAAATTTTTTTCCTTAATTTAACTTTGTCCTCTGTTCTGCCAATACCTTAAACAGGTGTAAGAGATACCAGACATTTCCATGTCACAAACACCAGACAGGAGAAAGAGACCAGCTATGCCAGGATGTGGCCAGCACCCAGCCTTCTCAGGTTCCCCCCCCCCCAAAGATTATACCCACAAATAAGCCGGAAGCAGTCTTGAGAATCTGTTGCCCCAATTCCTTCAACCTGTGGTGCCTAATCCCCCGCTTTTTATTATAAGAAAAGAATGGGAATGTAATGTTCTGTCTCTTTAAGAGACAAGCCACTCCCACTCCCTTCCTGCTTGCAGCCTCTGCCCCACTCTCTTGTCCTGTTCCCTTTCTCCCCCCTTCTCCCCTATTTCTGTGTCTCCCACCCGCCGCCTGCCCACACTGCTCACCGGCCCGCAGCAAACCCATTTCACAGATAGTCTTTTTTTAACAACAGATGCGCAGCACCTCCATGATTCTACATTTGCATTACAACAATTTTTCTCATCATCTTCTTTTTATTTGTGTCTTTAAATATGAAATTTACATGCCTCTACTACTGAACTACCCCTCTCTCTCTCTCTTGCAGGCAGGATATCTTATAGTTCAAGCTGGCCTCACACTGATTATAAAGCTCAGAGTGGTCTTGAATTCCTATTTCTTCAGCTTCAACCTCCCATGGGCTAGGATTTCAGGAATGAAACATCAGCTTTGGCCCATTGACATTTAACTAGTGGCATGGTTGATTGACACCTGCTGTCTCTCTGCATTTTTGTATGCATTGTGTCCTTTTTGCTTGTGTATGTGTTTCTCTGTCACTCCCTCACTGCCTTAATTTATGTTGAATCTTGGGGACTGCTTGCCTGGCATACATAAAGCCCTGGGTTCTAACCCCAGCACCCAGTGAAGAGGCAGGAGGATCAAAAATTCAAGGTCATCTTTAGTTAATAGTGAGTTTGAGGCTAGCCTAAACTATGGGAGACCTTGCCTCAAAAATGAATTAATAAATAAATCCAGAGTGGAAACTTAGATAAAATGTGATTCGAGCACCAAGAATGTGATGCACTCAACTCAAATCACAGGAGTCAGGACACACTTCCAAAGAAGGCAAAATAGCTGAGTTATTCGTTGGCAAATGAGTAGGACATGGTTGGTGAGAGAGGCAGGAACAATCTGAACCTACACCTACAGGTGCAGTAGGCATGAAATAGAGGCAGGACAGTGGAATTAAAGGCTCTGGTGGCTTGAGAAGCAAGTTAGAGGGCTGCTGCAGATCCTAAAGTTTAGCTTCTTTCTGAAGGCAATGGTGAACAATGGTCTCAAGAGGGCCATCTTTCCATTGCAGATGCTCTTGTCAAGGTGGGGAGATGGCTCAGTTGATAGAACAATTGCTGAGAAAGTGTGAAGACCTGAGTGTTCGCCACTCTGTTGTAATAGGAGCAGCTGGGCTGCATCCCCAGCACCCGGCCGCCCACATGGCTAGCTCTAGCTTATGCCTCAAAATAATTACACGGAAACTGTATTCTTTTAAACACCGCTTGGCCCATTATATCTAGCCTTTTCTTAGCTAACTCTCGCACCTGGACTAGCCCATTTCTAATAATCTGTGTAGCCCACGAGCTGGCTTACCAGGAATGATCTTAACCTGCGTCTGCCTGGAGTGGGAGAATCATGGTGACTCCTTGACTCAGCTTCTTTCTCCCAGCATTCTGTTCTGTTTACTCCACCCACCTATGTTTTAACCTATGAGGGCCAAGCAGTTTCTTTATTGCTTAACCAATGAAATCAACAGATAGAAAGATGACCCTCCTCCATCACCTGAGTTCAGACCTCCAGGACCCATGTAAAAACTGAATGTGAAGCTGGGCAGTGGTGGCGCACGCCTTTAATTCCAGCACTTGGGAGGCAGAGGCAGGCGGATCTCTGTGAGTTCAAAGCCAGCCTGGTTTACAAGAGCTAGTTCCAGAATAGGCTCCAAAGCTACAGAAAAACCCTGTCTTGAAACAAAAAAAAAAAAACAAAAAACAACCAAAACTGAATGAGATGATTGTGACTGTGATCCTGGATCTCCAAAGGCATGATGGGAGGCAGGGGCAGCAGAGTCTGAAGAAGTTAGTCCTGTGTGTGCAAGGGCAAGAGATAAGACAGCAGCCTCAAAGAAGCTCGAAAGCAAGGACCTGCCACCCCAGTTATCTTCTGAACCCCCCCCCCCCATGAGGAGGCATGGACACATGAACACAGGGGAACACAAATTTTTAATTAAAAAATTGACATTGTCAATTATTCATAAGAACCAAGAGACAAGAGCCCAGAAAAGTATTGGGGGTGTGGCCAGTGGGAGGAGAACAAGGCCAGGATTTTCCAGTCTCTTCACTGCGCCACTGGAATTACATTTCATTTCTTGCTCAAGAAGTTTTGAGTGGAAAAAAAAAAGAGCCCTCCTAGAGTGAAGTAGACGCATACAGCTCCACCATTTTAGCCTGTTAAGTTTCAAATCTGGGACAAAAGGTGCTTATTTACCATATCAAAGTGGATGCTGGCCACCAGGTTTTCCCAGCATCCCTACCTGTTACAGGGCATGGCTAGCATGCCTTGCCCCCTACTTCAAGGGCTGGACTGCCTTCCTTATATAATCCAACCATTTACCTTTGGCCTCCTAGCTTCTGCATCTGGTTCCATTTTTTCCCTTCTCCCCCCCCCCCCCCGCATGGCTTGGCTCAGGATCGTGTCCACTCTGGACCCTTCCAGATGTCTCTCCCTTTTATCTATAATAACTTTCTCCTCCACCATGCCTACGAGCAGTCATGTCCTTTCTTTTCCTTTTTATTTATTTATTTCACTCACAGCCTTACTGAGAATCTTTACTTAGTGAGTCCACTTGAAAGATCCATGTAGAGGAAGGGTCAGCAAGATGGCTCAGTGGATAAAGGCATGTACCACGAAGCTTGAGGACCTGAGTTAGAGCTCTGGGACCCACAGGGTAGAGGGAGAGAACTCATTCTTGCAAGTTGTCCTTGACCTCCACATGTGTTCACACACAAACGCATAAATAGATAAATGTAATTTAAAAAATTAAAATATACAGATCAATACATGTCTGGGCTGGGGACATAACTGAGTTTGTAAAGGGCTTGTCTAGCATGCACAAAGCCCTGGGTTTGATTCTCAATACCCTATAAACACCAATAATCCCAACACTCAGGGTAAAGGCAGGAGGATCAGAAGTTCTGGGTAATCCTAACTACATAGCTAGTTAAGGCCAGCCTGGACCACATGGAACTCTGTCTCAAAACAGTAAACATAATTATGCAATAAGAACCCAGAGTTCGTACACTAGACTTGTATGGGGACAGAAACATGAAGGAGGGATGCCTTTTGGGTATGGTTTAAATTTTTATAATGAGGTTTTGTTACATGGAAATGATTTTATAAAAGCTTCCTGACAGTTCCATGCAAGAATACCAAGGAATTAATTCAGTAGATAAGTTTCAGCCACTGAAAGAGAAAGGAAGATGTCAATTTGATGAACCAGAAACTGCTGTTAAGATTAGTGGGATATTAACCATGGTCCTTTCAGAGAACTGAGTGAAGGTCGGGCCAGAGTATGCGTGGCTAACTCCTTGACAGTGAAGACCTTTGGAATAGTGCATCCCGTGAATGAAGACTGGAGCTAAGGCTCCACTGGTAAAGGGCTTGCCCAACCCAAAGCCCGGGTTTTATTCTCGACACTTCACGAACCTCAACCGTTTTCCACAAAGCAGGTCAGTGCTGGAGAGCTACCCTGGTGACAAATGGTAGCTTCTGGGAAACAGCATCTTCCTGTGCCGAAACTAGGGGAGTCTCAGGCGAAGCTGGTAACGACAGCTTCTCCTGCTCGTCTTTACCTCTCTTGTGAAAGCTTCAAAAGATCACAAGTACCTCTCCTAGCATACCCATCACGGCCCTGTTCTACCTGTAAATGCTTGGATATAATTGTGAATTTATTGTTAATTATGATATGAACCTGATAATGTTTGTAACTGCATATAAGATGTTGAGAAAAGTTTGACACGCCCTGTAAATGTTTGGGTTTAATGCGAGTTTCTGGTGTCACTCTCCATCGCTTCTGCTCAGTCTGCCAGCCTGTTCGTACGGGAGAGGATCCATCTTGATGCTTTTCTTCATGGGGAGATGTGCATAGCACGAGTGCGTGTGCTCAGCGTGGGTACACGTGCTCCACTGTGCACCTGTGTATGGGAGTCATAGAGCAACACCAGCTATCCTTCTCAGGCGCTATCCATCTCGCTTTTTTGAGACAGGGTCTCTCACTGGAACCAAGAATTCATCAAGTAGGCTACAAATTCATCAAGCTGGCTGGTTAACAAGCTCGGAGGATCCCCCCCCCCCCCCCCCGCTCTGTTTTCCCAGTTCTGTGCTTGTTAAGGTAAACTAACAGATGGGCTAGCTTAACTCCCCAGCCTTTTGAAAAATTATTTAAGGTCATAAATACTTACTCCCAGCCTGTAGTAACGATCCCTCTGTTGGGTCATGGGTGCTCTCCAGGCACAGGTAGTTTGAATGGGTGCCAGGGAAGAAAAACTCTAACCCTGTGAAAGACAGGGAGGGCATAAGGTGTGGCTGTTTCTCTTGGGGGCTTTCCAATGGATGGCTTAAGGTCTCACTAGAGTGTGAAGACTTCACAGCTCTCTACCTATGCAGTTAAGATTTAATCACAGATCATAGATCATCTTATAATGATTACAAGTTAGAGAACAGAGAGAGGGAAATCAGTTAGGAATTAGCAGAATGTGGTCTGCTTTCAATATAAGCTGACTTTACAAGCTTATATTGTTATTAGCCATATGCATTTGCCTGAACAGAAATCAAATTTTGAAAGATTTTTTTCATTTTCTTTTAAAGTGTGTGTGTGAGAGAGAGCGAGACAGAGAGACAGAGCATACATAAGAGAGCGAGCGAGCAAGCAAGCATGCCACAGAGCACATCTAGAAGGAGCAGACTACCTGCCTTCCCACCTTGTCTGAGTCAGAATCTCTTTGCTACTGCATGAGCTAGGCTAGCTGACCCCATGCCCACTGATGTTATTGTGGATGTTTGCACTGCTGCATCCACCTTCTAAGTGGGTTCTGGAGTGCACAATCAAAATTGTCAGGCTTGCACAATAGCTGATTTTACTTACCTAGCCATTTTTCCAGCCCTTTGAGGGGAGCTTTTGGGTTTCGTTTTATTTTTTGGCAGTCTCATATAGCGCGGACCGGCCTTATTATTGTTATTGAAGGCGACCTTGAACTCTTAATCCTCCTGCCTGCACCTCCCACATTCTAGGATTACAGGTGTGCACCACCGCACCCAGTTCCATGGTACAAACTCAGGACCTTGTGCATGCTAGGCAACTGAGCTACATTCTCAACCCGAAAAATGCTTTGGAATCACAAAGATCCTCTCCTGTGAAACGGAGAACCCTTTGACTGCAGAGACATTGAGCCGTTTTCCACTACTGTTGGAGTAGTGCTCTGTACTGAGTAGATCACTAATAAACATTCTGGACTGGACTGGAGACACTTGCGATGTTAGGAGAACAGTTTCATTATTCAATTAATATGAAGCCAAGTTTTCAGAGCTGGAGAAGCATGACCACGTGTGTGCTTGCATACACTTGTGCATGTGAGTGTGTGTGTGTGTGTGTGTGTGTGTGTGTGTGCTGATGATGATCCCTTGCACATTGGAGAAAAATACCCTGTCGTTGAGCCACACTCCCCAGTCCCCATATTTTTCTTTTTAAATTATGATAAGAAAAGGGAAAGGCCTTGACATTTTTCTTGAAAAATATAAACTATGTTTTAGCCAACCCCCCTCCCCCAAAAAAGAAATAATAGAACTCAGCATACAGTGAGGGAAAAAAAACTTTTCATATTTTCCCTCTCATTTTTTGTTGGGAGCACAAAGGTCTTTTTGCCCACAGACCACCAGAGAAACCAGGAATGTGAAGCTTGCAGGGTTATCTTTTCAGAAGGAAAGATTAGAACCTGTTCCCCACCCAGAAGGCTGGGAATTAGAGGTGATTAATAGCTTGGTTATCTAAAGGGCCAGGCCATATCATTATCTACATGGCCAGGGGCTCCCCAAGCTCCCATAGCTAGGACTGGAGGAGGTCAACAGCCCAAGTGCCCACTATGCTAGTGTATGACAGAGACCAGGCCAGCTCCTTCCCTAGCCCTTAAGCTACTACAGGTGGCCTATCTCTGGAAGGATGACTGTAACCACGCCCCCATATGAACCGGGGATTGGATTATGCCAGGAAACTTTTTTCTTAATTGTACCGTGCATAATATGCTTATAACAAACTGCTTTAGCTTGAACCAGCCTGGCTAAATTGTGCTGAACTGAGTTTTCTTGCCTCTCAAGTTTCATTTCTCTGAAGGCAGCGGAGTTTTCAGAGACCCCCCTACACACACACATGCAATTTTTTTAATGTGATTAATTCAGTTGCTTGTTCACTGCAAAAGAGCTGAGAAAATGGCTCAGATACTAAAGCACAAAGACGTGAGTTCGAGCCCGAGGACCCACATACGTAGCCAGACATGATGGTGTGCATCTGTAATCACAGGTGAGACACAATGGCATGCACCCGTAATCACAGGTGAGACACAATGGCGTGCACCCGTAATCACAGGTGAGACACGATGGCGTGCACCTGTAATCACAGGTGAGACACGATGGTGTGCACCTGTCATCACAGGTGGGACACGATGGTGTGCACCTGTCATCACAGGTGAGACACGATGGCGTGCACCCGTAATCACAGGTGAGACACGATGGCGTGCACCCGTAATCACAGGTGAGACACGATGGCGTGCACCTGTAATCACAGGTGAGACACGATGGCGTGCACCCGTAATCACAGGTGAGACACGATGGCGTGCACCCGTAATCACAGGTGAGACACAATGGTGTGCACCTGTCATCACAGGTGAGACACGATGGCGTGCACCCGTAATCACAGGTGAGACACAATGGCGTGCACCCGTAATCACAGGTGAGACATGATGGCGTGCACCTGTAATCACAGGTGAGACACGATGGCGTGCACCTGTAATCAGAGGTGAGACACTATGGCGTGCACCCGTAATCACAGGTGAGACACGATGGCGTGCACCTGTAATCAGAGGTGAGACACAATGGCGTGCACCTGTCATCACATGTGAGACACGATGGCGTGCACCTGTCATCACAGGTGAGACACGATGGCGTGCACCCGTAATCACAGGTGAGACACGATGGCGTGCACCCGTAATCACAGGTGAGACACGATGGCGTGCACCCGTAATCACAGGTGAGACACGATGGCGTGCACCTGTAATCACAGGTGAGACACGATGGCGTGCACCCGTAATCACAGGTGAGACACAATGGCGTGCACCCGTAATCACAGGTGAGACACGATGGTGTGCACCTGTCATCACAGGTGAGACACGATGGCATGCACCCGTAATCACAGGTGAGACACAATGGCGTGCACCTGTAATCACAGGTGAGACACGATGGCGTGCACCTGTAATCAGAGGTGAGACACGATGGCATGCACCTGTAATCACAGGTGAGACACAATGGTGTGCACCTGTAATCACAGGGGCTGGAGAGATGGCTTGTTGGGGGAGGCTGCTAGTTTGTTTCCTGACTGCCCTGACTCAAAGCCATATTATTTGCAACACTGTTTGGTCAATAGCTTGAGCGCATTTCCAACAAGCTCTTAAAGCCTGGACCAACCCATTTCTATTATCTGTATATCACCATGTGGCTGTGGCTTATTGGCAAGGTTCTGGTGCATTTGTCTCTTGTGGGTGGCTCCATGGCTTCTCACTGACTCCGCCTACTGTCTATATCTCTTTCCCAGCCTGGCTATATTCTGTCAAGCCATTGGTTGAAAGCAGCTTTATTCATTAACCAATAAAAGCAACACATAGAAGGACTTCCCATACCATTTTCCCTTTTTGGTCAGGAATGAACAAGCAGCATCCCCCAACAATGGCTTAGCGGTTACATACTGGCAGAACACTATATGCATAACAGACAAATAAATCTTTAAAAAATAGCTGGATGTTATTTTGATAATAGATTAATGCCATAATGCTGTCAGTCTCTAACACCCAAGGAAAATATCTTCCCTGAGGCCCCTGCTTTCCTCCTTTCTCTTCTCTTCCTCCTCCTTTTCAAAGCAAGATCATCAAATCTAGTCTGTCTTCTGGGCACCTTTACCAACGTGTATATCAAGGGGAATTCTTTTCCTTCCAGAGCTGGAGTGAAGGAGGATCTCAGGCAGAGGTGAGTGAGGCACTCAAGGATGGCTGCACAAACTAGATACCAGCTGTATCGTCCAGAGCGACAAGGGTACCGTGGAATGTAACAAAAGTCCGATCCAGTCTGCAAACATTCTTTGTAATTCTTTAAGGTCCTTGATTTTGCAAAATTACTTAAGTAAATTTATTTACTGTGACCCACAGTAATAACTAGGTGAGACGGCTCGGCAGATAAAGGCACTAACAGTTAAGTGACCAAAGGCACCCAGTGACCAAAGTAGTAGAAAGGGAGAAACGGCAACACAGGTTGTCCTCTGACATCTACACCTACGTTGTATCACATGCATGCTCTCCCACATCATAAATAAATGTTTTTTAAAAAAGAAATATACAATGACCCAGTATCTACCTGCCA
The DNA here is from genome assembly GCF_037038515.1 of Microtus pennsylvanicus. NCBI lineage: Eukaryota > Metazoa > Chordata > Mammalia > Rodentia > Cricetidae > Microtus > Microtus pennsylvanicus. The sequence goes on along the minus strand of NC_134589.1, from coordinate 103,121,552 downwards.
CATAAACATAAAGCAAATGAAAGATGCACAAAATGTCCTTCAGTACCTCAGATGCTATCTTGGATTTTCTATTCTTTTCTATTTCATTTTTCAAATGTTGGTCCCAGGGCTGGGGCTATAGCTCAATTGGCTATACATAAAACCCTGGATTCTACCCTCAACTCTGAAAACAAAAATGGATACGGATGCAATAACCATCAGGAGTAGAAGCAAGAAGGTCAGAAGTTCAGGGTCATGAAAAATTTGAACCTTCCTCAAAACACCAAAGCAAAAGAAAACAAACAAAACAAAGCAAAGCAAAACAAAAATACAGCAGGCCTAGGACTGTAATTTCAGCATCAGGAGGTGGGGGCAGGAGAATCAGAAGTTCAAAGTCATGTTCAACTATATTAACAAATGCAAAGTCAACAGCAGACAGGGCACAACCCTGGCTAACAGGAACCTGGCTACAGGAGCTCGGCCTCCCTCCAAAGGTTCTATGCACACATGAAGAATTCCATTTTGCACCAGCTACAGCCACGGCTCAGGGATAGAGCACTTGCCTAGAACACGTGAGGCCCAACACAGCAGAACGGAGAGTCTCCAGCAGCCTGGAAATCCCACTCCTTGAATTTTCACAGAGCCATTTGCAGATTTTGTTTTGTTTTGTGTTGTTTTTTTGAACAGGGTCCTACCTGTCCTGGAACTAGCTCTGTAGACCAGGCTGGCCTTGAACTCACAGGGATTCACCTGCCTCTTCCTCCCGAGTGCTGGGATTAAAGGCATGCGCCCCCACTGCCCGGCCCCATTTGCAGATTTATTGTCCACACTCCCACCTCTTTTTCTTAGAAAAACCTATTGACAGCTGCGATTCCTCAGAATAGGGTTTACAAAACACTGACTTAGAGAAAGGCAAATTGCTCCAGGAAAATTGTTTAAACCCTGTTTCTGATGGGCTTTTCTGTGGCACCTTCAGCATGGCATGTGCCAGGCTGGCAAGCAGGAGGGTTAGGCCACAAGCCAGCTCCAAGTTCCCTTGCTCTGTTTTTAGATAACAAGAGCAGCCGCTGAGTAAATGCTAGAAATCTAGATTCCAACCCACAGAGGCCAAAGCAATGTCTTCTAGGACATTCTTTAGAAACCTGTTAATGCCCAGTAGCCCCACCTCTTTAGGAACTGACACATGGGTTTCCTTGGTGGCTTAGGAATCAGATATCTCCATGTAATCATCAGGTATGTGTAGAATTCCTACTGGGCCAGGCCCTCTTGTTCTCCAGAAGGGTGATCTGATCTGCCAGCCAAGCTGTCATCGTTACACACAGGTGACAGACTGTGACCCTGAGCTGAAAATATGTGTACACGGTGAATACTTTTAGTTTGTGGGTAACAGCAAGACTGGGGTGAACTCTGGGTCCACACCGGCTTCACATCTGTTTAAGGTTCACACAAAGCGAGAGCCCTGAGCATCAGATGAGAATATCCGGATAAACAAATGGCCAAATTTCGAGCATAGATACTTACTGGACCAGGTTTTGTAGGTCTAGAGAGGTGACTTATTTAGTATTGTGTTCAACTAGTACACACAACGCTCTGGGTTCAAGACCCAGCACTGCATAAACCAGTCATCACACACACCTGTAAATCTCATCACTGGGAAGGTGGAGGCAGGAGGATCAGACGCTCAAGTTGAAGCCAGCTTGAGATGCTACCAAGTACCTGATGCTCACTGCCTCCTCAGAAGTGCATGTGAATTATATGGGGAAGGTGTGTGCTTCCTGAGAGCCTGTGCTTTTGTGAAAAACCCTGTCTCAGTTCGCCTCTGAGGTGACTCGAGGCTACCCTTTCATTGTCTCAGGTCTCCTCTGAGGTGACTCGAGGCTGCCCTTTCATTGTCTCAGGTCTCCTCTGAGGTGACTCGAGGCTACCCTTTGTCTTTGCAGCACAAGTGCCGCTAAGTGGCAGCAGCATGCAAGTTATTCTGGCCCACACGCAGATTCTGTTTTCTCCTATAGGACATCAGTCTCTCGGGGAACATTCAACTCTGTATCCCTATCAACTACATGATCCTGTATTCCTGATTACCTGTTGTCACACCTGCCTGGATCTCACATTGATTCAGATGAATGTACTATATAATTGTCTATTTATTTGCAGGGTCTTATATAGCCCAGGCTGGCTTTAAAACTCATGGTGCATCCTGAGGATGGCCTTGAACTTCTATCCTCCTGCCAGCACTTCCCAAGAGCTGGGAGAGAGAACAGATACTCAACACCACAGGCAGTTTTACGTGGTGTTGGGGATGCAAGCTCTCTCACAACTGAATTTTAGCTCCAGGCCTAGACAACAATTTCTAACTTCTGTTTGTTTTTATCTTTGTGACAAAATTTTATCTTTTCCCAAAAATTATCTTTTTATAATAATATGGAAAGGTTTTGTTTTGTTTTTGTTTTGGCCATATGCTATAGTTCGAATCTCAAATGTCCCCCAAAGGCTCACATGTTAAAGGTCTAGACAGGTGGTACATACCTGTAGTCCCATGTAGTCCCATGTAGTCCTGGCTAGGGCAGAAGCACCAAGAAGTTCAAGAATAGCCTGGACTACATAAGATGAGAGAGAGAGAGAGAGAGAGAGAGAGAGAGAGAGAGAGAGAGAGAGAGAGAGAGAGAGAGAGAGAGAGGTGGAGGGGGGGTACAGAACACATAACAAAGGCTTGGTGGCCAGTCAGCCTATACACCTATGTGATGGCTAGCCTTATAACCTGACTTCAGTGCCTGGGAACCCACTATGGGGGTGAAGTGAACCTCTTAAGTGGAAGGAAGTTAAGTCAGTGGTACATGGCCTTGAAGGGGATACTGGCACCCTGCTTCCCAGTGCCCTGAAGTGAGCAACTTTGATTAACCCCATACTCTGCTCTTCACAGAGCCCACCCACTGTGGACCAAAGTATGTAGCGCATGAGCAAAATAAACTTAATTCAATCTGCTCATCAGAGCAGCACGGAGCCTCTGACACGCCGTGTCACCTGAGACGCCTTAGACCTTGTGGCTCACTCTTCCTCCTCCTCCTCCTCCTCCTCCTCCTCCTCCTCCTCCTCCTCCTCCTCCTCCTCCTCCTCCTCCTCCTCCCTTCTTCCTCTTCTTTTTCAGAAAATGGAGTAAAGTCATGGAGGAGTTGACCCACAGAACATGAATTCTGCATCCCTCTATCAGTGGCAAGGTTTTGAATGTTTACAAATAGTAACGAGCACATTGGTGCCTTCCGTAGTCAGGTAGGAATGTCTAGTCTAGGATAGCTGCTTTGTTTCCCCTGGGAACCACGGCAGGCGAACATTTGGATCAGATGTTTTCTTGAGAAGATTCAGGGTTTGGCCACTGTAATTGGGGTTGATAAAGGGACATTTTTTTCTCCTTAGCTTTTTTTTCCTTTAAAGACAGAGTCTTACATAGCTCAGGCTAACCTCAAATTCACGTGTAGTGGATGATGTCCTTGACTTCTGATCCTTCTGCCTCTACTTCCCAAGTGCTTGCATTATAGGCATGGCATACCACCGTGCCTGGCTTATGCAATGCCGAGGATCGAACACAGGACCTTGTGTGTACCAGGCAAACAGAGTGAGTTACATCCCCAGCCTTGCTTTTGTTTCTTTCCTTAAAAAAATGAATATATATATATATATATATATATATATATATATATATATATGACAAGTGGGTTCAGACTCATTTATTTTGCTCCCCAGTCCTTGGGAATATCATCTTCTTTCTGAGTTAGAGGCCTTTAGTCCAGTATGAAAGGAAGGTGAAGGGAACAGGTCGATTGTATTAAATGTGACTTGAAGGACTCTAATGTGCAGCCAGAGATGGCTCCCATAGGGCAAGATGCTCCTCAGCATCGTCCATGTTTGTTCTATGCATGATGGCAGCAATAGAAGCCACTGAGAGTTAACATGGAGAATGTGGATGTAGTGACCTCCCCGGGAGATAAAGACCATCTCAATGTGTAGGAGCAGCTGGTATGTTAGGATGTTAGTGGGAATGACCATTGGTGCCATTTCCTCCTCCTCCACTCATGAAAGAAATGCTAATTTCAGTTTGGAAAAAATAAAAATAAAAGAAATGAGCTGGGGATGGTCCAGATTAGTAAAGTATTTTCACTGAGACCTGAGTTCTATCTCCAGCCCTCACATAAACATGCTGGGCACAGGCCTATGATACGGCTAGCCTCCTCTGACCTCCACAATCAGGCTGTGACACACACACACACCACACACACCACATATACACACTACACACACACTCACATGCATATGCACACTCCACACACACCACTCACACACCACACACCACATACACACACACACACACACACACACACACACACACACACACACACAGCACTGACAATCAAAAGTATTACATGTGCTCAGAGTAAAGCCGTGGAAGGGAAACACAGTTAAGAGCGTCTGGAAATGAGAAGAAGCTCTCATTCAAATGGCTTTGATTTCTCTCCAAATTTCCCTGCCTAAGAAATTTACTGCTTTTGACAAATTGAAGTGAAGGAAACATTGTCACTTCCACTTACAGCCAAAAATACTTCAGATGGCTGACTAGAAATACCCTGCACACGGAACCCTGGCTGCTGCCCTGAGTCTGCCTCGCCAGTGAACTCGGAGGTTTCTCTGGACTAGGATCAGTTCCCAGGGACGAATCATGTCTTCTGTATTGCCACCTCCCAAAGTGCATAGGAAACAACACATGAATGAAAAGTGCCCTGGGTGACCAATGACATCTCAGCTTGTTGTGCGTATGTGTGTGGTGTACAGACACTGACTGTGATATCCTAGGGATGGAGAAGAAGACAGGGGATAGGAATGCTATTAGACTAGAGTATCTGCATCCTGAACTAAGGTATTTCTGGCTGTGGGGTGGAGCCCAATGATGGAGTGAGGACTGGTTTTTGATAGCTATCTACAGATGGGTAGACAAGCAGGATGTAGCTTCCTCTCCATAAGTGCAGCATTCAGCAGTGAGGTTTGAAGGGCTGATGTGTGCTAGAACACCAAGGAGCCTTGAAACGATGATGCTAAAGAAATGAGCCAAACAGAGAAGGTCACATGTTGGATTAATTCTATTTATACAAAAATACCCCAAACAGAGAGAGAAAGAAAACCTAGTGGGTGCTAAGGACCTCGAAAGGGGCCACAATGGGGTTCAGAACATGTTACTTCAAAATATGGTACCTTGGTATTGGAGGAAACATCAGGAAGAGGGAGGTCACTCGAACCTCCTCATGCATTTATAACCCGAAGATCTTCAAGTGGCATATGCCCAAAGGAAAGAAATGCCACCCAAGGAACTGGGAGGGCTGTCAGCAAAACGCTTGCTGCACAAGCCTGAGGGCCTTAATTTGATCCCCAGAACCCATGAAAAAAGTCAGTTGCATGTAATTCCAATGTTGGATGGCCAGGACAGGAGGGTCCAGGAGGATCCAGGAGGATCCCTGGGACTGGCTACTTAGCCAGCCAGTCTAGGTCAGTGAAAGACCCTGTCACACACACAAAAACAAGGTGGACAGTGTCTGAGGAATAACAGCAAAGGTTGACCTCTTGACCTCCACACAGTCCCATAAAACTTATACCAACCTCAAAAGTTTTAAGTGCTTAAACACCTGGAATATTTTTTTATGGGGAAATGGTCTCACTCAGACAATTACCCTCCTATTTCAACCTCCAACATGCTGGAACTCCTGCCCAGCTCACAAAAAGTTGTCATTTTGCATGGAAGGTCAGCACTCTACTGCTGAGCTGTGTCCCCAGTATGAAACCTTTTGAGCATCAATATCACAATTCGCATTGAAAATTTCTTACCCAATGTGGAGTAACGAATCATAATAAACACAGAAGTACACTAAAAATATTGTATAAAATGACCTGGCTGTGTGTTTCGCTATTTATGAAACATAAATGAATTTAGTGTCAAGGCTTGGGCCCCATTGCCAGGACATCTCATTATGCATATGCAAATATATGCAAACAGTCCAGAATCAACAACCAAATATACTTCTGGTCACAGATGTTTCAGACAAGGAACATTGAACTGCATGGATAAATTCTTAACCTTTTCTCTGGATGATCATCATTTGTTATTGGAGTCTCTCAGTCATGAATGTAACAATAGCATAGAATCTTTTCCTGCCCTGTAGGCTCACGAGGAGAAACTGTGTAATCCCACCAGAGTTAACTTTAGGGAAGAACAACTGTATCAGAATGAGATAGAATGAGACTGCTAATGTTTGTCCCACTCAATGTATCGCACTAAAAGGCAATGCATTGTAAACTGTAAGATCTGGGGGTCTAGCTCAGATGGAGTGCTTGCCTAACTTGTGCAAAGCCAGGGGTTTAGTTCCAGCACCATAAAAAACAAGTGTGGTAATACACATGTGTGATAACACCCACTGTAATCTCAGCACTTGAAAGTAGAGGCAGGATCGGGTGTTCAAGGTCAATCTCAGCTACCTAGTAAGTTACAAGTTAGCCTGAGACCCTGCCTCAAAAGAGGAAAAAAAAACCCTTGAAAACCAGTGTTAGAGTCATCCAGGAAACAAACCCTGGGCATGCCTATGAAGCATTGTCTATATTAGGTTAATAGAAGTGGGGAAATCTGTCTCAAGTATGGGCAGAGCCATCCCGTGAGCTGGCCTCCCGAATAAAGAGAAGAAAGTGTGGTGAGCGGAGCGTCCATCACTCCTGCTTTCTGACTGGACACAGCTCGACCAGCACCCACCTCAAGTTGCTGCGGTCTTGATGTGCTCACCATGATGGACTGTGCCCTCATGGTGCCAGGTGGAATAAGTTCTTCCTTCCTTAAGTTGCCTTTGTCAGGTATTAATTATATCACAGCAACAGGAAAAGCTACCGGGTCACAGGTCATGATCAACCTTGTGAATCACGTCCCCATTTATTAGAAGATCTGTCTCAGCAGAGATGAATGAACTAGCCTAGTCTTCCCTTTCATGAGCCTCTGGGAAATAACCAAGGCAGAACTGATCCCTAGCTCCTGGCACCTGGACAGTTCTGCACTAGTTATAACACCAGGATGAGCGCCATCCAAAGAGGATGACGATGGGTGGGTCCTGCCTCAATGTGTGGCGACAGAGGAGGGACACCTTAGCTCACTCTGGCACTCTGGGTGTGTGTGTGTGTGTGTGTGTGTGCGCACGCGCGCATGTTTGAGAATCTAAAGAAGCCAGTGTACCACCTGTGGTCGTATCTAAGCACTGGGGATCTTGGTACCTGTGGGGAGCCTATCACAGTCTCTACCCACATTCTCAATGTAACTGTTTCCCAACAACAGTGCCATTCCTGATATGGGATTTTAAAACCTCACTTCTTGCAAAAAGAAAGTAAGAATATTGATCTAAGAACAGCCTCTGGAACAAATGATGTCAAGCAGATGGATAGCCAAACAGACTAATCAAGAATCTGACTTTCAATGCCATAGTATTGGAGGTTTACAGAATACATTTGCACCTTCTGGGTTACCAGCCTCCCAAGCCAGTGACTATTGACTGAATAAGAAGGGTCCAAGTGCGGGCAATGTGGTGAGCACTGGACAGTCAGCTCACCACCTAGCAGGCATTTCTTATATCAGCTTGTGCATGTGTGACAGCAGTTCCCTACACACGTGTGTGCATGAGTGACAGTTCCCTACACACGTGTGTGCATGAGTGACAGTTCCCTACACACGTGTGTGCATGAGTGACCGCAGTTCCCTACACACGTGTGTGCATGAGTGACAGTTCCCTACACACGTGTGTGCATGAGTGACCGCAGTTCCCTACACACGTGTGTGCATGAGTGACCGCAGTTCCCTACACACGTGTGTGCATGAGTGACAGCAGTTCCCAACACACGTGTGTGCATGAGTGACAGTTCCCTACACACATGTGTGCATGAGTGACCGCAGTTCCCTACACACGTGTGTGCATGAGTGACCGCAGTTCCCTACACACGTGTGTGCATGAGTGACCGCAGTTCCCTACACACGTGTGTGCATGAGTGACCGCAGTTCCCTACACACGTGTGTGCATGAGTGACCGCAGTTCCCTACACACGTGTGTGCATGAGTGACCGCAGTTCCCTACACACGTGTGTGCATGAGTGACCGCAGTTCCCTACACACGTGTGTGCATGAGTGACCGCAGTTCCCTACACACGTGTGTGCATGAGTGACCGCAGTTCCCTACACACGTGTGTGCATGAGTGACAGTTCCCTACACACGTGTGTGCATGAGTGACCGCAGTTCCCTACACACGTGTGTGCATGAGTGACCGCAGTTCCCTACACACGTGTGTGCATGAGTGACCGCAGTTCCCTACACACGTATGTGCATGAGTGACCGCAGTTCCCTACACACGTGTGTGCATGAGTGACCGCAGTTCCCTACACACGTGTGTGCATGAGTGACCGCAGTTTCCTAAGCACTGTCCACCTTCTCTTTTGAAGACAGGATATCTTACTGCCTGTGGTTTGCCAAGTAGCCTAAGTCAGCTGGCCATGGAGTCTCACAGATCTTCCTGTGTCCACTCCCCAACACTGAGCTAATAAAAGTGCATGCCACCAAAGCCATCATTTTTATGTCGGATCTCGGGATTGAATTTGGGCTCTCATGCTTCCACAGCAAGCATTTTTCTGACTGAGCCATCTCTTCAGCTTGGCGCACACACCCCTTTGAGCTGATAAGTGAGTGCTGTGTGAACGTGTAGGGGTCAGAGAACAACCTATGGGAGCCAGTTCTGGGGACGTCTTTGGGCTTGATGGTAAGTGCCTTTATCCACCAAGCCTTCCTCCTACCTCTGACGCTTCTTAATAAACATCAGCTAAGCTGACTGACCCTTAACACCGTGTCTTTCAGTAGCATAGACACAGATATGTCAAACACTGTACTTACTGACACTGCCCCATTTAGTCCTCAGGGGACTGTGCCCACTTTACAGATTAGGAAAATGAGGTTTAAGGATGTGAGGCACATTGCCTAAGAATCCAGCTGCTAAGAAGCAGCAGAGTGAAAAAAGGGAACACAGGCAGAGAATTCTTCTAGGACAGAACCTGGGCTTTTTCTACTCTGTGTCTCTGAGGTTAGTACACATTAGGCATTCAACCTGTCCAGCAAATGTGTTAGCCTCTTCAGGGACACTCACAAGCAGTGTTCTGACGTTTCCAAACCACATGTGCATGGAGGAAACATGTGATTGCCATAAAGGAACCACGTGGAATAGCACACAAGCCAATGGAAGTATATTTCATTAAGCCAGGAAAAAATAAACAAAGCAAAACCCTAAGCTAGTGCATGGCCTCCCGCTTTTGAAATCTCCCCCCCTCCCCCGCCTTGAGCAGGCGGCTTACCTGAGATGCCCTCCCTTCAAACTGGTAGTTAACCTGAAATGTCCTTTTCACCTCTTTTCACTTCTAAAAACTGCGTAGTTCACAGGCCCAATGCAAACATCCTTATTTGCTGTCCGCCTGAAGTCCCTCTGTGAGCTCAGTCTCGTTTTACTCCCGCTATGTTCCCATGGTGCAAAGGTCTCATTCCACACTGTTAGCTTTAACTTCATCCCCTCTCCCCACATCTGTATGCTTTCTGAGGCTCCAGGCTGTGTCTTGCTTTATTTCCAATCTCTGTTGCCCCTTTAGTAGGCCAGGAATACCGGACCTAGCTGGAAGGAGACACTTGGAGTCAGAGAAGCCTAGAACCAGGTTAGGCTCCACCAATGACTGTAAGACCTTCAGCAGGTCAGCCATAATGACGCACGCCCTTGATCCCAGCACTCAGGAGGCAGAGACAGGCAGATCTCTGTGAGTTTGAGGACAGCCTGGTCTACAGAGGGAGTTCCAGGACAGTCAACCTATATAGTCTTTAAAAACTAAATAATACATATTAAAAAGCTCTTCAGCAACTCCCTTTTTCTCCCTGTCCCTCAGTTCCCCCAAGCACAGAATGGGAATTACAACTCTGCCTATGGCACAGAATTGCATGAGAAGCGAATGAGCTTGAGCTGACTCTCAGCAACTGTGTATTATTAACAACCATTTAATAACCATTCAGATAGCAAGGCGTGGGCATGGTGGGTGGTGGCGCATGCCTTTACCCCAGCAGGTGGATCTCTGAGTCTGAGTGAGTTCCAGGACAGTCAGAGCTATACAGAGAAACCCTGTCTTGGAAAACACACACAGCAACAATAAACACCCCTGACATTTCCTCCTTCACTTAACACATAGGAAGTAAACATAAAACATGAGCCATCAGTTACAATGGTGATAGCTCATGCCTATAATTTTGATAGTCAGAAAGTTGAGGCAGAAGGACCATTAAGAGTTTGAGGCCCGCCCCCACCACACACCAGATTCTTTAATACCAGCATCTCTATAACTCCAACCTCTGCTTCTACAGTTTCCACAACTTGACCTTGTTGCGTGCCAGCTGAGGGTAGCTTCACTCAATGCTCATTCTCCCAAAACTGGCCATGCTGTCTCTGTTCCTTGTCAGCCCTTCACACTCAAGGCCACTTCTCCATTTGCTGAGAATGGCTGTCATCAGGAAGGAAGAAGTGCGGTGTGTCGTTGCTGCTCAAGCACTGTTGTGGGGATCACAGCTTGCCCCTCTGTGGTCCTACTCTCTCCCAGTAGCCAGCGTAGCATTTGAAAACAAAAGCCATCCTGTGTTTGTCCTTGCAGGGGTTAGCAAGATGACTCAGTGGGTAAAGGGCCTGCTGTTAAAACTGACCACTCTAGGACCCACATAGTGGAAGGAAGGAATGGGCTGCTTTCCTCTGACCTTCGTATGCCCTTCCCACACACAGAATAAATATATTATTTATTATTTATTTTATTTTAAATATTTTATTTTAAATAAGCATCACCTTGCCCTGATTCACTGGGTCCCAGCTGCTAAGCTTAGCCACCTGCCTCTTCCTAGAATACTCTGCCCTTGCATCCAGAGCTTGGATCCCTTGCTATTTGCATGTCAAAATGTCAAGACATTCAACAAACAGTCACTTCCTGATGGCCAGATGAGCAGGGCTCCTCTCTGACAATTCCCAGAAAACATGTATCATGGCTGGCATGCTGCTAAGACATTATCTGACACCCTCATCCCTAACCCTGACATCCCCTGAATATGGGAGGGCCTTTGCCTTGCTCAGTGCCGTGCCCTTCGTGAACACTGCCACGGCAGCGCTTTCATGGTGGAGGCAGAAGAATCAGGAGCTTGAGGATATCTTTGGCTTTGTGGTGAGTGGAAGCTAGCCTGGGGTACATGAGGTCCTGACTCTAGAGTACAACAAAAAGTGAACACATTATTTTTATACTAAGAAGGAAAATGCAGCATTCTGATGGTGGTGGTGCATGCCTTTAATCCCAGCACTTGGGCGCCAGAGGCAGGAGGTTCTCTGTGAGTTCGAGGACAGCCTGGTCTACAAGAGCTAGTTCCAGGACAGGTTCCAAAACTATAGAGAAACCCTGTCTCAAAAGCACAAAAGGAAAAAGCCAAAATAAACAAAAAAAAAAGAAGGAAAAATGCTAAAAATAAAATAAGAAATAATACACTTATCCATCCTAACTAGAAAGTCAAGGGAAATGAGTCAAACCTTCCCCCAACAATGTGTCACAGAGCGGCAGCAAAGTCACATTACTTCAAGCTCTGTATTGTTTATTAACAGAGTTGCTGGTCAGTTAATGCTCCAATCGCTAGTCGCTTCACATCCCTGGACTTGTAAAGAACAGTCACCTTCCAGGGGCTTCTGGGAAGATTGCTGCCTAGGCTGGTGACTTTACCACAGCCTCTCCCACCCCGATGCCCTTGGTGCCCCCTCTTCCCCCTCCACCGGGCCATCTTTTCCTCATCTCCTCCCCCAGTCCTGACCATCCTTTAGGGCACATGCAGATTTGCCAAGACACGACCCTGACAACAGGCCACTGTGCTCTTTGAGAGCCCCAGGCTTTCTCAAAGGCACTGTGTCTTCGTGTCTCCCTTAATTACTTACAGTAGTGGGAAGCAACATTTTTGTGGACCTTGCTACAGTAAAATGTCACTATGAATTTTCCAGCCGAGTTATTAAAAAAAACAAAATAACCCACTGCTTACAGGAAAATGCTGTCAAAGATGGGTGGGAGGCGGAGACAGAGGAGCCCAACTTTGGGGCTAGCCTGGGCTAAAGGTTAAAGAGGGCAAGGGATAATGGAAGCGATTTCTTAGAATCTGTCTCAAGTGAGAAAATACTAGATGACTTTCTAGCATTCGTGAGGCCCCAGTTCAGTCCCCAGAACTAAAAAGGAGCACGAAGTAGGGCTCTGGAAAAGTCTTTCTAGCCCGGCAGTGGCCACGCCTTTAATCCCAGCAGCGGGAGGCAGAGGCATGTGGAGCTCCGGGAGTTTGAGGCCAGCCTGGTGTACAAAGCAAGTTCCAGGACAGCCAGGGCTGTTAGACAGAGAAGCCCTGTCTCAAAAATCAAAACAAAACAAAAAGTGTCTTTTTGTACACACTTCTGTGAAGAAGGTAGCATAAATGCCGTCGTCATCCACACAGCTTCTCAATGATCCCTTCACATACAAAGGGCTTCTACTTGGCTGCTGTAACAACAGTCATTTGGTATTGACCTGGGGCTTGTAGCACACAAGGTTGTGTGTTAAATGACCTCATTCTGTCCTTCAAGAGCAAGCCCCAAGCATCTGTTACTATGATTCTTCCTATTTTAAAGAGTTTATTTTATTTATTTGTGTGTACACTTATAAAGGTGTCTGTATAGTTCAGAAGACAGTGTCAGGTCTCCTGGAGCTGGAGGTACAGATGGTTATGAGCCACCCAGTGTGGTTGCTGGGAACTGAAATTGGGTCAAGGACTCTTAACTACTGAGTCATCTCTTCGGCCCCCATTTATTCCTATTTTACAGATAAAGCAACCAGTAATATAGCTTCAACTATATGCCCATGGTAACAGAGCTGGAGAGGACAGGGTTAGTTTGAACTTACTTCACCTGACTTCCAACTCCTGTTCTGCCATTTTTAGTTATTTGCTTTTGACAGGACTAGCCTCAAACATTCTTTGTAGCCAAGGAAGAGCCTGAAATCCAGGTCCTCCTGCCTCTCCACCTAGGGCTTAGATGACAGGCATGGACCCTGGCATCGCTTCTGTTCTCCTACTGTGACTATAGTACATCACGTCTCCATCTAAAAACTGGACCTGGAGCTGCACCAGGTACAGGCCTGAGAGGGTTCCAGGTTCTTACCTGGACTACAGTGAGGGGTTCAAGGCCCAGATGACTTTAAAATATGGCTTTAGTGATAGAGCACTTGTCTAGCATTCACAGGGCCTTGTATTCAGGCTCCAGTACCACAATAAGAATGATAGTAAATTAAGTAAATGCTGTAGTTGAGGGCTCAGTTGGCAGAGCACTTGCCTAGCATGCACACAGTCCCAAGTCTGAGTCCTATCAGTGCAAACCCAGGCATGGTGGTGCCCATAAACTCAGGAGTAGAAGCAGAAGGATCAGAAGGTCAAGCCAGTAAGGACTTGTGACACCGGGCCTGATGATATCTACATGATAGAAGGAAAGAACTGACTTCTGCAAATTGTCTTGGATGTCTACATGTATGCCACAGTGCTTGAATGCACACACACACACACACACACACACAACACACACACATACACACAATGTAATAACATGACAAGGTCATCTTTGGCTATATAGCTGGTTCAAGGCCAGCCTGGGCTACATGAGACCTTGTGTGTAAATAAGTCAGAGGACATAAATACTTAAATAATCTATCTGAAATGAAAGGAAGCAGTTAATACAATCTCAGCTAAGAGCAACCAAGTCTACCATCTTTCTCCTTTTTTCGGTTCTTCAGAAAAATCTTTAAATGCATGCAGAAGTGAGGAAGAATCTTCTTGATGGGATCTTTCTTCCTTCAGCACGTCAGTGTTACAGCACCGGCTTGCAGTATTTTGCCCATAGCCCCAGTGCTACTAATTTCCATGCTTCATTAATAAACAAATAGAGGCCCAAACCTACGGGATAGCTCTGTAGATCACTTGGAAGTTGAGAAGACATCTACCACAAACAAAAATCCCCAAATGCCTGATTGTAAACAGGAATCAAAATACCAAAACTTTCCAAATTCAAGTTTCTAAAGTGAGCCTCTGGATCCCTGCTTTGAGGAGATTTCAGATGTGAACAGCTTAAAGAGCTAGGGGACAGGTTTGGGGTTCTGTGCCAATGCGCACAAGAAAAATGATCTGCTATTGAACCATGAAACAAGTCTCAGAAACTTGGATGGTTTGGAACAGAAAGGATCAGGGAGTCAGAAGCACAACATTTTCAGGGACTTAGATGGCATAAATTAAATTCTTACCTCGATTTCCCTATATGCTTAAATTTTGTTTTCCCCAATGAAAAGGCAAGAGAATGCAAAGCTGTAAGGGAAGAGCGAGGAAGGAGTCTGGCATGTTGGCTGCCACACACCTGTACCCAACACTTGGGAGGAGAGGCAGGAGAATTCAAGGTCATCCTTGGTTGCAGAGCTTGAGGCCAGGCTGGGTCATACGAGACCTTGGGGGGATAATCGGGGATAGTGGGGAATAGTGGGGAATAGTGGGGGATAGTGGGGGATAGTGGGGAATAGTGGGGGATAGTGGGGGGTATAGTGGGGGTATAGTGGGGGATAGTGGGGGATAGTGGGGGATAGTGGGGGATAGTGGGGGATAGTGGGGGATAGTGGGGGGTATAGTGGGGGTATAGTGGGGAATAGCGGGGGATAGTGGGGTATAGTTGGGGATAGTGGGGGGTATAGTGGGGGTATAGTGGGGGATAGTGGGGTATAGTGGGGGATAGTGGGGGATAGTGGGGGTATAGTGGGGGATAGTGGGGGATAGTGGGGGATAGTGGGGGATAGTGGGGGTATAGTGGGGGATAGTGGGGGATAGTGGGGGGTATAGTGGGGGTATAGTGGGGAATAGCGGGGGATAGTGGGGTATAGTTGGGGATAGTGGGGGGTATAGTGGGGGTATAGTGGGGGATAGTGGGGTATAGTGGGGGATAGTGGGGTATAGTGGGGGATAGTGGGGGATAGTGGGGGATAGTGGGGGTATAGTGGGGGATAGTGGGGGATAGTGGGGTATAGTGGGGTATAGTGGGGGATAGTGGGGGATAATGGGGGATAGTGGGGGTATAGTGGGGTATAGTGGGGGTATAGTGGGGGATAGTGGGGTATAGTGGAGTATAGTGGGGGATAGTGGGGGATAGTGGGGGATAGTGGGGGATAGTGGGGGATAGTGGGGGATAGTGGGGGTATAGTGGGGGATAGTGGGGTGTGAGCTGTTAGAGAACTGATCAATATTTGAGCTTGCTTTTCATTTTAGTTTTGAGACAGGGTCTTACTTTGTAGCCCTGGCTGGCCTGGAACTTGCTATGTAGACCTGGTTGGCCTAGGACTCACAGATCTGCCAAATATTGCAGTTTTAACCCAGAGTCTTCCTTTATGCAGTTTCATGGAAAGGATGAAAGGAGGACAAGCTATTGAAATATAACTGTGTCCTGAGATCTCCCCTGAGTGTTGCATGCACCATCTTTAGTATTCATGATAAAGCCATATGGTATATAATATTATCCCCACCTTTAAAGGACAGAGCAGAGTGAGGACAGAGATGCCCCTTGCCACATTGTCAGCCAAAAAGCCCTAGTCAAACCTGAGAGTCCTCAGCTGTGGCTGGCTTCTACTCTATGGGGACCCAGTGTTCTTTCTAGCACTGTGGACTGCAGGACCAACAGGGCCATCTTTGAAACAGACCAGGAAGGCTCCTGAACTATGAAAGCAGTAAACCTTCACCACAAATGTGTGGAGTTCAGCCAATGGGGTCTGAATCTGCTCCTATCATTCCTGGTCCCAGCCTTCTCATGCAAGGGTGTCTCAAGGCCACACGAAGTGTGACCGTGGTGAAATGAAACGCTGTGTCTAAGTTCTCAGGATATGGCGATCTAACAATAAAAGGCACCCAATTGTGGCATTATTTTGAGCTTGTAAAACAGACCTGCACCCTTGAGATTACCTCAAAATGCCAAAGCCAAAGAGTTAGAGAGGGTGAAGCAGAAGAATGGACCCGGGTCTTAAAAGGAGAAAGAAAATGAAAGGAGAGAGGTTGGAAAGATTATGACACCCACTGTAACAGAAATGAAGATATTTGAACTTGAGATCCAAACACACTATAGCTAAGCTATTGAGTCCAGAGTTACAAGTATGAAGAAAGCAACCATGTGTGCATGCTCACACACACACACACACACACACACACACACACTTTCTCCTGAGTGAAGATGGGAAGGAGAGTATTTATAATACTTTAAGTACATATAACTCAGCGATTCTTGCTGGAAAAGGTCACTAAGCCTGGAGACCCTGCCTCAGAGCCGGCAGCTGCAGGTTCCCTAGAAGACAAGAGGGCTTCTTCCAGCCCGGGAGACTACATACACCAGGGCTACTGAGCAAGCCATACCAGAGCAGGAGGTGGGGTGGAGGACACTGGGAAATCCCTAGAGTTGCAGAGACATCAGTGACCCTAGACTTTCCAGGCAGCCTCCACACTTTGCAGCTTTAAGTATCATATCAAACAAATTGAAAGGAAAAGTCTTGAATATATTTAGCAATGTCTGTTGATACCAAACACCACAGAGAGAATCGGCGAGTGCAGAGATCTGTTTCAAAGCCGCCAGCTGCGGCTGAACACAAACCAAATCGGATCATCAAGTCAAGGACCAGAAGAGTGGGGGTGTGCGGGCTGACCTTGCCCTTGCTTGCCCTTTCACCTCTCCTCTGACCCAGGAGGGGTGGGAAGATGCTGGGATTTAAGCTATGCCCTGAACCTCAAGGCAGGGAAGCAAGCAGACACTCCCCCATCTCCAATACGTGGGCGCTTTCCAAGCTGGCCCTTGGCTCCTGCGACCTCAAGCATTTCAACGCTCTAATATCCTCCTTTCTGGGCGGCAGGAAAGTCTATCCTTCGCAGCAGCAGCCTCTGGCTCCCGGATCTGAGATTCCCTGATCGGCCCAGGCTCTTCCTGGCTTAGCTGCTTGTGATTTCCTGAGGAGCCTCCCGGTGCAGCCCAGCCCTGGAAGGTCCCCTCTTTTGTTTGTAGGGAGAACATCGCTGCTGTGCAACACTGGAAGCCGGTCTGTGGGGGCGCTTCCCCTGTCAGCTCACCCACGTTCCCCCCACCCCCGCACTAGGAGTCACCAGCTCCAGAACACGGGTCCCCAATGTCCCCACCCATTCCTTGCCCAAACACTTACTTCCCAGTCGCTCTGCTTTCCATGCTGTCTCCTCCACCGCCCCGTAGCGCCTCAGAGGCTTCTCAGCTTCCAGATGGACAGACAGAGATTGCTTTAATTCCATTGCTAATCCTCGTGAGCAGCCAAGGGATCCGCTTTCACTCCATCCTTGCTGAAGGCAGCAGGGAGGAAGGCGGCTCCGGTTAGCAGCGTTTTAAGGGGCCCGGTGTTCCCGAGGAAGCGACTCCATCTCTTCAACTGCCAGCACCCTAAAGTGCCCAACTGGTACCCAGGATGGGGGAGGGATGCATAACACATGCGCAATGGAAGCTGGAGGGGGGAGGTTTGGGGGCTGGGTAGTGAGAAAGAGGGACAGATGATAAACTCTCTAGAACAACAAAAACAAAAACAACTAAAATAAAATCATCTGCAGAGGAAGCAAGAATAAGGTACCTGCCCATATTGGAGCTAGTGGAGAGGCTTTGCGTGGTTAGACATAGCTATTGCGGGAGGCTTGGGGTCTGTCAGAGGGCCGGTAGGTTTCAAGTGTGACTGGTGAGTCAGAATGTATCTGCAGATGATATGGCCTTCGTGAAGGATGTGGACCCCAGCTTGAGGGATCTGTGTTGTTCGCGTTTATGTACATGATTTACGTAAAGAAGAGCAGCAGACACCCACCGTGTGTGTGTGTGTGTGTACACCTGTGTCAATCCTGTGTATTTGTATGTACAGAAACAAGAGAGGCAAAAATATATTGGACATATGGCCGACAAAGCTATTTGGAACACTGATCTTTACAAACCTGGAGAATAATCATAGAGACCAAACATGGTAGCATTAAAATATAGAACCAGGACTGGCAATGGGGCTCAATTGGTACAGCATTCACAGCCCAAACATGAGGACCCACAGCTGAGCCCCAGAACCCACATTAAAAGAGGAGCAGGTGCAGCAGTGTATACTTCTAATCTCAGCGCTGGGAGCAGAGACAGGAGGATTCCTAGGACTTCCTAAGACACCTTACACCAACTTCTGGCCTACACACACACACATATGTATATATACACACACATACATATACTCATACACACACTATGTATGTGTGTATGTATATGTATACGCAATGTGTATATTATATATGTATATATTGTGCATATGTATATATGGTGTATATAAGTAAGTAAGGAATGAGAATGCAGTTCAGTGGGTAGAATGCTTGCCATAGCATGAGCAAAGCCTTGGTTCCTATCCCCAGCATTGCAAAAGCCTAATGCATAAGTAGAAGCAGGTGGATCTGAAATCCAAAGTCATCTTTGGCTCTGTAAGGAGTTTGAGGACAGCCTAGACCATGTCTCAAATGAATGAATGAATGAATAAATGTAATCAGCAAGCTAGGCTGATAAAAATCAATACTACTTATTGAATGATTGCTAAGCATAAAACACTTACCGATGTCTCTGTGGAAGCTAGCACTCCACTCCCCCTAATTTTACAGAAGACAGAACTGACATTCAGAGAGTTCATTTACCCAGACCCCCACATTTCTCAGGTACCAAATCAGCCCTTGAATCCAGAATATATGAATTTGGATCCCCCCTCTTATTGTTCTAATATCCTTGACTGTGGTTATATTTTTAATTGTTTGTTCCTGCATATATGTCTGTGTGGGGGTGTTGATCTCCTGGAACCAGAGTTACAGACAGTTGTGAGCTGCCATGTGGGTGCTGGGAACTGAACCTGGTTCCTCTGGAAGAGCAGCCAGTGCTCTTAACCCCTGAACCAACTCTCCAGCCCCTGTGGTTATATTTAAAGAACCTAAAAATGATATGATGTGCATAAGCTGGGGCTCATGTGGGGGAGGTGCATGTGAACACAAGCGCTGCTCTCAGAGGCCAGAGGCGTTAGATCCCCTGGAGCTGAAATTACAGGCTACTGTGAACCATCAGACATGGGTGCTGGGAACCAAACTCAGATCATGCACACTCTTACCTGCCAAGCTGTCTCTGCAGCACCTGAACTGCAGGTATATTTTGCATGGAGGGAGAGGAACAGACAAGGTTCTCTAGGTCAAGAGATGCTGGGATACTATTTGCTGGTTATTTTGCGATGTATCTGGGGACATTGGTATCTTTTTTTATGACTTGGAAGTGTAAAGCAGACAAGTTTTTCAAGAAAATAATTCTGTCACTTAAAAAATTATCAACAGTGAACTCCTAAACAACTTATGAGAGAAAAAGGAGCTAGCTTCAAAAAGTCCTAAAAAACTAAACCTAAATTATAATGCCAGGTTTTGTTCTGTTTTGTTTGGGAGTTTGAATTGAGATAAGGTTTCACCATTTGGCTAATTCTGAGAGGTCCTACCCTAATTAGATAAAAAAACATAAAGTAATATCTTATTTCCTTTATTACCAAGCATGAGAAATGAAACAAGGAAGTTGGAGTCTCTAGTTATGAGTGCTAGCTGTTCTTGCAGAGGGCCAGGTGTAGGCAGCGGCCACTTGTTTGTTCCTGGCTGCCCAGAACCAAAATAATCACACAGAAACTGTATAATTAAATCACTTCTTGGCTTATTAGCTCTAGTTTCTTATTGGCTAGCTCTTACATCTTAAACCAACCCATTTCTATAAATCTGTGCATTGCCAAGTGGCTGTGGCTTACCGGCAAGGTTCCATCCAGCATCTGTCTCCAGTTGGGATACATGACTTCTCCCTGACTCCGCCTTCTTTCTCCCAGCATTCAGTTTAGTTTTTCTGCCTAACTCTACTCTGCCCTATCACAGGCCAAAGCAGTTTCTTTATTCATTAACCAATAAAAGCAAACACATAAAGAAGGACTTCACACATCAGACCCACGTTCCATTCCTAGAACCCAAAAGACAACTCACAACAGCCTGCAACTCCAGTTCCAAGGTACCCAGTGTCCTCTTTTGGTTTACAAGGGTACTTCATGCATGTGTACAGATACACAGTAAGAACACCCATACACATAAAATAAAAATAAATCTTAAAAAACCCCAAAGAATTGATATAAGATTGGTGCCCACAAGGACAACTGCATCTACATAAAGCCTGAGAGAGCTTGGGAAGTTATTCTAGACAAAAAGGAGTAAAGCATGACTTGTTGATAGCAGCAATTTCTCAGGTGGGCTCTGTTTGCTAGAGGCAAATGTGTCTCATTTAAGAGAGGCTTCCTGACTCAGCTTTAGCTGCAGCTTGCTTGCTTGCTTGCAGGGACCTTGAAATGCCACAGAGTTGTAGCAATAAACAGGGCTACAGCTGGTACCTCTGCCATGAGGCTGGAATCTCAGAAAGCTAAAGAATGGGCTAGATCCAGCCGTCAAAGCCACAGCTTTAATCCTACCCATATTGCTTGGTAAATTAAAGACTCATGTGGTCATAAAAAGAAAAAGATATACAGTTAAGGTAGATTCAAAGATGAAAAAAATCTTTAAGTGGTCTACTGTGTGTTTAAAAATATATGTAGGCTTGGGAGAAAAAAAGCATAAAGTCCTTAAAAGAAAAAAAAAGAGAATAGTTGGGTGTGGTAGCACACACCTTTAATCCCAGCACTTGGGAGGCAGAGGCAGGTGGATCTCTGTGAGTTCAAGGACAGCCTGGTCTACTGAGGAAGTTCCAGGACAGCCAAAGATACACAGAGAACCTGTCTCAAAAATCCAAAAATTAAAAGTAAAAATAAAAGAAATAAAGTTTAAAATAAAGATGGAAAACACACAGAGAATCTGGATACTGTGTATTATTATGCTCTCTTTGAGTTGTTTGGATGCTGAGGAAGGAGCAGCTGCTAAAAGATATTTGTTTATAAATGCTGCTGAATTAATACAACATAGGTATTTTGAAAATACCTTGACTTCAAAATTGAAGTCAAAAGGTATGTTACTTTGGAAGAGGATTTGCTTTTGTTTCCACAGGAAATGAGAGGCTGTGGATTCATTCTGAGTTAAGAAAAATTAGGTTTGATCAAGGAAGACCACCTGAGAAATCTCCAGTAGGAACAGATGGCCCAGATGTCTGAATTCTACATCCAGAACAGATTCAAGACTACTGCCTAAGATGATCAAGACTCACAGGACTTGATCATAATTCTAAATTTTCTTTAGGTCCCCATAAGAATATCAGTGCCCCCAACCAGGAGGAAGTAGCCTGGAAAACTATGCCCACATTCCCAAAAAATGGACTATGGATATTTTCCTTTGTTTAGAATGTTGGTTACAAGTTGTTATGGCTAATGATAAGGAGAAAAGCTAAACAAAGGGTATTAGATTCAGAGTTCTTGTTTTTTTAAAAAAAAAAAGAGGGGGAAGTGGTGTGGGACAATGGTCTGTATTCTGTCAATTATATTTTAAATAAACACTGATTGGCCAGTAGCAGGCAGAAAGTATAGATGGGACAACCAGACAGGAAGTAGAGTTGGGTCAATGAGAAAAGGAGAATTCTGGGAAAAAGGAAGCAGATTCTGCAGTCCTCACCTGGCCACAGAGCAAGGAAGATATAACTGCCTCACGGAAAAAGGTACCAAGCCTTGTGGCTAACATAGACAAGAATAATGTTGATAAGAGTCAATAAGAATCCTGAGATAATGGGCCAACCAGTTTATAATTAATGTAGACCTCTGTGTGATTTCTTTGGGACTTAACGATTGTGGGAACCAGGCAGGTCAGAAACCCTAACAACAATTGGGTGTGGTGGTACAGGTCAATAATCCCTGAGCTCAGAACTGACAAGATGGCTCAGTGGGTTAAAGTATCTGCTGCCAAGCATCATAACCCGAGTTTCAGCTCTGGGACTCCCATGATAGAAGGAAAGAACCAGCTGCTATAAATTGTCCTCTGACCTCTACATGGCATCTACTCCTGTCCAAACACACACACACACACACACACACACACACACACACAATGAATAAATAAATGCAACAAAATGTAAGTATTTAATATATTTATATTTATTATAAAATAGTACTTATGTATATTAGAAATTAAATACATAATCAAATGTTTTTTAACTAAGAAAGCTGTTCTTTTATGCCACCTGGAAAGTTAACTGATTTTATGTCACATTATTAAGCAACATTTTTTAAAAAATCAACTTAAGGGACTGTAGAGATGGCTCAGCAGTTAAGAGTACTTGCTGCTCTTGCATAGGCCTGGAGTTCCCAGGACCCACATTAAGAGGCTTACAACTACCTATAACTGTTACTTCATGGGATTTGATGCCATCTTCTGGTCTCTAAAGAGACCTTCAGTCATGTGTGCATACACACATAGAGACATAAACAAAAATAAATTTTTATAAAATGAACCAATAAAATGAACCAAGCCACTGGGCATGGTGTCATATATCTTTAATCCACATTCTTGGAGGCAGAGGAGCCAGGTGTATCTCTGAGTTTGAGGCCAGTCTGGTATGCAGAGGAAGTTCCAGGACAGCTATGGCTACACAGAAAAATGCTGTATCAATAAAACGAAACAGACAAGACCCAGCATGGTTGCTCTTGGTTGCTAGAAACAGGGGGATCAGGATTCGAGACTAGCTGAGCTATATGTGATCTTGACTTAAAAACAAACAAAGCCAGAAAGAAACAGCAACAAAGAACTGAAAACTACAGGTGCTAGGGACCTAGGAAGGTATTAGAGTGTATGCTTAGCATTATACTCAAGGTCATGGATCCAACCTAAGCAAAACAAAGACATATGAAGTTACATATTTTTTGTGGGGAGAGGGTTTTCCCATCTGTAAGTGGAGACCTAGAACAAGATCAGCTATCTTCTTCAATTGCTTTCTTTCATATTCTTTTTTTTTTCTCTTTCATATTCTTTAGGGCAGGGTTTCTTACTGAACCCAGGGCTAATCAGTTCAGGGGACACTAGGTATCCTGCTGTCTCTGCCTTCCCAACAATGGGATCATAGTGTATATTAAAACACCCAGATTTTTATAGGGGTGCTGTGGATCTGAGCTCAGGTCCTTATGTTTCACATGACAAGAGGTTCATTCAACTCCCTAGCCCTTCTCTTTGTGGGTAAAAGAATCAATATTATAAAGATAAATTCTTTTCAATGTAATTCCAGTTGAGATTTCAATAAGAAATTCATGATTAAAATTAACTCTGGTAAGCTGATTCTAAAATTTTATAGAAGAACAAAGCAATAGACAAAACAGGCATGGAAGAAAATGAGCAAGACTGGGAAAATGTAATGATGAAATATCAAACACTATTATAAGCCCTGACATGGTGTCCCAAGTCTGCAATCCTGGGACAAAAGAGGCAGAGGCAGAAGGATAACAAGCTCATGCCAGTCTTGTCTACAAACAGCCTGAACACACACACCAAAAAAAAACCTAAATAAGGAAAAACCCATAATACAACAAAATAAGAATAAATAAATAAAGCCTGACAATAGAGGAGGAAAATTGTAAGCCCTCCAATTAACCTACATATGTTGTAATACGAGCGGCGGGGCTGCATCCCCAGCACCCCGACCACCTGCTAGCTTATGCTCCGAAATAACAACACACAAACTGTATTCTTTTAAGCACTGCTTGGCCCATTTCTATCTAGCCTCTTCTAGGCTAATTCTCACATATTAATTTAGCCCATTTCTAATCATCTGTGTAACACCAGTCTTACCGGGAAGATTCTAGCCTACATCCATCCTGGGTCGGAGCTTCATCGCATGTATCTTCCCAGGAGCGGGGAGCATGGTGTCTCTCTGAGGCGTCTGCCCCCAAGAGGAGAGCTGTCGAGTCTGAGCTCACTTCCTCTTCCTCCCAGCATTCTGTTCTGTTTACTCCTCCCACATATGTTTTAACCTATGGGGCCAAACACTTTCTTTATTACTTAACCAATGACCTTCCTCCATCATTTCCCCTTTTTCTGTTTAAACAAAAAGGAAGGCTTTAACTTTAACATAGCAAAATTACATATAACAAAAGAGTTATGAAGCAAGAATTACAGTTACAATATTTATATCTATTTTATCTTTTATTATAACAATGGAAAACTATAACTATGACTATCTATCTATTCTTCAACTCCATCAAAGACTCCAGAAAGATACAATATTACCTAAGCAAACAAGAAATAAACAACTTTCAAACTATAGAAATGACAAAGACATCTCGCTGCCTGGACAGTCACCCAAAGTTTCTCTGTACCGTTGAGGCATCCATCTTCGGCCTACAGGCCCACGGTATCCAGCAGACATTTCCATGAAGCAGGAAAATTCAAAGTCAGTTCAGTCACTATCTGTTGTGTCCTGCAGAATGTTTCGCAGACTCTTTCATGAATCAGGAACCCTGAAAGATCATCTCACCTTTAGGCAAGTTCAGTAGTCCTCTCTCTGTGGGTTCTCTGTGTCCAGTTTATGCAGTAGTCCAGGCAAGAGCAGTTTCTTGCCCAAATGGCTATCAAACTCCATAAGGATCCTCTTCGATGCCCATCTTCTTCTTGAAGTAGATTGGTGTTTCCAGGAGCAGATATGTCTCATTGTCATGAAAAACCTTAAGTTATTAAAACATTAAATAGCATATTCCGTAGTTTTTGAAAGATATGAAGAATGCCGATCTAACTGAAATATATATCTATATATCTAGAAAATCTAACTAACATGACTACAAACTTGACTATTATTAATGATTATCCATTAACAACCTATATACATTTCATTTTTAAATGAACTACACAATCACAATACCTTAATCAAGATCAGAAACACATATACATATAACAAAATTGACCTTAAATTTAAATCACTAAAGCAAAACCCATATCAATGCAAATTATTCTTATCTATATCACATTCCCCTTTAAATGTAAAAGAACATTTATAAACAATATTTGGGAATATGGGCGCAGTTTTTTCTCTCCAAACTGCTTCCTGCTGAATGGGGGCGCTGTTATTTAGGTATTTCAGGGTATAACCTGTCTGCTAGGTTCATCTCAGTTGGCAGTTGAATGAAGTGATTTTTTGAGGGTATTCACAGCAACCTTTCAGGAGGACGTGGTCATCATACCACATTGGGATGGAAGCAATCCACAGACTTTCACCCTCTGTGAAAACAAAATAAGAAACTCCTTTCAAAGCATCATGTCCTTAGATCCAAATTTCAAAGTCAAGGCATTTTCAAAATATCTATGTTGAATTAGTTCAGCAGCATTTATAAACAAATATCTTTTAGCAGCTGTTGCTCCTTCCTCAGCATTCAAATAATTCAAAGAGAGCATAATAGCATTCAGTATCAAAATTCTCTGTGTATTTTCCATCTTTGTGCGCTTTATTTTAACCTCTATTTTGTTTATTTTTACTTTTATTTTTTGCTTTTTGAGATAGGTTCTCTGTATCTTTGACCTGGAATAACTCTGTAGACCAGGCTGCCTTTGAACTCTCAGAGATCCGCCTGTCTCTGCCTCCCAGGCATTGGGATTAAAGGTGTATGCTACTACACCTTGAACTCATAGAGATCTGTTTGTCCCTGCCTTCTAGGCACTGGGATTAAAGGCGTGTGCTACCACACCTTGAAGTCACAGAGGTC
The DNA here is from genome assembly GCF_037038515.1 of Microtus pennsylvanicus. Taxonomy (NCBI): domain Eukaryota; kingdom Metazoa; phylum Chordata; class Mammalia; order Rodentia; family Cricetidae; genus Microtus; species Microtus pennsylvanicus. The sequence goes on along the minus strand of NC_134589.1, from coordinate 103,095,703 downwards.
AATCTCCCTCTGCCTCCCAAGTGTTGGGATTAAAGGTGTGTACTACCACACCCAACTACTCTCTTTCTTTCATTTTTTACTTTTAAGAACTTTAACTTTTAGTTTGCATATATTTTTAACACACTGTAAAGCATTTAGAAATTTTCTTTGTCTTTGAATCTCTCTTTACTGTATATATCTCTTTTTCTGAACACATGAGTCTTTAATTTACCAAGCAATCTCAGTAGGACTAAAGCCGTGGCTTTGACGGCTGGATCAAGCCCATTCCTTAGCTTTTCAGCCTCATGGCAGAGGTACCGGCTGTAGCCATCTTTATTGCCACAACTATGGCATTTCAAGGTCCCTGCCAGCAAGCGAGCTTCAGCAGCCTGTGCTTGCAAACCGCACGAACCGCCTGCGTAAAAGAGTCAGAGTTTGCCCTGGCAGGATGGCCCAGAAAGCCGGCATTTTAAAACAGCATAACTTTTTTCCTGCTACAGCTGAAAACAAACAAGCATCCAGTCGGCTTTTCATCAACACCATTTAAATGTTTCGTGGCAGGACCTCTTAAGAGCTGCAAGGTTTTGCAGCTGAAGCTGAGTCAGGAAGCCTCTCTTAAATGAGAGCGCTTGCTTGCCTCTAGCAAGCAGAGCAGACCCGAGAAATTGTTGCTACCACGTCCGGTGCCCTTCTGTTGTAATAGGGGTAGCGGGGCTGCGTCCCCGGCACCCAGCCGCCTGGCTAGCTTATGCCCGAAATAATTACATGGAAACTGTATTCTTTTAAGCACTGCTTGGCCCACTAGTTTCAGCCTCTTAACCCATTTCTAATAATCTATGTAGCACCACGAGGTGGCTTACCAGGAAAGATTCTAGCCTACGTCCATCCTGGGTTGGAGCTTCATCGTGTGTGCCTCAGAGAGCAGAGCTATCACATCTACCCGGGAGAGGGGAGCATGGCATCTCTGCTCCAGAGAGCAGAGCTGTCGAGTCTGAGCTCACTTCCTCTTCCTCCCAGCATTCTGTTCTGTTTACTCCTCCCACCTATGTTTTAACCTATGAGGCCAAGCAGTTTCTTTATTACTTAACCAATGACCTTCCTCCATCATACATATATTTAGAATCTTGCTATATGACAGAGGCAATGTGTTGTGGGATATTTGATTACACTGAGTAAAGATATGTCACTGTGTTTGCTTTAATAAAAAGCTAAATAGCCAATAGCTAGGCAGGAGGTATAGGCAGGACTTCCAGGAAGAGAGTCTGGGAAGCAGAGAGACAGGCGTTGCCAATCAGACACAGTAGAAGCAGAACATGGAGGAGGAAAGGTAAAAGCCACAAGCCACATGGCAGCACATAGGCAAATAGAGTTAATTAAGTTACCAGAGCTAGTTAGAAACAAGTCTAAGCAAAAGTCTCCATGTTGTTATTTGGGAGACAAAGAAAAGACATTACAGCAACACTCCAGGTTGTTCTTCTCTACAGCATGGTGAGATTGCTGCCTAGCCAAGCAGAAACTTCACAATGCACATGTGTACATACATAAACACACACGCACATGCACACATACATGCAAGCAATCACAAATCAAGGTATGTGAAGGACCTAAGAGAAACACAACTGAAAAGGTGGTAAGATACTATAGAAGAATGCTTTCGTACTTTACAATTGAAGGGTACTCTGATGGGGGCACTGTAACGATCCTTGCTCTGCACTGCCAGCTCCCAAATAATGACATGAAGATTTCTTACTAATTATGAACCGTTAGCCTATAGCTTAGGCTTGTTCCGTATTTTTAATCTACATTCTACCATGTGGCCTTTCTTTCATTCTGCACCTCCAACTTGTTCTGCCTCTCCTGGTGTCTCCTCTGTGTGCCTAGCTTCATACCCAGATCCTCTCTTTGCTGGAAGTCCCACTTGTTCTCCTGGCTCATCTTTACACAGGGTAATCAAATATCTTGCAACAAAGTGCACCCTAGGGCTGGTGAGGAGGCCCCATTGTTGAGTTATTTCTGTATCTAATTTTAAAACATTTTTACCGCCCTTTAAGGAAACTGTAATTCCACCTTCTGCCATCCTCTAGTTCCTAGCAACCATCCCTGCTCTTCCCCTAAGAATTATCTATTCTGAATGTTTCATAGGAATGACCCCATCAATATGGACTTCTATGTCTATCTGCTTTCATTTGCCACACTCTTTGAAGTTCAATCTCATTGAATCATGTGCTCATCTATTTTCATGATTGAATAGTATTTCTTTGTATAGATATGCCACAATTTATTTATCCATTCAGCCACTGATAGACTGATGAAGTAAGTCACGAAACAATCCCACACCAGTTCAGAATTATGAATAATAAAAGGGTTATTTATTTAAGGAGAAAACTTACAGATCACTGTCCTAAATAACAGTCCTCTGCGCAAACAGGAACAGAGTCTCGCAGCTGGAACCGGGAGCCAGAAGCAAGAGAGCAGGTGCATGGTTACCATTGCTTTTATAGTATAAGAGACCACAATCAAGTGGGCTGGTACCTTAAAGGCTATTGGCTGAAGGAGCAGAATGTGCTCCCACAGCAATAGATAGATGAGTGTCCCTCCTTTTTAGCTACTGTGATTAGTGCCAGGATGAGCCTTTGTATAAGCACTTATTTGAGTACCTGTTTATTTTCTTTGGGATGTGTATCTACAAGTAGAATTATCAGACCACCTGGTAATTCTGTAGTTGGCTTTTTGAGGAACTGTCAAACATTCTACATTTCTATCAGAAATATGCAAATATACAATTTTTCCATATGCTCAGTAATACTTAATTTTCATTTTTGTGACCCATCAACTAATATCTTTTTGTATTCTTTCTCTTCTTCTTTCCTTCCTCCCTCCCTTCCTCCATCTCTCTCTCCCCCCTCCTCTCTCCCTCCTTCCCTCCTTTCCTCTCTCTCTCCTTCCCTCCCTCTCTTCTTTCCTTATTTTCTCTAGCATTTTACTCTGTAACCCAGGCTGGTTTGGGACTCACTGAGTATCCCAGAAAAATCTAGAATTTTTGACCATCTTGCTTCAGCTTCCACAGTAGCTGAAATGTTAGGCTTGTACTACCAGGCCCTCTTTTTTCTTGACCTTGGTTAACATTAAATGCACATCATGATCTCAATTCTGTTATTTCATAGTCAAAATGAAATGAAAAATTTTTTTTAATTTTTTCTTGAGACAGGGTCTGTGCAGCCTTAGCTGGCCTCAAAGTTGCTAGGTATCCAAGGATGACCTTGAACTTGAGAAGGTCCTCTGCCTCCTGAGTGCCAAGATTATGTGTGTGTCTCAGCTAGCAATGATTCCCCATTTTATATGTTTACATATCTGCTCACATCACTGGGGGAAAATGACATGCAGCAAATATTAATAATAGTTACCTCTAAGGTCTCATGAGCTCCTCCTGCATCCATAATTGTGGACAGATACATTTATTATTATTATTGTTATTATTATTATATTATTATTATTCCATGAATGTGTGTGCGTGCATGCCTGTACTTACATGAATATCAGAGGATAACCTGCAGGAGTTAGTTCTCTCCTTCTATCACGTGGTACCTGCAATTGAGTTTAGGTCTCCAGGATTGCTGGCAAGCACCTTTACCCACCTAGCCATCTTGACAGCCCAGCAGAGCCAGTCTTGGGCACACATAGCTGCTGTGAGATAACTGAAGTGGCCATGATCAAAAGATGGCATCTCTTGCCCGTTTTCCTGTGTTCCAGCTCTTTTCATTTCTTTCCCCTCTTCCTTGAGCTCAGAGATGGCATAGCTGCTGAGAATATGTGGCAACTCAGTGCTCAGTTCTGAACTGTAGCTGAGAATGACCTTGAACTTCTGAGTCTCCTGTCTGGGCTTTCGCCTCTCCAGAGCTGAGCTTTCAGCCATGTACCACCCCACACTTGCCTAAATAGTGCACATACTGCATGAAGTCAACCTAGGAAAGTGTTACCAACAACAGTTGTTTCTCACGTTGAAATAAGAGGGGAAGCTTACCTCTCCATTTTCTGCATTTCCCAAGCACCCATACCAAGATGTTGCTCTACCATCTCAAAAATGAATGGATTCAGCATCGAACACTTGAGGAACACAGAATTTGTGAGCCCAGAGGACCAGGCCACCACTGCCAGCAGTGTGGCCGAGCTGGTCTGTTCCCGTTAGATTGAGCAACAATGCTTCCAGTTCAATAGCTGCTGTCATGGCCACCTTCTGCCAACTCCTGGTCCTGGACAGTTGCCTCAGCTCTGTTGGACAAGGACTCACTCCTGGGAGCCAGGCCAGCAGGGCCGGCATGAGACAGTCTCATCACTGTCATCTCAGCTGACTAAAAAAGAGAACAATGCAGCAGCATCCTGGTAATCTGAAACTTTATCAGCACGTTAACAGTTTCAAATGTGAATTATATGGAACTAACCAGAACACACACACACAGCAATGCTTTCTGAAAATATGGGCTTTGAAACACGGAATACTGGGTTGGATGGCACCTGATCCTGCCAGCTGCCATCTAAGGTACCCTGTGTGATGTGTCACTTAATTTCTCTGTTTTGCTTTCTCACTGCTGTGTGTTTGCATGTGTGTGTGCGTGTGCGCGTGTGTGTGCGTGTGCGCGTGTATGTGCGTGTGTGAATTTGTGTGCGCGCATGTGCACGCGTGTGTGCGTGTGTGTGCGTGTGTGTGCGTGTGTGTGTGTGTGAATTTGTGTGCGCGCATGTGCGCGTGTGTGGGGGTGTGTGCGTGGGTGTGCACATTTGTGTGTGTGTGTGTGTGTGTGAGAGAGAGAGAGGGGGGGGGGGGAGAAGGGAATGGAGGAAGGGAGACAGAGAATCTCAATCTGTCAGGGTTCTTGTTTTGGAAAACTAGGGGGAAAGTGCAGTGGGGCAATGATCTTGTACCCTGACACTTGTTTTGCTTGAATAAAATGCTGATTGGCCAGTAGCCAGGCAGAAAGTAGAGGTGGTGCAATCAGGCAGGAAGTATAGGCAGGGCAATCAGAAAAAGAGAATTCTGGAAAGAGGAAAGGCTGAGTCTGCAGTCGTCACCTAGACCAAGAGAAAAGAAAATGAGAACGCCCCACTGATAAAAGGTACCAAGTCGCCTGGAGATGGTGGCGCATGCCTTTAATCCCAGCACTCAGGAGGCAGAGACAGGAGGATCTCTGTGAGTTCGAGACCAGCCTGGTCTACAAAGCTAGTTCCAGGACAGGCTCCAAAGCTACAGAGAAACCCTGTCTCGAAAAACCAAAAAAAAAAAAAAAAAAAAAAAAAAAGGTACCAAGTCACATGTCTAACACAGACAAGAATTATTATGGGTTAATGTAGGATGTAAGAATTAATAAGAAGCCTGAGCTAGTAGGCCAACCAGTTTATGATAATGTAGACCTCTGTGTGATTCTTCGGAACTGAATGGCTACAGGACTGGGCAGGACAAAAATCTCTGTCAACAACGTATATCTGGTTTGTGATATAAGTAAGTATATGTATTTGTGTGTACATCTGTGCATGTGTGTGCACATGCATGTACAGGCGAGAGATTGATACTGGATTTCTTCTTCAATTACTGCACCTTATCTTCTCAATTTTTTAATCATTATAATTATTGTAATTATTTTTGTGTGTGAATGTTTTTCTTACATGTGTATGTGCTCCACATGGGTATCAAGTGAGGGAGGAGGCCAGAAGATGACACCAAACTTCAGTTTGGATGGTTTTGAACCATCATATAAGTGTTAGGAGTTGAACCTGGGTCCTCTGGAAAGACCCACCAGTGCTCGTAACTGCTAAGCCTTGTGCCTCAGTACTGGGGTACAGGCACGGGACCCTCTTACCTCCATCTCCTCAGTACTGGGGTACAGGCATGGGACCCTCTTACCTCGATCTCCTCAGTACTGGGGTACAGGCACACTCCAAGCTCAGCTTTACATGGATGCTGGCATCTAAATTGAGAGTGGTGTGCTTGCACAGCACACGAGCAAGCCATCTCCTCCCTCCTATGTTTTATTTTCTTTATCTTTAAAAATCCTAATGCCTTGGACTGGGGATGTGGCTTTCCCTCCTATCAAATGGGCTGAGTGGCAGGTGAGACAGGCTAGTGTAAGGCTCTTGTCACCATGCCCAGCAGCCTGGTTCAATCCCTGGGACTCACATGATGGAAAGAGAGAGCTGACTCTGCCAGGTTGTTCTCTGACCTCCACACAAGCACTGCAGTACACACACACACACACACACACACACACACACAACAACCCAAAATAAATACAAACAAATAACCATCTTTTATAGATGTTATGCCAAACTGTCCTCACCAGTGTGTGTTAGTATTAATGACAAGTCATATGGCACAAGCATACTAACATGGTAGAAACATAATCCATTCCTTCAAACCGTTCCAGCAGGAACACCAATTGGCCTGTAGTGGGCAGGAAGACAATCAAGTACCCTGCACTCACATGACTGTCTCCTGGAAAACTGAATCAGCAGTGTTCTCCTGCACTTGGGCTCTAAAGTCCCGCCCAGATCAGAAAATGTACACCTTCCCGACATTTAATGTGTTTGAACAGCCCTAACCTTGATCTCATCTATTTTCCGTTCTTGCTACACAAGTCATTGCTCTCTGGAAGAGTTACCCTAAACCAAATAGGAAATGGCTGAAGAGTCGTTTAAGACACAGGAGTCTGCACAACTTTCTGCTGTCAAGACCACTAGAAAAAAATCTCCCAGAAGGGCCTTAAGTTCAACCTGACCTCCACTACCTGCTTCTTTTAGTGGTCTGGGGGACATAGCTCAGTAGTCTAGTCTGTGCAAGGCCCACGGTTTGATACCCAGAACCACAAATGTGTGTGTCTGTGTGAGCCTGTGTGTATCTCTCATCTGTGTGTGTATGTCTGTGTCTGTATGTCTCTCATCTGTGTCTGTGCCTCTGTGTGTCTCTTTGTGTGTGTGTGTCCTCATCTGTGTGTGTCTGTCTGTGTGTCTCTCATCTGTGTCTGTGTGTCTCTTTGCATGTATGTGTTTGTGTCTGTTTCCTGAACTAGATTTTGAGGAATGAATAAGAAACAATCTCATAATACAGGAATCTGATGAGTTTGGAAAATCCAAAGTATGTGTATGTTCACATATGTACACATGTATGCATATGTAGGATATAATTTTGTATTTTCTATCACAGCTTTGCTTTAGTAGGTTACTGAAACAAGAATGTGTATTGGCCACAGGTCCTGTTGATTCTCCTAGTACATGCACTTGTAACGACCTTTAATCTCCCCTTACAGTCTACTCCCATTGAATCAGATAGAGTTCTTTTCCCCCAGATCATGTGATCTCCATCTAACACGCACTCTTTTCACAAATATCATTCTGTGCTAGATACCACAGTGAGGCTGCAATACAGTACATGTCGGGGTCAGCAAGTGGTGAGCAGGAGCTGATATCCCTATCAGCCACAGTTCCTTCCTAGTCTAGGGACTTTGCAGACTACACAAAAGTTTTTGGAAACCACTGTAATTTTTTAAAAATAATTTTTTAGAGTTATATGTATGAGATGGGAGGTGGTATGTGCATGTGAGTTTAGGTGCCCACGGAGGCAAAAAAAAAAAAAAAGGTGCTTGAGTAACTGCCTGCCATGGGCACTGGGAACCAAACTTGGGTCCTCCGCAAGAGCAGCTAGTGTTCTTTACCACTGCACCAACTCTCTAGCCTCAGGATTTTTAGTAAGATGAAAACTATTCACACCAAGGCTATGGCAGAAGGATTGTGAGTTTGAGGTCAACATGGGCTGAATAACAATAGCTTGTGTCAAAAAACAAAATTAAGTCAGCTTTCTGATCTAGACAATATCAGATACCCCCAGTGATGCTGAAGCCATGGGTCATGTACCACTGTGAGCATCCGGGTTCTACACAAGAAACAATGGGGACCAAAGGCAGCAGAATCCAAGGATAAGGTGGACAAAACAGATTTTAAAAAAGTGGCATGATTCATTGAATAGCCACTACAGAGTTGCTGTAACACCTGCCAATTGTAAGGAAGGCTAATGGAATGGATCTGCAAAATCTTTACAAAGCTTGTTAGTTTTAAAAAGAAAACTTTCTTTTGAAACAAAAGTCTTTTATGTAGCCTAGGCTGGCCTCCAAGTGATTGTGTGGCTAAGTGTAGTGAGTGACATTTCATTTGTATTTTAATAAATAAAGCTTACCTGAAGTTCAGAGAGTAAAACGGTGGCACTGATCAGCCTTACAGACCAGACAGTGGTGACTCACACCTTTAATCCCAGTAGCCACACTAGTTTGCCATAGAGACCAGGCAGCAGTGGTGCACACCTTCAATCCCAGAACTAGAGAGGAATATAAAACAGGAGGAAACAGCTCTCACACACAATCTCATTCTGAGATTCCTAGAGTCAAGATCGCCATTTTGGACTGAGGTAGAGGTAAGACCCAGTGGCTGGCTGTTTTACTTTTCTCACCTCCAGACATTTTTCTGTTTTCTGTTTCTGGATTTTTAATCAATAATGATACAGATAAGAATGATCTTGAGCTTCTGATTCCCGGCCTCTACCTCAGAATGCTAAGCTTATAGTTATCTACCACCATTCTCTATAGACAATAGTTTTGAGGGATTTTGTCTCAGTTTTTATTTATCATTATTGTGTGTGTGTGTGGCTGAGATACAGATGGGCATATGAGGGTCAGGGGATAATTTTGTAGGGCAGTTTTCCATCTATGTTTATGTGGATTCCACAGATTAAACCAACCCTGAACAGGAAGTGCGTTGGCTGCCTCACTCGCCTAAATACAGCTTTTTGAGATTAGTTATTGCTTTTCCCTGGGACTAGAGTTTGGTTCCCAGCATCCACCTCAAGTTACTCACAACTGTCTGTACGTACAGCTCCTGGGGATCTGGTGCCTTTCTGGTCTCTATGAGTACTCATGAGCACACGCGCGTGCGCACACACACACATTCTCTCTCACACACACTCACACATGCACACCCACATTCTCTCTCTTTCTCTCTCATACACACACAGAGTCACACACGCACACCCACATTCTCTCTCTCTCTCTCTCTCTCTCTCTCTCTCTCTCTCTCTCTCACACACACACACACACACACACACACACAGATGCTTTCAGCCAGGGTGTGTGTTGGCCCACAGTCATGAAATTATCTCATTCTCTTTGACTCTCCCCACATGTTTCTCTTCTTTCCATGCCTTGTAAGAACAAAACTGTCCACACCACTGCAAGCATCACATCTGTATTAAACTCCCAATCATTCTCATTCCACCACCAACTAGAAATGAGAAGCAGCCTGTTCTGTTTCCCAAGCAAAAGTTGAATCATTCTAATTGGACAGATGAAGGTCACGTGGCCACTGCCAGCTAAACCAGTAGTATAAAAGACCCTGATTGGCTTACCCCCGTTGCATGATCCACCCCTTTGTGCCAGAAGAGTTGAATTTTGGGGGGAAGGGATGGAGCAGTGGGTGCTGGATGCTTCCCACACCTCTCTACTGACTGTGTTCTGTCAGGACATGGTGCCAACCTTGTCCACAACAAATGGGCCTGTGAAGGGTGCTGACTACAAGTTACTTATGTCTGCTAGACTAGGGGGCATTGGGAGCAGGCTAAGTCCCACTAACCTCAGACTCCTCGCATGTCTATCACAATGCCTAGGACATTGATGGCTTAAATTATTTGTTGAACTAATGCCACTGAATGAAATGATGAAATTAAGAATTGCAAGGTGTAGTGATAGGAGCGGCGGGCTGCATTCCCACCCAGCTCCCGCATGGCTAGCTTTACCCAAAATAATTACACGGAACCTGTATTCTTTTTTTAAACACTGCTTGGCCCATTATATATAGCCTCTTCTTGGCTAACTCTCACACCTCGACTAACCCATTTCTAATAATCTGTGTAGCACCAAGAGGCAGTAGCTTACCAGGAAGATCTTAACCTGTGTCTGTGTCAGGTGGGAGAATCATGGCGACTGCCCGACTCAGCTTCTTTCTCCCAGCATTCTGTTCTGTCTACTCCGCCTACCTAATTTTCTGTCTTATTAAAGGGCCAAGGCAGTCTCTATATAACCAATGAAATTAACACAAAACAGAAGACTCTCCCCCATCAGCAAGGGACTGGCAAAAAGGCCAAACCTAAAGAGATACATTCCATCCCCAGGACCCACATGGTTGAAGGAGAGAACAGACTCTGACCTCCACAGGTGCTCCACGGAACCTCTGTACTCCTGTCCCACAAACTAACTAACTAAGTAGATAAAATAATTTAAAAAAATTTTAAGTTGCAAGAGAATGGAGACTTTTTCAACATCCCTCCAGAGAGGAATACAAGCAAGATAGAATTAAACCACCTCTGACCAATGGATGCCTAAGAAATACTGTCTACTGTACTACTTCACTTCTTTAGCATGTATGTGCATGCACTAAGACTTGAACCTAGGGCCTTATGCAGAGTTAGTAAACATTTTACCATTGAGCTGTGCCTCCCACCCCTATTTTATGAAAAACATAAAATGTTAATTTATAATTAACTGATATTAATTCAGTTATTATCAGATGACCATTAATATGTGTGGTGATTTGGTCAATGTTACAACATAGTATTGCAAACACCAATGCTTGTAGATCCATCATAGAGATGAATGCATTGTAAGACAACAGGAAAGTGGTGAACTACAGCTTCATGGAACACTAGGATAGTCATATAGCCTTTATCAGGTCCAAAGGACACTGCGTTTTCCTAAATTCCAAAAGGCAGTCGAAATATCCAGAAATGGGCTCAACCTGAACTATAGGAGGATTTTTGGTGGTCAGATAAAAGACAGCATTCCCTAGGAACTTTCCCTTATTTTTATCATCCTCCTCCTCATCATCATCATTATTATTATTTGTCAAAGGACAAATGACTATCTGTGGTACCTACTAACATACCAAAGCCCATGCTGGACTCCAGGCCCCCTCAGTATCATCAAAAGTACTTGTTACACATCTGAGTCCATGCTAGCTAGCACTCTAGGCCTTCTCACAACGTTGTCTACCCTCCACTCCCTCCAGCTCATGGGCTTCTCTCCCCACAGCCACTCATTCTCCTGCTAGTTGTGATATGTGTGCTTGTGGACTTTTCTCTCCCACCAGCCAGCTCCCAAATAACCACACAGAGACTTATTAATTATAAATGCTCAACAGATAGCTTAGGCTTGCTTCTAATTAGCACTTACAACTTAAACTAACCCATTTCTAATAATTTATTTGCTGCCATGTGGCTCATGACTTGTTACCTCATCTTGTACACACCCTGCTTCCTCTATACCTGGCTAGCAGTTTTACCCTTCTTTATGCCAGTGAGCTCTCTTTGTGTCCATAAGTCCCATGTAACCTCTTCCTGCCTAGCTACTGGTCATTTAGCTTTTTATTAAACCAGTGAGAGCAAGACATCTTCATAGTGTACAAGATTATTTCACAACATGTGCTCTCTAGCCTCTCTCTCTCTCTCTCTCTCTCTCTCTCTCTCTCTCTCTCTCTCTCTCTCTCCCTCCCTCCCTTTCTCCCCCTCCCTCCCTCCCTCCTCTCTCTCTCTCTCTCTCTCTCTCTCTCTCTCTCTCTCTCTCTCTCTATCTATCTATATCTCTATCTCTATCTCTATCTCTATCTCTATCTCTATCTCTCTCCTCTGTTCCTGCTTCTCTTATGGCCAAGTCCAGTCTTCTGGCCATGCTCAGTCTACTTCTTTCTCTCTCTACCCTGGACTCTTCCAGATGCCTCTGGTTGTTCTCTTTCTCATGTCTACAATAAAAAAACCTTCCCCTTAACTGTAACATGGACCATTCGTACCATCAGTTTATACAGCCTTATCATCAGTTTATACCATGTCTCAAATAGCCCAGGCAGATCTTGAACATACCATGTAGCTGAGGATGACTTTGAACCTTTGATCCTTCTGCCTCTACTTCCCAAGTGCTGGGATTACAGGCATGTGCCACTATACTTGGCTATCTTCCCATTTTATGAGATGCCACTGTTATGCCCAGTCTGTGGGGGACCCCAAATGACGACCAGGAACCTGATTTACTGAAATGCAAAAGCAAGGTTTATTGTGTGCACAGTACAAGCCAGCAGGGACCTCGTCAAAGCAACTGGTACACCAGCAGCAGCAGCAGCAAGAGGAGGTAACCTGCCCTTGTAGAGGGCATTATTTAAAGTTAAAAACCAGAAAAGTTACATTAGCAGGGTGTGGGGTGACGGGTTCAATCCTGATTGGCTAAGAACTTCTCAGAAATTTTATTTTCAAACCTTGCCTGTTGCTTGACAAGTTTTCTTATTGACTGACCTTCAAGTGGGGAAATTCTGCAGTTATCTGTACTCTCCAGACAACTCCCCTGTTACTTTTGCCCCTAGCCATTTCTGAGGACTGAAATGTTTTATGGGGAAATAACTTATACAAGACACAAGATGGAGGTGGAGGACAAAATGGAGGAACTTTGGTTCTTCATTCCCCCTGTTCTAGTAACTATAGTGAACTCAGTCATGGGTTCCTGACAGTTAACACGTAAGTATCTTCAGTACTGAGGGGTCTGTGGGTGTGTGATCTCTAGACCATAAGTTATATTGTCTTTCATGAATTTCACTAGCCTGTTAAGAATGCAAGGCCAAAAAGTCAGTAACAAAAACAGAATTACCAGGGATCCCATAGAGTAGAGAAAAAAGTGGTCAACCGAGGGAGCTATTAAACCAGGTTCACACCAACCCTGGCCTCGCTTTCTCTTGTCCACTTTTCCAGTCCTTCTCTAACTCTAGCCATGTTGTCTTTGATTATTCCCGAATGACCAGTGAAGAAATAACAGTTTTTCTCGTAGAACTGCACAGAGCTCACCCTGCTGTAAGAATAGAAGATCTAATCCCCTCTTGTTCTGCAAGACTACCTCCGCCATGGAGGATATGGACTCCTTTGGGTGGGAGATGGATTTTTCTATTCATCTCTTCTTCCTGCCCTGAGTTCTTGGCTCTATAAGCACAATGGAGTTTCCAATCAGTCCCCAGTGCAGTGGCTATTCCCTGGCTTACCTGTGATATGAAGTCTGGGCCATTGTCAGACCCAATCATGGACGGGAAGCTGTATCTTCAATTAATTTCTTTGTTAGCATATTGGCCATCTCATGTTTGGTTGGATACGCCTCAGTCCATCCAGAGAAGGTGTCTATGAATACTAACAAATACTTATATTCAATTTTTCCAGGTTTGATTTCAGTAAAACACACTTCCCAATTCATACCTGGTCGAGTCCCCCTCTGTTCAGCACCAGGATTGGAGGGGGATAGTATGGCATTGGTCAGTTGGCAGGCACAACACTAGGACACAGTTCCTTCAATAGCTTTAATGTCATTCTGCATTTTAACTTTGGCCCGACTTAGTAGGTCCTGCATTCTGTGTGTCCCCAAATGTGAGGACTGTGAATCTTTTTGAGTATGTCATGTTCTAGCTTCCTTGGCAGGATGACCCACCCATCAGCTGTTTTCCACCACACTTCTAAGGGTTGAGCCATAAGCAAGGACCATGCCAGATCTTAGTTGGGAATCTGGGGTAAGTTCCTTGCCCCCAGGTCTATTAAGGCTGGTGTAACTCTGGGGGCCATCGCTGTCCTTTGGCAGTCCTATCAGCCAGGTTATTTCCCTTCTGCATGGGCCCTGAGCCTCTCTGATGTCCAGGGCTGTGAATAATAGCCAACATTGAGGGTTCCCAAAGGGCCTATAGGAGATCCAGGATCTCCTGTTTATTCTTGATTGTCTTTCCTTCAGTTGTTAGGAGGCCTCTCTCCTTATACATTGTCCCATGGATATGAGCAGTGGCAAAGGCATACCTGCTGTCTGTGTAGATGTTCAGCCTCTTTCCTTTTCCCAGTCTTAGGGCTCTAGTGAGAGCTATCAACTCTGCCCTTTGTGCAGATGTTCCCGTTGGTAGGGATTCTACCCTTACAACTTCCATAGTCGTTGTAATGATCTGTCCTGTTCCTTTAAAAGACAAGCCCCGCCCACTCCCTTTTCAGTCCACCGAGGCAGGCAGATCTTCCTTCCTGCTTGTAGCCTGAGTCTCTTCCTTTTCTGTCTCTCCCTCAAGAGGCAACTTCTGCCTCACTCCATTCTTTCCCCCTTTCTCCCCTTCCCCCCCTCCTCTTCTTCCCTTCTCCCCTTCCCTTCTATAACCACTAAATAAACACCCAACCTCACTCTGCATGGCATGCCTATCCATCTGTCTCTTGCCCACCACTGCCACAAGCCCATGCATCTGTCTCTCCTCGTGGTCTTGTGTGCCATCCCTACCTGGGACTGACTGCTCTTGGGGGACCCCTTGCCCGCTACCTGCCGCCACTTCCGGGACCTGCAGTGTTTCTGCTGCTGCAGCCACTAGAAGATCCACAGCATTTTAACTTTTGCTAGTACAGTTGTGACCCTTGTTGCCCCCTTGTACCTTTGTCCATTTAGCATGTAACTGCTTCTGTCTGTGAACCAGGTGTCCTCCACGTCCAGCAGTGGGGTATCTTTCAGGTCCGGTCTGATGCAATGCGCTTGTGCCTCTATCCCAGAAGAATTATGCAATGGAGCCTTGAGGTCAGGGTCAGGTAGCAACGGGGCTGGGTTGAAAGTTGTTGGGTCTTGGAATGTAATCTGGGCTGGATTAGGGACTAAAGCTGACAGTGGGTCATCCGGGCGCTGCTCAGCCACCAGCCTGGCAGCTGCTTAAGACTCCCCTCTAGGGCTGGAGAGATGGCTCAGTGGTTAAGAGCACTGACTCTTCTTCCAGAGGTCCTGAGTTCAATTCCCAGCAACCACATGGTGGCTCACAACCATCTGTAATGAGATCTGATGCCCTCTTCTGGGGTACACATGCAGGCAGAATACTGTATACAAATAAATCGCTAAAACATCGGGGTGGCAATACTCAAATTCTGTCCCAGAGTTAGCTTGTCAGTATCTTTTGCCAGTAGGGCTACAGCTGCTATAATGCGGGGACAGGGAGGCCACACGGCTACCACAAGGTCTAACTTTTCAGACAGGCAGGCCACTGGGCACTCCCATGTTCCTACTGTCTGAATGAGCACCCCTTTTGCTTGGACAGGTAGGTCAGCAGGCCCTCCCACGGTCCCACTGTCTGAGGAGCACCCCTTTTGCTATTCCCGTGTGCTCATCCACGAACAGGTAGAATGGCTTATACATCTGGGAGTCCGAGTGCCTGAGCCTCCAGGAGCTTCCGTTTCAGAGTGTCAAATGCCTTCTGTCTTTCCTCAGTCCAGGTGAAGTCACCCTTGGTGGCTTCATACGGAGGTTTAACCATTTCAACATAATATGGAGGCAGAAGACAAAATGGAGGAACTTTGGTCCTTCAGCCACAAATTAACATAATTGGCAAAGCCATGGCCAGAGTGATCTCATTCTCTGGGTCCCAACAGACCAGGCCCAACCACAATAGCCCAATGGGGATGAGAAGGGATCTACTCACTGTGGCCACAACACCAAACAGCAGGTCTGTCTATCTTTAAGGCGCTGACAGACATTTTAGGATTATACAGGTGAAAGACAAAAGTGGGACCAATGGGCTGATGAAATGGCTCAGTAGATAAAGGCACTTGCTTCCAGACCTCACATAGAGGTGAAAAAAAAGAGAAACGACTCTCACAGATTATCCTCTGATCGCCACATGCAGCAGCATGCATGTGGATATGCACGTAAACACACACACACACACAAATACAAGTCTTCTAGAAGTTCTAACATAAAATTCTCTAAGACTTCTATCCCTTTAGATATCATAAAAGTTTCCTGTAGACTATTAGTTTGCAGCTAAAAACCTAAAATATCACAGATGTCTTCATTTTAAACATAAAAAGAATGTGGTACAGAAAATAAAAGCGCTCATATCTGGGTCATTTTTGGATGTGCAATTGCTGTTTTGTTTTGTTTTTTTATGTATCCTTGGTGCTTCCTTCCCCAGCACCACATGACATCAGAACAGCACATGCTTATCCTCCCATCTCTTCCAGGCTCACACCTCCTACAGTCATGTAAGCGGCTCACACCTGCTCCCTCGGCCAACATAAAGGAAGACTCGTGACCTGAGAGTACTCAGTTAGTCTAAGCAGAATCTCCCGCCTAAATGGAAGCCTTGTTTTAAGAGACTCGTTCTCCAAAAGTAGTGTATTCGGGAATGTTTGCTTTAAACCAAGACAGACTCCTGAGGTCACTGACGCCAGCTACACCTTCACACCAGGGGTGAAGATTTGCTCAAAAATGAAAGACGGGTAGTCTGACCATTGCTGAATTGCAAATCTTGGAGCGGTCTGGAAGCCTTAGTCTTCCATTTCCTTAATAAACTCCAAGGAGCTTGTTTTTCATTTGCTCAATAAATATTTTAGTCCAAAGTGGTGTTTCCTCTATTTTACTTCTAAACTGGATTTTAGCTGTCTCTGCTTCCACCCTTAACCACTCCATTATCTACACCATTAACTACAAATAACAGAGACCACTGTCTGGGCTCAGCTTCTGCATAAACCTAGCTGAAAATCAAATGGAGCCACTTGTGCTGAAGGACCCACCCCCTGCTGATCTTACTGGGAGTGAGGATGATGAGCTCCATTAGCATGGCAGTAAATGTTCCTGGTTCTAATCCTACCATAAAAGGAGGAGTCTGAAATGACTTGTCCTTTATTTTCCTATTATTTTGTCTCCCCACTTTACAAAGGAAAGTTGATTTAAAATGCCAGACTGGGGTCTGGAGAGATGGCTCAACAGTTAAGAGCACTGACTGATCGCCCAGAGGACCCAAGTTCAATTTTCAGCACAACATGTCAGCTCACAACTGTCTGTAACTCCAGTTCTAAGTGACCTGACACCCTCACACAGGCAGACAAGACATGCAGGCAAAACACCAATGCAATAAAAATAAAATTGTATTTTAAAAAAATGCCTGACCGGGGCTGAAGATGTAGCTCAGAGGTAGAATGCTTCCCTGGAATGATCCCCATTTCTGTCCTTTCTAAAGACAATCTCCTTCTATTTGGACCAACAGAACACTTGCTACAAATTCTAGAATTAAAAAGAAAACTAAATTGTTGTACTAATTACCCTTCGATAATACCTGCTATAAAACATCTGTATAGAATATCTAGAGTCTAGAAAACAATGATAAACAGGGTTTGAAAGTCCAGCCTGACCTTAATAAACTGGGACACAAGAGCAAACATCACAAATAAGGTCCATATTTTTACTTTACTCCTGGAATTTACCACATTCGTGATCTACAACAATCAACTGGACAAGCAAATGATTAAAAACTCTCA
This sequence comes from Microtus pennsylvanicus, assembly GCF_037038515.1. Lineage (NCBI taxonomy): Eukaryota > Metazoa > Chordata > Mammalia > Rodentia > Cricetidae > Microtus > Microtus pennsylvanicus. The sequence continues at coordinate 103,078,356 of NC_134589.1, read as the reverse complement.
ATTTTTGTTGTGGTATTTTAGCCCTCTTTTTTCTTTCTTTAAAGAGGTTTACTTTATTTGTCTGTGTATCTGTGTCAGTGTGTTTGTGCGTGTGTATGTGGGGGTATATGCATCAGTGTGTGTGCTGTGTGTGTGTGTCTGTGTTGGTGTGAGTGTTTGTCCTTGTGTCTGTATCTATGTGAATGCTTGTGCTGTGTGTATGGGTGTGTGCACCTGTGTCAGTGTGTTTGTGCTGTGTGTGGGTGTGTGCATCTGTGTCAGTGTGTTTGTGTTGTGTATGGGTGTGTGTACCTGTGTCAGTGTGTTTGTGCTGTGTATGGGTGTGTGTACCTGTGTCAGTGTGTTGGTGCTGTGTGTATGGGTGTGTGCACCTGTGTCAGTGTGTGTGTGCTGTGTGTGGGTGTGTGCACCTGTGTCAGTGTGTTTGTGTTGTGTGTGGGTGTGTGCACCTGTGTCAGTGTGTTTGTGCTGTGTGTGGGTGTGTGCACCTGTGTCAGTGTGTTTGTGCTGTGTGTGGGTGTGTGCACCTGTGTCAGTGTGTTTGTGTTGTGTGTGGGTGTGTGCACCTGTGTCAGTGTGTTTGTGCTGTGTGTGGGTGTGTGCATCTGTGTAGTGTGTTTGTGTTGTGTGTGGGTGTGTGCACCTGTGTCAGTGTGTGTGTGTTGTGTGTGGGTGTGTGCACCTGTGTCAGTGTGTTTGTGCTGTGTGTGGGTGTGTGCACCTGTGTCAGTGTGTTTGTGTTGTTGTGGGTGTGTGCATCTGTGTCAGTGTGTTTGTGTTGTGTGTGGGTGTGTGCACCTGTGTAGTGTGTTTGTGTTGTGTGTGGGTGTGTGCACCTGTGTCAGTGTGTGTGTGCTGTGTGTGGGTGTGTGCACCTGAGTCAGTGTGTGTGTGCTGTGTGTGGGTGTGTGCACCTGTGTCAGAGTGTTTGTGCTGTGTGTGGGTATGTGCACCTGTGTCAGTGTGTGTGTGCTGTGGGTGTGTGCACCTGTGTCAGTGTGTTTGTGTTGTGTATGGGTGTGTGCACCTGTGTCAGTGTGTTTGTGTTGTGTATGGGTGTGTGCAACTGTGTCAGTGTGTGTGTGCTGTGTGTGGGTGTGTGCACCTGTGTCAGTGTGTGTGTGCTGTGTGTGGGTGTGTGCACCTGTGTCAGTGTGTTTGTGTTGTGTGTGGGTGTGTGCATCTGTGTCAGTGTGTTTGTGTTGTGTGTGGGTGTGTGCACCTGTGTAGTGTGTTTGTGTTTTGTGTGGGTGTGTGCACCTGTGTCAGTGTGTGTGTGTTGTGTGTGGGTGTGTGCACCTGTGTCAGTGTGTTTGTGCTGTGTGTGGGTGTGTGCATCTGTGTCAGTGTGTTTGTGTTGTGTATGGGTGTGTGTACCTGTGTCAGTGTGTTTGTGCTGTGTGTATGGGTGTGTGCACCTGTGTCAGTGTGTGTGTGCTGTGTGTGGGTGTGTGCACCTGTGTCAGTGTGTTTGTGTTGTGTGTGGGTGTGTGCACCTGTGTCAGTGTGTTTGTGTTGTGTATGGGTGTGTGCATCTGTGTCAGTGTGTTTGTGCTGTGTGTGGGTGTGTGCATCTGTGTCAGTGTGTTTGTGCTGTGTGTGGGTGTGTGCATCTGTGTCAGTGTGTTTGTGCTGTGTGTGGGTGTGTGCAACTGTGTCAGTGTGTTTGTGTTGTGTGTGGGTGTGTGCATCTGTGTCAGTGTGTTTGTGTTGTGTGTGGGTGTGTGCACCTCTGTAGTGTGTTTGTGTTATGTGTGGGTGTGTGCACCTGTGTCAGTGTGTTTGTGCTGTGTGTGGGTGTGTGCACCTGTGTCAGTGTGTTTGTGCTGTGTGTGGGTGTGTGCATCTGTGTCAGTGTGTTTGTGCTGTGTGTGGGTGTGTGCAGCTGTGTCAGTGTGTTTGTGTTGTGTGTGGGTGTGTGCATCTGTGTCAGTGTGTTTGTGTTGTGTGTGGGTGTGTGCAACAGTGTAGTGTGTTTGTGTTATGTGTGGGTGTGTGCACCTGTGTCAGTGTGTTTGTGCTGTGTGTGGGTGTGTGCACCTGTGTCAGTGTGTGTGTGTTGTGTGTGGGTGTGTGCACCTGTGTCAGTGTGTTTGTGTTGTGTGTGGGTGTGTGCACCTGTGTCAGTGTGTTTGTGTTGTGTGTGGGTGTGTGCACCTGTGTCAGTGTGTTTGTGTTGTGTATGGGTGTGTGCACCTGTGTCAGTGTGTGTGTGCTGTGTGTGGGTGTGTGCACCTGTGTCGTGTGTGTGTGCTGTGTGTGGGTGTGTGCACCTGTGTCAGTGTGTTTGTGTTGTGTGTGGGTGTGAGCATCTGTGTCAGTGTGTTTGTTCTGTGTGTGGGTGTGTGCACCTGTGTCAGTGTGTTTGTGTTGTGTATGGGTGTGTGCACCTGTGTCAGTGTGTTTGTGCTGTGTGTGGGTGTGTGCATCTGTGTCAGTGTGTTTGTGCTGTGTGTGTTGTGCACCTGCGTCAGTGTGTTTGTGTTGTGTGTGGGTGTGTGCACCTGTGTCAGTGTGTTTGTGTTGTGTGTGGGTGTGTGCACCTGTGTCAGTGTGTTTGTTCTGTGTGTGGGTGTGTGCACCTGTGTCAGTGTGTTTGTGTTGTGTGTGGGTGTGTGCACCTGTGTCAGTGTGTTTGTGTTGTGTGTGGGTGTGTGCACCTGTGTCAGTGTGTTTGTGTTGTGTGTGGGTGTGTGCATCTGTGTCAGTGTGTTTGTGCTGTGGGTGTGTGCACCTGTGTCAGTGTGTTTGTGTTGTGTGTGGTTGTGTGCACCTGTGTCAGTGTGTTTGTGCTGTGTGTGGGTGTGTGCACCTGTGTCAGTGTGTTTGTGTTGTGTGTGGGTGTGTGCACCTGTGTAGTGTGTTTGTGTTTTGTGTGGGTGTTGGCACCTGTGTCAGTGTGTGTGTGTTGTGTGTGGGTGTGTGCACCTGTGTCAGTGTGTTTGTGCTGTGGGTGTGTGCACCTGTGTCAGTGTGTTTGTGTTGTGTATGGGTGTGTGCACCTGTGTCAGTGTGTGTGTGCTGTGTGTGGGTGTGTGCACCTGTGTCAGTGTGTGTGTGCTGTGTGTTGGTGTGTGCACCTGTGTCAGTGTGTTTGTGCTGTGTGTGGGTGTGTGCACCTGTGTCAGTGTGTTTGTGCTGTGTGTGGGTGTGTGCACCTGTGTTAGTGTGTTTGTGTTGTGTGTGGGTGTGTGCACCTGTGTCAGTGTGTGTGTGCTGTGGGTGTGTGCACCTGTGTCAGTGTGTTTGTGCTGTGTGTGGGTGTGTGCACCTGTGTCAGTGTGTTTGTGTTGTGTGTGGGTGTGTGCACCTGTGTCAGTGTGTTTGTGTTTTGTGTGGGTGTGTGCACCTGTGTCAGTGTGTGTGTGCTGTGTGTGGGTGTGTGCACCTGTGTCAGTGTGTTTGTGTTGTGTGTGGGTGTGTGCACCTGTGTCAGTGTGTTTGTGCTGTGTGTGGGTGTGTGCACCTGTGTAGTGTGTTTCTGTTGTGTGTGGGTGTGTGCACCTGTGTCAGTGTGTTTGTGCTGTGTGTGGGTATGTGCACCTGTGTCAGTGTGTTTGTGTTGTGTATGGGTGTGTGCACCTGTGTCAGTGTGTGTGTGCTGTGTGTGGGTGTGTGCACCTGTGTCAGTGTGTGTGCTGTGTGTGGGTGTGTGCACCTGTGTCAGTGTGTGTGTGCTGTGTGTGGGTGTGTGCACCTGTGTCAGTGTGTTTGTGTTGTGTGTGGGTGTGTGCATCTGTGTCAGTGTGTTTGTGTTGTGTGTGGGTGTGTGTACCTGTGTCAGTGTGTTTGTGTTTTCTGTGGGTGTGTGCACCTGTGTCAGTGTGTTTGTGCTGTTTGTGGGTGTGTGTACCTGTGTCAGTGTGTTTGTGCTGTGTGTGGGTGTGTGCACCTGTGTAATGTGTTTGTGTTGTGTGTGGGTGTGTGCATCTGTGTCAGTGTGTTTGTGTTGTGTATGGGTGTGTGCACCTGTGTCAGTGTGTTTGTGCTGTGTGTGGGTGTGTGCATCTGTGTCAGTGTGTTTGTGCTGTGTGTGTTGTGCACCTGCGTCAGTGTGTTTGTGTTGTGTGTGGGTGTGTGCACCTGTTTCAATGTGTTTGTGTTGTGTGTGGGTGTGTGCACCTGTGTCAGTGTGTTTGTTCTGTGTGTGGGTGTGTGCACCTGTGTCAGTGTGTTTGTGTTGTGTGTGGGTGTATGCACCTGTGTCAGTGTGTTTGTGTTGTGTGTGGGTGTGTGCACCTGTGTAGTGTGTTTGTGTTGTGTGTGTGTGTGTGCATCTGTGTCAGTGTGTTTGTGCTGTGGGTGTGTGCAACTGTGTCAGTGTGTTTGTGTTTTGTGTGGGTGTGTGCACCTGTGTCAGTGTGTTTGTGTTGTGTGTGGGTGTGTGCACCTGTGTCAGTGTGTTTGTGTTGTGTGTGGGTGTGTGCACCTCTGTAGTGTGTTTGTGTTTTGTGTGGGTGTGTGCACCTGTGTCAGTGTGTGTGAGCTGTGTGTGGGTGTGTGCACCTGTGTCAGTGTGTGTGTGCTGTATATGGGTGTGTGCACCTGTGTCAGTGTGTTTGTGTTGTGTGTGGGTGTGTGCACCTGTGTCAGTGTGTGTGTGCTGTGGGTGTGTGCACCTGTGTCAGTGTGTTTGTGTTGTGTGTGGGTGTGTGCACCTGTGTCAGTGTGTTTGTGTTGTGTGTGGGTGTGTGCACCTGTGTCAGTGTGTTTGTGTTGTATGTGGGTATGTGCATCTGTGTCAGTGTGTTTGTGCTGTGGGTGTGTGCACCTGTGTCAGTGTGTTTGTGTTGTGTGTGGGTGTGTGCACCTGTGTCAGTGTGTTTGTGTTGTGTGTGGGTGTGTGCACCTGTGTAGTGTGTTTTTGTTTTGTGTGGGTGTGTGCACCTGTGTCAGTGTGTGTGTGCTGTGTGTGGGTGTGTGCACCTGTGTCAGTGTGTGTGTGCTGTGTATGGGTGTGTGCACCTGTGTCAGTGTGTTTGTGTTGTGTGTGGGTGTGTGCACCTGTGTCAGTGTGTGTGTGCTGTGGGTGTGTGCACCTGCGTCAGTGTGTTTGTGTTGTGTGTGGGTGTGTGCACCTGTGTCAGTGTGTTTGTATTGTGTGTGGGTGTGTGCACCTGTGTCAGTGTGTTTGTGTTGTGTGTGGGTGTGTGCACCACTGTCAGTGTGTTTGTGCTGTGTGTGGGTGTGTGCACCTGTGTCAGTGTGTTTGTGCTGTGTGTGTGTTGTGCACCTGTGTCAATGTGTGTGTGCTGTGGGTGTGTGCACCTGTGTCAGTGTGTGTGTGTTGTGTATGGGTGTGTGCACCTGTGTCAGTGTGTTTGTGTTGTGTATGGGTGTGTGCACCTGTGTCAGTGTGTTTGTGTTGTGTGTGGGTTGTGCACCTGTGTCAGTGTGTGTGTGCTGTGGGTGTGTGCACTTGTGTCAGTGTGTTTGTGTTGTGTATGTGTGTGTGCACCTGTGTCAGTGTGTTTGTGCTGTGTGTGGGTGTGTGCACCTGTGTCAGTGTTTGTGTGCTGTGTGTGGGTGTGTGCACCTGTGTCAGTGTGTTTGTGCTGTGTGTGCATGTGTGCACCTGTGTCAGTTTGTTTGTGTTGTGTGTGGGTGTGTGCACCTGTGTCAGTGTGTTTGTGCTGTGTGTGGGTGTGTGCACCTGTGTCAGTGTGTTTGTGTTGTTTATGGGTGTGTGCATCTGTGTCAGTGTGTTTGTGCTGTGTGTGGGTGTGTGCAACTGTGTCAGTGTGTGTGTGCTGTGTGTGGGTGTGTGCACCTGTGTCAGTGTGTGTGTGCTCTGTGTGGGTGTGTGCACCTGTGTCAGTGTGTTTGTGTTGTGTGTGGGTGTGTGCACCTGTGTCAGTGTGTTTGTGCTGTGTGTGGGTGTGTGCACCTGTGTAGTGTGTTTGTGTTTTGGGTGGGTGTGTGCACCTGTGTCAGTGTGTGTGTGTTGTGTGTGGGTGTGTGCACCTGTGTCAGTGTGTTTGTGCTGTGTGTGGGTGTGTGCACCTGTGTCAGTGTGTTTGTGCTGTGTATGGGTGTGTGTACCTGTGTCAGTGTGTTTGTGCTGTGTGTATGGGTGTGTGCACCTGTGTCAGTGTGTGTGTGCTGTGTGTGGGTGTGTGCATCTGTGTCAGTGTGTTTGTGCTGTGTGTGGGTGTGTGCACCTGTGTCAGTGTGTTTGTGTTGTGTGTGGGTGTGTGCACCTGTGTCAGTGTGTTTGTGTTGTGTATGGGTTTGTGCATCTGTGTCAGTGTGTTTGTGCTGTGTGTGGGTGTGTGCATCTGTGTCAGTGTGTTTGTGCTGTGTGTGGGTATGTGCATCTGTGTCAGTGTGTTTGTGCTGTGTGTGGGTGTGTGCAGCTGTGTCAGTGTGTTTGTGTTGTGTGTGGGTGTGTGCATCTGTGTCAGTGTGTTTGTCTTGTGTGTGGGTGTGTGCACCTGTGTAGTATGTTTGTGTTATGTGTGGGTGTGTGCACCTGTGTCAGTGTGTTTGTGCTGTGTGTGGGTGTGTGCACCTGTGTCAGTGTGTTTGTGTTGTGTGTGGGTGTGTGCACCTGTGTCAGTGTGTTTGTGTTGTGTGTGGGTGTGTGCACCTGTGTCAGTGTGTTTGTGTTGTGTGTGGGTGTGTGCACCTGTGTCAGTGTGTTTGTGCTGTGTGTGGGTGTGTGCACCTGTGTAGTGTGTTTGTGTTGTGTGTGGGTGTGTGCACCTGTGTCAGTGTGTGTGTTGTGTGTTGGTGTGTGCACCTGTGTCAGTGTGTTTGTGCTGTGTGTGGGTGTGTGCACCTGTTTCAGTGTGTTTGTGTTGTTGTGGGTGTGTGCATCTGTGTCAGTGTGTTTGTGTTGTGTGTGGGTGTGTGCACCTGTGTAGTGTGTTTGTGTTGTGTGTGGGTGTGTGCACCTGTGTCAGTGTGTGTGTGCTGTGTGTGGGTGTGTGCACCTGTGTCAGTGTGTGTGTGCTGTGTGTGGGTGTGTGCACCTGTGTCAGTATGTTTGTGCTCTGTGTGGGTGTGTGCACCTGTGTCAGTGTGTTTGTGTTGTGTATGGGTGTGTGCACCTGTGTCAGTGTGTGTGTGCTGTGTGTGGGTGTGTGCACCTGTGTCAGTGTGTGTGTGCTGTGTGTGGGTGTGTGCACCTGTGTCAGTGTGTTTGTGTTGTGTGTGGGTGTGTGCATCTGTGTCAGTGTGTTTGTGTTGTGTGTGGGTGTGTGCACCTGTGTAGTGTGTTTGTGTTATGTGTGGGTGTGTGCACCTGTGTCAGTGTGTGTGTGTTGTGTGTGGGTGTGTGCACCTGTGTCAGTGTGTTTGTGCTGTGGGTGTGTGCACCTGTGTCGGTGTGTTTGTGTTGTGTATGGGTGTGTGCACCTGTGTCAGTGTGTTTGTGCTGTGGGTGTGTGCACCTGTGTCGGTGTGTTTGTGTTGTGTATGGGTGTGTGCACCTTGTCAGTGTGTGTGTGCTGTGTGTGGGTGTGTGCACCTGTGTCAGTGTGTGTGTGCTGTGTGTTGGTGTGTGCACCTGTGTCAGTGTGTTTGTGCTGTGTGTGGGTGTGTGCACCTGTGTCAGTGTGTTTGTGCTGTGTGTGGGTGTGTGCACCTGTGTAAGTGTGTTTGTGTTGTGTGTGGGTGTGTGCACCTGTGTCAGTGTGTGTGTGCTGTGGGTGTGTGCACCTGTGTCAGTGTGTTTGTGCTGTGTGTGGGTGTGTGCACCTGTGTCAGTGTGTTTGTGTTGTGTGTGGGTGTGTGCACCTGTGTCAGTGTGTTTGTGTTTTGTGTGGGTGTGTGCACCTGTGTCAGTGTGTGTGTGCTGTGTGTGGGTGTGTGCACCTGTTTCAGTGTGTTTGTGTTGTGTGTGGGTGTGTGCACCTGTGTCAGTGTGTTTGTGCTGTGTGTGGGTGTGTGCACCTGTGTAGTGTGTTTCTGTTGTGTGTGGGTGTGTGCACCTGTGTCAGTGTGTTTGTGCTGTGTGTGGGTGTGTGCACCTGTGTCAGTGTGTTTGTGTTGTGTATGGGTGTGTGCACCTGTGTCAGTGTGTGTGTGCTGTGTGTGGGTGTGTGCACCTGTGTCAGTGTGTGTGCTGTGTGTGGGTGTGTGCACCTGTGTCAGTGTGTGTGTGCTGTGTGTGGGTGTGTGCACCTGTGTCAGTGTGTTTGTGTTGTGTGTTGGTGTGTGCATCTGTGTCAGTGTGTTTGTGTTGTGTGTGGGTGTGTGCACCTGTGTCAGTGTGTTTGTGTTTTCTGTGGGTGTGTGCACCTGTGTCAGTGTGTTTGTGCTGTTTGTGGGTGTGTGCACCTGTGTCAGTGTGTTTGTGCTGTGTGTGGGTGTGTGCACCTGTGTAATGTGTTTGTGTTGTGTGTGGGTGTGTGCATCTGTGTCAGTGTGTTTGCGTTGTGTATGGGTGTGTGCACCTGTGTCAGTGTGTTTGTGCTGTGTGTGGGTGTGTGCATCTGTGTCAGTGTGTTTGTGCTGTGTGTGTTGTGCACCTGCGTCAGTGTGTTTGTGTTGTGTGTGGGTGTGTGCACCTGTGTCAGTGTGTTTGTGTTGTGTGTGGGTGTGTGCACCTGTGTCAGTGTGTTTGTTCTGTGTGTGGGTGTGTGCACCTGTGTCAGTGTGTTTGTGTTGTGTGTGGGTGTGTGCACCTGTGTCAGTGTGTTTGTGTTGTGTGTGGGTGTGTGCACCTGTGTCAGTGTGTTTGTGTTGTGTGTGGGTGTGTGCATCTGTGTCAGTGTGTTTGTGCTGTGGGTGTGTGCACCTGTGTCAGTGTGTTTGTGTTGTGTGTGGTTGTGTGCACCTGTGTCAGTGTGTTTGTGCTGTGTGTGGGTGTGTGCACCTGTGTCAGTGTGTTTGTGTTGTGTGTGGGTGTGTGCACCTGTGTAGTGTGTTTGTGTTTTGTGTGGGTGTGTGCACCTGTGTCAGTGTGTGTGTGCTGTGTGTGGGTGTGTGCACCTGTGTCAGTGTGTGTGTGCTGTATATGGGTGTGTGCACCTGTGTCAGTGTGTTTGTGTTGTGTGTGGGTGTGTGCACCTGTGTCAGTGTGTGTGTGCTGTGTGTGGGTGTGTGCACCTGTGTCAGTGTGTTTGTGTTGTGTGTGGGTGTGTGCACCTGTGTCAGTGTGTTTGTGTTGTGTGTGGGTGTGTGCACCTGTGTCAGTGTGTTTGTGTTGTGTGTGGGTGTGTGCATCTGTGTCAGTGTGTTTGTGCTGTGGGTGTGTGCACCTGTGTCAGTGTGTTTGTGTTGTGTGTGGGTGTGTGCACCTGTGTCAGTGTGTTTGTGTTGTGTGTGGGTGTGTGCACCTGTGTCAGTGTGTTTGTGTTGTGTGTGGGTGTGTGCACCTGTGTAGTGTGTTTGTGTTGTGTATGGGTGTGTGCACCTGTGTCAGTGTGTGTGTGCTGTGTGTGGGTGTGTGCACCTGTGTCAGTGTGTGTGTGCTGTGTATGGGTGTGTGCACCTGTGTCAGTGTGTTTGTGTTGTGTGTGGGTGTGTGCACCTGTGTCAGTGTGTGTGTGCTGTGGGTGTGTGCACCTGCGTCAGTGTGTTTGTGTTGTTTGTGGGTGTGTGCACCTGTGTCAGTGTGTTTGTATTGTGTGTGGGTGTGTGCACCTGTGTCAGTGTGTTTGTGTTGTGTGTGGGTGTGTGCACCTGTGTCAGTGTGTTTGTGCTGTGTGTGGGTGTGTGCACCTGTGTCAGTGTGTTTGTGCTGTGTGTGTGTTGTGCACCTGTGTCAATGTGTGTGTGCTGTGGGTGTGTGCACCTGTGTCAGTATGTGTGTGTTGTGTATGGGTGTGTGCACCTGTGTCAGTGTGTTTGTGTTGTGTATGGGTGTGTGCACCTGTGTCAGTGTGTTTGTGTTGTGTGTGGGTTGTGCACCTGTGTCAGTGTGTGTGTGCTGTGGGTGTGTGCACTTGTGTCAGTGTGTTTGTGTTGTGTATGTGTGTGTGCACCTGTGTCAGTGTGTTTGTGCTGTGTGTGGGTGTGTGCACCTGTGTCAGTGTTTGTGTTGTGTGTGGGTGTGTGCACCTGTGTCAGTGTGTTTGTGCTGTGTGTGGGTGTGTGCACCTGTGTCAGTGTGTTTGTGTTGTGTGTGGGTGTGTGCACCTGTGTCAGTGTGTGTGTGCTGTGGGTGTGTTCACCTGTGTCAGTGTGTTTGTGCTGTGTGTGGGTGTGTGCACCTGTGTCAGTGTGTTTGTGTTGTGTGTGGGTGTGTGCACCTGTGTAGTGTGTTTGTGCTGTGGTTGTGTGCACCTGTGTCAGTGTGTTTGTGCTGTGTGTGGGTGTGTGCACCTGTGTCAGTGTGTGTGTGCTGTGGGTGTGTCTGTGCCTGATAGCCTCATCTATCACACTCCACCTGCTCCTTTGAAGCATGATCTCTTCTTGGACCTTGGGCTTGTGTTTTCCCAGCTAAGCTGAAGCAACTGAAGAGCCAAGCAATCATCTTGTCTCTGTGACCTTGGGGCTAAGATTGACTTTTGAATGGTAAATTATGCTTTCCCAGTCATTGCCTCGGAGGTCCAGGTCCTTTTCCTATTTGGGGGTGTCCTGCCAAAGATGCAGCCATGCCAGGCCCTCAACCCAACACCGGGACAAAGACCTGTCTTTGTCACTTGGGAATCCCTTCTTCAGAAGATGTTCTGTTCAAGGGAATATCCCATAAACCTTCTTCTTGACCTAAAGCCTACCACAATGGACGCATTGCATTAGACTTCAGGTCCTGGCATAGACTTGTGAAATGGGCACCTGCAATTCGAAGCCAGATCCCAAATGCCCTTGGGCTGCCTTTTAGACACCATACATCCTGAATGCCTGACTTCTCTGGGCACGAAGGCCTAGCCTCAATATGTCCTTGACAATTGGACACAATGACCACCCTCTGTGACCTTGAAAATTTTTGTCTGCGTGGGTCCAAGTGGCCAGAACTCCTGTCTGCCAGTGGTTTCTGAGTACTGCATTCCTGCCCTTCCCTGGATACAGTGGCCCCTCCTCCCCTCCCCCCACCAACTCTGCCTATCCACCCCCTCCTACTGAGCCACACATTCCATTCAGTGGCCAATACTCCTCAAGTTTTTCCCCCATCCACGCCCTTGGGGCCAATACCTTCCTCTCCTCCCCTTCCTCCTCCTATCGCTCCTTCCTACCCTTCCGTGCCACAACCCACACCCTGTCCCCTTCTACACATTGGCCTAATCCCCCCTGAATCCTCCCCAGTCTCTTCTCATAAGCAGTCTCACCAGACTCCTGACTTCCTCTGCCCTCTCTGAGAGGTGGCTGGAGCCGATGGAATTGTTCTAGTCTACACTCCTTTCTCCCTTCAGGGTCTCTCACAGATAGAAAAGTGGTTGTGTTCCTTCTCTACTAATCCTTCTGTTTATATCAAAGAATTTTTGTTGTCTGTCCCAGGCCCACAATTTGACCTGGCATGACCTATGACCTCTATGTCATCCAGGCCTCCACTGTCACTCCCAAGAAGCAGCAGCAAGACAGAGTGCAGACCAGACCCACCTAGTGGACAGTATGGTCCCTGTAGGGGACGTGGCCATGCCAGCTACATTCTGGGACTACATACATATTAGGCCTATCAATCAGGTCAGAGTGGGCACAGAGGAGCGACCTTATGGTCCTCTGTCTCCTTCAAGGTATGGAAATGGTCTCAAACAAAGTTTTTAATTTTGATAAGCTCCAAGAAATTACACACCTAGCTGGTGAAAACCTGGCATTTTTGCTAAATTGATTACAAGAGACGATGGTTTAATATACTCGACTTGACGCAATCTCCCCAGCAGGAGCCACGGTCCTCGCCACCCATTTCATTTCTCAGTCAACTCCAGATATTAGAAATTTAAAAAGCTGAGGAAGGCCCCCAAACTCCCATACAGTAGTTGGTAAAAATGGCCTTTAAAGTTGTCAATACCTGAGAAGAGGCAGCCCCCACAGACAAGACTCAAGAGAAGACTATGTTCCAAGTACCCCAACAAGGGGTAAAAGGGATGTCGACCAGGAAATTCCATCCATCCAGAGCTCATCCCAAGTCAACTCCACCAGGAGTCTGTTTCAAATACAGCCAAGAGGGCCACTAGTCATGATCTTGCCCTGACCTTCAGCTGCCAACAAGGCTGTGCCCTGTCTGCTGACAGCCTGGACACTGGAAGTCAGAATGCCCACAAGCAGGTTTGGTCCTCTGTGCCATGCCATGGAGCTTCTCAGCCTGGCAGACTGACACGGCCCAGACTTGGTGACTCCCATTACCCTCTCCAAGCGCAGGCACTTACAGGCAGTGGGTAAGTCCTCTGACGTTTTAATGGCGCTGCTAACTCTGATTTAAAAATTACACTTGGGTCCTATAATATTCTCACCAATTTCTGTCATGGGGTAGACAAGACCCTTTCCTTCCGACTCGGGACCCTGTTTCTTCCCTGCATTCTTGCAGGACGATTCTTCTCATACTCTTTTATAGTCATACCCGCCCACTCTGCTCTCCCTGGGGAACAGAGTGCAATGGATTAATTAAAAATGCTACGGATCCCTGAGTAGCTGCTGTTGAATCTGTAGATGCTTTTGGTAAGATTGCCATTTTTACTATGTTAATTCTGCCTACCCAAGATCATGGGAGATCTTTCCACTTTCTGGTGTTTTCTTCAATTTCTCTCTTCAAAGATTTAAAGTTCTTCCATACAAGTCTTCCACTTGCTTGGTTAGAATTACTCTGAGATATTTTTTGCTATTTGTGGCTACTGTGAAGTGTGTTGATGCTCTGATTTCTTCCCTAGCCCTTTTATCATCTGTGTACAGGAGGGCTACTGATTTTTTTGAGTTAATTTTGTATCCTGTTACATTGCTGAAAGTGTTTATGAGTTGTAGAAGTTCCTTGGTAGAATTTTTGGGATCACTTATGTAAACTATCATATCATCAGCAAACAGTGAGACTTTGACTTCTTCTTTTCCATTTGTAACCCCTTGATCTCCTTTTGGTGTCTTATTGCTCTAGCTAGAACCTCAAGAACTATATCGAATAGATATGGAGAGGGTGAACAACCTTGTCTTGTTTCTGATATCAGTGGGATCACTGGCAGTTTCTCTCCATTTAGTTTGATGTTGGCTGTTGGCTTACTGTATATTGCCTTAATTATGTTTAGGTATGTTCCTTGTATCCCTGCTCTCTCCAAGACCTTTATCATGAAGGGGTGTTGTATTTTGTCAAATGCTTTTTCGACATCTAATGAGATGATTATGAGGTTTTTTATTTTTCAGCTTGTTTATATGCTGGATTACATTGACAGATTTTTGTATGTTGAACCATCCCTAAATCTGTGGGATGAAGCCGATTATGGTGGATGATGGTTCTGATGTGTTCTTGGATTCGATTTTCCAGTATTTTATTTAGTATTTTTGCATCAATGTTCATGAGTGAAATTGGTCTGTAATTCTCTTTCTTAGTAATGTCTTTCTGTGGTTTGGGTATCAGAGTAATTGTAGCCTCAGAAAAAGAGTTTGCCAATGTTCCTTTTGTTTCTATTGTATGGAATAATTTAAGGAGAATTGGTATTAGTTCTTCCTCGAAAATCTTGTAGAATTCTGAGCTGAAATCTGGTCCTGGATTTTTTTAGTTTGGGAGACTTTTGATAACTGTTTCTATTTCTTCAGCAGTTATAGGTCTGTTTAATTTGTTTGTCTGGTCTTAATTTAATTTAGTTGTCCATTTTCTTTAAGTTTTTCAATTTTGTGGAGTATAGGTTTTCAAAATATGACCTGATGATTCTCTGTATTTCCTCTATGTCTGTTCTTATATTCCCCTTTTCATTTCTAATTTTGTTCATTTGGATAGTCTCTCTCTACCTTTTGGTTAGTTTGGATAAAGGTTGTCTATTTTGTTGATTTTTCTCAAAGAACCAGCTCTTCCTCTCATTGATTTTTTGTGTTGCTTTCTTTGTTTCTATCTTGTTGATTTCAGCTCTCACTTTGATTATTTCCTGCCATCTAGTTCTCTTAGGTGAGTTTGCTTCTTTTTGTTCTAAAGTTTTCAAATGTTCTGTTAGTTCACTAGTGTGGGATTTTTCTAGCTTCTTTATGTAGGCATTAAGTGCTATGAAGTTGCCGCTTAACACTGCTTTCATTGTGTCCCATAAATCTGGGTATGTTGTGTGGTCATTTTCTTTGAATTTTAGGAAGTCTTTAATTTCTCCATTTCTTTCTTGACCCATTGATGATTCATGTGAGCATTGTTTAATTTCTATGTGTTTGTGGGTTTTCTGGAATTAGCATTGCTGTTGAAATCTAGTTTTATACCATGGTGATCTGATATGGTACATTGGGTTTTTCCAAATTTTTTGTATTTGTTGAAGTTTGTTTTGTTACCGAGTATGTGGTCAATTTTTGGGAAGGTTCCATGAGGTGTTAAGAAGAAGGTATATTCTTTTCTGTTTGGATGGAATATTCTATAGATGTCTATTAGGTCCATTTGAGTCATAAAATCTGTTAGTTCTCTTATTTCTCTGTTCATTTTTTGTCTGACTGACCTGTCCAGTGGTGAGAGGGAAGTGTTGAAGTCTCCCACTATTAGTGTGTGGGGTTTAATGTATGTTTTAAGCTGTAGAAGTGTTTCTTTGACATATGAGGGTGTCCTTGTATTTGGGGCAAAGATATTCAGTGTTGAAATTTCCTCTTGATGGACTTTTCCTGTGACTAATATGAAATGATCATCTTTGCCTCTTTTGACTGATTTAAGCTTGAAGTCTATTTTGTTAGATATTAGAATAGCTACACCTGCTTGTTTCTTAGGTCCATTTGATTGGTATATTTTTTTCCCAACCCTTTACTCTAAGACAATGTCTGTTTTTGATGTTGAGATGTGTTTCTTGTATGCAGAAGAAGGATGGATTCTGTTTTTGTATCCAATCTGTTAGTCTATGCCTTTTTATAGGTGAGTTGAGTCCATTTACATTAAGGGATATTAATGACCACTGGTTGCTATCTCCTGTTAATTTAGTTTTCATCGTTGGTGATGTTAATTTGTGTGTTTTTTTCTTCTTTGGGATTTGCTGTTATGAGATCATCAATTGTCTATGTTTTTGTTGGTGTAGCCATCTTCCTTGGTTTGGAGTTTCCTTCTAGTATTTTGTGTAGGGCTGAGTTTGTGACTAGGTATTGGTGAAATCTAGATTTTCCATGGAATATCTTGTTTTGTCCTTCTATGGTGATTGACAGTTTTGCTGGGTATAGTAGTCTGGGCTGGCATCCGTGGTCTCTTAATGTCTGTATAATGCTTGACCATGACCTTCTGGCTTTCATTGTCTCCACTGAGAAGTCAGGTGTAATTCTGATAGGTCTGCCTTTATATGTTACTTGGACTTTTTCCTTTGCAGCTCTTAATATTCATTCTTTCCTCTGTATATTTATTGTTTAGATTATTATGTAGCGAGAGGACTTTTTTTGGATCCAGTCTATTTGGTGTTCTATAAGCTTCTTGTATCTTCATAGGCATATCTTTCTTTAGGTAAGGAAAGTTTTCTTCTATGATTTTGTTAAATAAATTTTCTGTGCCTTTGAGTTGAACTTCTCCTTTTTCTATACTATTATTCTAAGATTTGTCCTTTTCATGATGTCCCATATTTCCTGGATATTTTGGGTTAATCTTTTGTTAGATTTAATGTTTTCTTTAACTGATGAGTCTATTTCCTTTATTGTATCTTCAGCGCTTGAGATTCTCTCTTCCATCTCCTGTATTCTGTCGTCCATGCTTATGTTTGTGGTTTTTGATCTTTTTCTCATGATTTCTGTTTCTATAATTCCTTCAGCTTGTATTTTCTTTATTGTTTCTATTTGTTTTCAATTCCTGAATATGTTTGATTTCTTTTTCTTGGTTTTCTTTAAGTGATTTGCTGATATCTTCCAATTTTTTTCTTTGTCTTTTCCTCAATTTTCTTTAAGGGAATTTCTCGTTTCATTTTTAAGGATTTCAAACATTCTCTTGAAGTTATTTTTAGGCCATTTTTTTCTGGTTCATCCATATTTGGTTGTTAAGGTCTTGTTGTTGTAGGGTCTTTAGGTTTTACTGGTGTTGTGTTGCTCTTTGTGGTGTAGTGTGTGATCTTACCTTTTCTACTCATCTTTTCCTCTAACAGGTGTGGTTGGGGTGTCTGATATTCTGTTAAATAATCTTCTAGGTGCCAGTGAATCCAAAGCTCAGATGGTGTTCCTCATGGTACAGTTAGTGTCACAGTTCTAGTTACCCCGTTGGTTATTCCTGTTCCTGGAGATAGCTCAGCGCTCCTGTGCTTTAGTTTGCTCCCTTGGAGTTTGCTGTCTCAGGCCTACTTTGGCCTAGGCTGCTGGCTTTACCCTGTTTCTGTAAATCCTGGTCTGGATTCCCTTCTGCAGAAGTCCCTGGCTCCGAGTTGAGCCTGTTCTGGTGGAGATCACTGACTCTGGATCTTGTCGCTAGCTCAGTCCTGATCTGCCAGTGTTCTGGGACTGGGGTGGCTTCCAGGACTGGATTTGCTCCTGGCTTCTGCTCCCAGTAGTGATTGTTAGCTCTCTGTCCTAGGTAGCTGGTTCTGTCCCACTCCAGTTCTGGTGGACTAAATTAACTTTTTTTTACGGATATTACAGATTTTTAACCAAAGAAAGTTCATATAAATAGTTTAAGATAATTAAATGAAACCAATAATCCCTTTACCTATTCTGCTTTTTTCTTTTCTCACTGTTTCAACTCTTTACCCAGACAGAGATTTTAAAAGCATATCTGAGTCTGGGAAAGTAAGAGCCATTACCTAATTTTAGAGCCAGTTTTTCAATAAACTAGAACAGCCAGGTGTGATGGTATATGCCTTTAATCCCAACACTTAGAGTCAGAAGTAGGTGAGTTCAAGGCCAGCCTGCTCTACAGAGCAAGTTCCAGAACAGCCAGGGCTGTTACAGAGAAACCCTATGGTGGAGCATACAGGAGGAGCTAGGACAGCATTAAACCTGTGATATTGTGCGTACCCGACTGACATCTCATACAGGAGGAGCTAGGACAGCATTAAACCTGTGATATTGTGCGTACCCGACTGACATCTCATACAGGAGGAGCTAGGACAGCATTAAACCTGTGATATTGTGCGTACCCGACTGACATCTCATACAGGAGGAGCTAGGACAGCATTAAACCTGTGATATTGTGCATACCCGACTGACATCTCATACAAGAAGAGCTAGGACGGCCGGCATTAAACCTGTGATATTGTGCATACCCGACTGACATCTCATACAAGAAGAGCTAGGACGGCCGGCATTAAACCTGTGATATTGTGTGTACCCGACTGACATCTCAATCACTATTACATCAGCTTCAGTGGCCAGAAAGGCCAGAGGTAAATTTTGAGCCCTAGCGGTAGGAGAAACAGTCTAGTAAGTTCACACATTCAAAACCAATCAGAGAGACAGATCCAGGCAAAGAGTGCTGTAGAAATCACACCACCACCAGGCAGTGGTGGCGCACGCCTTTAAACCCAGCACTCAGGAGGGAGAGGCAGGCGGATCTCTGTGAGTTTGAGGTCAGCCTGTTCTACAAGACCTAGTTCCAGGACGGCTAAGGCCCTGTCTCGGGGGGGGGGGGGGGGGGGAAGCAACAACAGCCACCCCCCAAAACATAGAAATCACACCATACAACAGATTTCACAAGATTTATTGTGTATGTGGGGGATGTGGAATGAAAGGCCATCTAGGAGTGGGGACAAGAGAGAGACAGACAGAGCAAGAGAGCAAGAGCTACGTCTGTGATGGAGAGCACCTTTTTAAGTGTTTGAAG
This sequence comes from Microtus pennsylvanicus, assembly GCF_037038515.1. Lineage (NCBI taxonomy): Eukaryota > Metazoa > Chordata > Mammalia > Rodentia > Cricetidae > Microtus > Microtus pennsylvanicus. The sequence continues at coordinate 103,060,586 of NC_134589.1, read as the reverse complement.
ATCACATTTGACAACATCCTGGTGCCGAGTTCTGAAGATGGCGAGGACCCGGCCGCTGGTGCCCAGCTGGGAAGGTGGCGCGGACCCGGCCGCTGGTGCCCAGCTGAGAAGGTAGGCTGGAACAGCACCCGGTTTCTAACAAGAGACTGGCAGTGGCTACCTTACCCCATCCCAGCACTCCCACATCCCAGTGAGGTAGAGGCAGGTGAATCTCTGTGAGTTCGAGACTAGCCTGCTCTACAAGAGCTAGTTCTAAGACAGGCTCCAAAGCTACAGAGAAACCCTGTCTCAAAAAAACCAACACCAAAAACAAAAGCAAACAAACAAAACTTCTCCTGCTTCCTCCAGTGTTATAAATTGGGGATCCAGCATGGCTTGCAAGCTGCTGCTGTTGAATCCAATTCTCCCCGGGCACAGGGCTGCTGCAGCAGGGCTTCTGTATGGGAGCCCCAGTCAGAAAACATAACAAGTACAGACATAGAGCCGAAACAACACTTAGCAATTGGAATCTTCTGCTTCAGAGGTCCACCAGTATGACCAAGAGAACTTTTCTTATAGCCTTTTTGTACAACCCTGATACTAGGAAGCCATCAGAGGCCAGGCCCTTCATATCCTCCTCAGCTCCTGAATCCACATTGGGCCTTTCCAAACCCTTGGATTGCCTCCCAGTGTGGTGGAATTTCTCTATGGTTAACCTAGGTGTTAGAAACTCAGGGCTCCAAGGCAGATCAGGAGAGAGAAACTGGTGGCTTTGGCTGAACTCCCTAACTAACCAGAATTAACCAGAGAGTTATGGGATGTCTCTCCTTGCTCTGAACAGCGGTGCACAGATCTCATTAGATCCTCCCCACTCCCAGATCTGGGTACCTCAAAACCAAAATCCAGAAACTAGGCATAAGAAGTGTCCTAGGAAGCTAAAAAGGTTTCCATGACTCACCAACAATGCTTGCCATCTCCTTTTTAGAACTATCTCCTCCTTCACCGTGGGAGGTCCCTGGAGACAGAGTCAAGAGCCTAACTGCAGAATATAGGTGGAAAGGTCTTTCTTATCTCACTGGGGCCTCCAGATGCTAATCCTGAGATTAGTAAAAGACAAATCAATTCCATAAATTTGAGCAAAATTAGAAGCAAGCCTTAATTAAGTACTGACCAGCATGGATTCTGGTCAGGGCAACAGCTGCATTCGCAGTGAGTGATGATGAGTCCAGAGTGTAAGGGGCTTTTTAAGGACAAAACTATATAGCCACCATATTTTCCATGTGGCTTTGTTATTTTCTGAGAACTGCAATTCCCAGCATTCCAGGAAGTTACCTGGTCCTAGGGCAGACAGGGCTTACAGAATAACTTTGGCTCTTAGACCTGTGCTAGATAGCAAGGCTTTCTGTCGTGTCAAACAAAAATGACCCGATCCAAAACTACTGCAGCAGATGTGGTTGCCTTTCCCACCACCCAAAGGTCTTCACTTCCAGGGTTCTTGCCTCTCATTTCACTTTATTCCTGTGCAAAATTGTTCCTAATGGAAAAGAATCGGCCACATCAAGGTGACCGCCATACTTGGGGGTGGGTATCGTTGCCTTCATCGCTCAACTGGCCCTAGCTCTGCAATTGTCTTCTGTAGATTCCTTAGTTTTTCCTCCTTGTCATTTAATTCAGCACTCAATTCTGAAAGAAAAACAGCCCTTCTCTTTACTCACATGTGCAGTGCCATGAGGGTGGCGCTGGTTTCCGCCCATCACCCCCTCTTGAGAATGTTCTCTAAGTCACGTACTATCCCATATATGGCTAAGGCTGATAAGGTGGTCTAAGTCACATACCATCCTATATATGGCCTAAACTGAGACTGTGGCTTGCTTTCGTGTACCTAGACCTATCCGCATTTCCCACGTAGCTGGCTGACCAGGGGCTACTTTAGCTGTGGGTTGGCTTTCCCCGGTATTCGAAGAATGTTCAAGGTTCCTGAATAAACTGCTGAAAGAAGAGTCCGGTATTGCGTCTTCCTTGCTGGTCGAGGCGGTCGTGACACTCACATACTCAGCGCAGAGAACTCTCCTGTGAGTAAATGTTTATAGAACTTGACAGACATCAAGGTTTTCTCCGGTGGACACAGCCTATACTGAAGGGAATATCAGATCCCACAGGTTGAGCCGCAAGGTCCCACACGTCTGCTCTGGCTGTAGACACTAGCAGCATACAAAAATTGTCAAGGCCTGGAGAGATGGCTCAGTGGTTAAGAGCATTGCCTGCTCTTCCAAAGGTCCTGAGTTCAATTCCCAGCAACCACATGGTGGCTCACAACCATCTGTAATGAGGTCTAGCACCCTCTTCTGGCCTGCAGGCATACAGACAGAACATTGTATACATAATGAATAATAAATAAGTAAATACTTTTAAAAAAATTGTCAAATAGACTTCTGGGAACGTCATCAAAATCAAAATGAAGTTGCCGCTGTTAATCCTAACGTAATAGAAAATGGTAATGGTGAACCCAGGAAGACAGAAAGAAAGGCATGTGTGGTGGCCGCAGGGATGGGCCAGAGATCCAGCTCCGAAGAGTTGCTGAGACATGATTTGCAGACCTTCACCCCAGTGAGCCTAGATAATTGGCTTCACAGCTTTTCAGGAGAATTTCACAGAATTCAGGAGGCGTCGGTATAAACCAGAGTCGAAGCTTATTCGGAAGATGTAACAAAGCAGGGGTCTTAGAAAAAGGAGAGTATACACTCTAGTGTGATTTCTAAAGAGAGAGCTCGATCAAGTATCTTTGCAGTAGCCATATACACAATTTTAGTGCTTCAAAAGGCACATCTGTAAAGGTTTCTTTCTTTTTTCAATGTATGATTGTCTGTGTGTATGTATGTGCCCATGTGTGAAGTGCCCATGTGTGCAGTGCCCATGTGTGCAGTGCCTATGTGTGCGGTGCCCATGTTTGCAGTGCCCATGTCTGCAGTGCCCATGTCTGCAGTGCCTGTGTGTGCAGTGCCCATGTGTGCAGTGCCCATGTGTGCAGTGCCCATGTCTGCAGTGCCCATGTCTGCGGTGCCCGTGTGTGCGGTGCCCATGTCTGCAGTGCCCATGTGTGCAGTGCCCATGTGTGCAGTGCCCGTGTGTGCAGTGCCTGTGTCTGCAGTGCCCGTGTGTGCAGTGCCCATGTGTGCAGTGCCCATGTGTGCAGTGCCTATGTGTGCGGTGCTCATGTCTGCAGTGCCCGTGTCTGCAGTGCCTATGTGTGCAGTGCCTATGTGTGCGGTGCCCATGTCTGCAGTGCCCGTGTCTGCAGTGCCCATGTGTGCAGTGCCCATGTGTGCAGTGCCCATGTGTGTGTGCGGTGCCCATGTGTGCAGTGCCCATGTCTGCAGTGCCCATGTGTGCAGTGCCCATGTGTGTGTGCGGTGCCCATGTCTGCAGTGCCCATGTGTGCAGTGCCCATGTGTGTGTGCGGTGCCCATGTGTGCAGTGCCCATGTGTGCAGTGCCCATGTCTGCAGTGCCCATGTGTGCAGTGCCCATGTGTGTGTGCGGTGTCCATGTCTGCAGTGCCCATGTGTGCAGTGCCCATGTCTGCAGTGCCTATGTGTGCGGTGCCCATGTCTGCAGTGCCCATGTGTGCAGTGCCCATGTCTGCAGTGCCCGTGTCTGCAGTGCCCGTGTGTGCAGTGCACGTGTCTGCAGTGCCCATGTGTGCAGTGCCCGTGTCTGCGGTGCCCGTGTGTGCGGTGCCCGTGTGTGCAGTGCCCATGTCTGCAGTGCCCGTGTGTGCAGTGCCCGTGTCTGCAGTGCCCGTGTCTGCAGTGCCCGTGTCTGCAGTGCCCATGTGTGCAGTGCCCGTGTGTGCAGTGCCCGTGTGTGCAGTGCCCATGTGTGCAGTGCCCGTGTCTGCAGTGCCCGTGTGTGCAGTGCCCGTGTGTGCAGTGCCCGTGTGTGCAGTGCCCATGTGTGCAGTGCCCGTGTCTGCAGTGCCCGTGTCTGCAGTGCCCATGTCTGCAGTGCCCGTGTGTGCGGTGCCCATGTCTGCAGTGCCCATGTGTGCAGTGCCCATGTCTGCAGTGCCCGTGTGTGCAGTGCCCATGTCTGCAGTGCCCGTGTGTGCGGTACCTGTGTGTGCGGTGCCCATGTCTGCAGTGCCCGTGTGTGCAGTGCCCATGTGTGCAGTGCCCATGTGTGCAGTGCCCGTGTGTGTGGTGCCCATGTCTGCAGTGCCCATGTGTGCAGTGCCCGTGTGTGTGGTGCCCATGTCTGCAGTGCCCATGTGTGCAGTGCCTATGTGTGCGGTGCTCATGTCTGCAGTGCCCATGTCTGCAGTGCCCGTGTGTGTGCAGTGCCCATGTGTGCAGTGCCCATATCTGCAGTGCCCATGTGTGCGGTGCCCGTGTGTGTGGTGCTCATGTGTGTGGTGCCCATGTGTGTGGTGCCCATGTCTGCGGTGCCCATGTGTGCAGTGCCCGTGTGTGCAGTGCCCATGTCTGCAGTGCCCATGTCTGCAGTGCCCATGTGTGCGGTGCCCGTGTGTGCCATTCCCGTGTGTGCGGTGCCTGTGTGTGCAATGCCCATGGAAAGCAGAAGAAGGCATCAGATCCCCAGAGTTGGAATTAAAGATGGCTGTGAGCCTCCTATTCTGGGTATTGGGAACTGAGCTCCCATCCTGGTCCTCTGCAAGTACAAGAATAGCTCTTACCACTGAGCCATCTCTCCAGCCCCTCAAACGGTTTTAAGGGTCCTCTTTTTCCCCTAGTTAGTGAAGTCACAGAGAGGTCCCTCAGATAGGGTTTCCAACTGGTAAGGTAAAACTGTATGTCACAAGTTGGTGGTGTGTGAAGACTGATCTCTGGATCTTAAGCATGACTTATTTCTGTTTTAAATTTATTGTTTGCAATATGACTATATGATAGGAATATTGTCTCTGTGTTGGCAACCATAACAACAAATGTTGCTAATTGTGCTGCACTTGGTAGCTCTGAGATGGTGAGAGGCTTCCATCAGGCTCCTGAATGCCCTCAGTAGTAACAAAAGACTCCAAAAGGCCACAGAATTTCAAAGAAACCATCACACTTTATACAGAAATTAATTCTGCTACGTATGGTGGCTTCTGTCCATGACTTCAGTTCATAAGAGGCTGAGGGAGGAGGATTGCCCTAGTGTACAAGGCCAGCCTGGGCTGTATAATGTGAGACTCTGTTTCAGTAAGAAAATTAAGGGCTCAGCAGTTAACAGTACTTGCTGCTCTTGCAGAGGACCCGAGTCTGTGACTTATCATTGAAGTCAAGCATCTGGAACTCCAGTTCCAGGGCCTCATGGGCATCACACACATGACGCACACTCCCACACATATACACACAACATAAATCCTCAAAAGAAACAAATAGAAAGCAAATAGCAAATCTAAAAGAGCATGTGCTCAGCAAATGTCTATTCAAATTTACACCGACACCATCTTAATTGTAGCCAGGGCTAGAGAGGACACAGAGATTAAGAGCACTTGCTGCTCTTGCAGAGGGTCAGAGTTCAGTTCCCCAGCACCCACATCAGGCAGATACCACACACACGTGCACATACACCCATAGACACACAATCAAAAATAAATTTTTAAAAAGAATCTTGTGGCCAAGGACTATTGTTTGCAGCTAACCTTGGAGCTGAGGTTCCACTCAGTGACAGAGCATTTGCCTAGCATGTGCTTGGATTTGATTCCCAGCAACAAAACAAGAAACTTCCCTTCCACATCCTCTTTGGATGTGCCCATAGATTCTTTTCTTAACTTGCATTCATTTATTTTGAGGGGGGGCCATGCAAACGTCCACAGCAGAGGTCATAGAACAACTTACAGGAATCAATTCTTCCCTTCCACCGTGTGCGTTCTGGGGATCAGACTCAGATCAGAGGCATACATGTAAGCATGCTTACTGTTGAGCCATCTCTCTGGCCCATGCTCAGAGTTTAAAATGATGCGTGAATCCCCATTGCCATGATATTCTCCTGAAATACCACTATTCTCTGAAGGTATGTGTGTGTCTGTCTGTGTCTGTGTTCGCATGTAAGTACAAACGTGTAGAGGTCAGAGGACACCCTCAGCTTCAGGTCCTGACCTTCCACCTCTGCTGTTTGCTGATGCATATGCCAGGTTAGCTGCCCTGAAAGCTTTCAGGAAATTTTCTGCCTCTATTTCCCATCCTGACTAGAAGAACCAGAATTCTAGATACTCCTGACCATGTCCAGTGGGCACTGGGCATTAAAACTCAGGTCCTCACACTTCATGGCACGTACTTTAACCTCTCACTCCCATGCTTGCTTCATTCACACGAGTTGTTTGGGTTTGCATTCAGGTCCTCATGCTTGCACCGTCATTGCCCCAGCCCACCTAAAATTTTGATTTGTTTTGGCTTTTAGTTTTTTTCAAGGCACGGTTTCTTTGTAGCTTTGGAGCCTGTCCTGGAACTAGCTCTTGTAGACCAGGCTGGCCTCAAACTCACAGAAGTCTGCCTGTCTCTGCCTCTTGAGTGCTGGGATTAAAGACGCGTGCCACCACCATCAATCCCACCTAGGAATTTAAGTGAAATTTAATTAATTAAGTGAATTTAATTTTAGATGAACTTAATGTTTAAGATGCTAATATCTGTTAGCAATAATTCTTAAGATGAGCTTCTCTTCCAATCAGACCAAATTAGACCAAATAAAAGATGGCCACGTTTAATGCAGCGCCCCCGGGTCCCGGGTAAGACATGATGAGAGAGAGAGAGCAGGGGAGACCACGAAACCCGAGACCACGTGTTCCTCTTTTGGGCGGCAGCCTAAATAACCTGTGGGAGTGATCCTGACCCTCTCCCTGGGGAGGGGTCAATACTTGGCAGGCTTTCCCGGAGGTGGAGTCGGGACCAAGGCAACTCCTGGGAGGGGGCTTTCAAAGATGGATGCTGGGTATTACAATATCCTTTGTTGTTTGAAAGGGGTTTTTTTTGGTTTTTTTAATATTTATTTATTATGTATACAATATTCTGTCTGTGTATATGCCTGAAGGCCAGAAGAGGGCACCAGACCCCATTACAGATGGTTGTGAGCCACCATGTGGTTGCTGGGAATTGAACTCAGGACCTTTGGAAGAGCAGGCAATGCTCTTAACCTCTGAGCCATCTCTCCAGCCCCTGTTTGAAAGTTTTATGTATTTGTTTGTGCATGTGTATGTATGTGTGAGGGCATGTGTGTGACACAGCATGTGTGTGAAGGTCAGAGGACGATTTCCAGGAGTTGGTTCTCTCTTTACACCACATGGGTCTCTAGAATCAAACTCAAGCCATCAGGTTTAGCACCAAGCACCTACCTGCTAAGCAAATCTTACTTTGAATCTTACTTAGAATCTTACTTTGGCTTTGAGCTTCCACACAGAAGAGGAAGTAAGACAACAGATCCTAACAGGGAAAGGGAACAAAAGAGATGGGACAAGGAAGTGGGCTGTGTGGGGAAACAGAATAGAGATGATAAGCTGTTGAGCAGGGCTGTCCACATCTATCCATCATGGCAGGGCTTGGGCGGTCTTCCTTCAGCAAGGTTCACAACCTCCCAAAGGGACCAAGTGGTCAAACACATGAGATTGTGAGTGGCAATTTACATCCAAACCACAACATTTTGCCTTTGTTCCTCCAGGTGTGACCACCACAAATGTCTTCAAACAGTGCCAAACGGTCCCTGAGGCAGCACTGGAAAATGACACAGTTAATTTGAATTTCACATAAAACAGTATTGTTTGTTTGGTTTTTATTCTTTGTCTACAAAAGAATAAAAGTCTCAGGGTCTAGGGAAGATTTGTACCACCTAATGACACTCTAGTCCATATATATATATATATATATATATATATATATATATATATATATAGAGAGAGAGAGAGAGAGAGAGAGAGAGAGAGAGAGAGAGTCTTTCTGCTCTCTGTAGCCCTGGCTGTTCTGGCTGGCCTCAGACTCACAAAGATCTGCCTGCTTCTGGCACCCAGTACTGCAGTTAAGGATGTGTGCCACTGTGCCCAGCCCAGGTTTTGCTTTGCTTTTTGGGAGAGTACCATAGAGCACAGACTACTAGCCTAGAATCGCTACCTTTCTGAGGATGATGAGCCTCTGCCTTCACCTCCAGTCCAGGGATTCTAGGTGTCACCACACCAGTCAAGTTTCTCTTTCTTTCTCTCTTTGGTTTTCTTTCTTGAGACAGGGTCTCTCTGAGTAGTCCTGGCTGTCCTGGAATTCACTATGTAGACTAGGTTGGCTAGGTATAATTGTTGCAGACTATTGAAAAATAGCTAATGTCTATTATAGCTCTTTAAAAATTTCTAGAAGGTTCTGTTATCATTCTCCTGACCTTTCCTGTCACCTGAGTACCCTGTCCCTTTAAGAGACAAGCTCGGCCCTGTAGGAGGAGAGGTCTCTGTTTGTCCTGCTGCCCAGTTCCCAGCTGCCCAGCTAGCTTAGCCTTGAAATAACCACACAGAAAATCATTAAATCACTGCTTGGTCCATTAGGTCTAGCTTCTTATTGGTTAACTCTCACATCTTAATTTAACCCATTCCTATTAATCTGTATATCTCCACATGACAGCAAATTTTCAGCACGTCTATCTCCAGCAGCAAATCCATGGCATCTCCCTGACTCCGCCTTTCTTTCTCCCAGCATTCAGTTCAGTCTTCTCCGCCTACCTAAGTTCTGCCCTATCAACAGGCCACGGCAGTTTCTTTATTCATTAATGGTAATCACAGCACACAGAGGGGACTCCCATATCACCGCTCACTTCCAACCTCCCCTCTTCTGCCAAGGCAAGCAGATTCCCACCCCCACCTCCTCTCCAGCCTGCTCTCTCTCTTCTTCTTCCTGTCCCTCTTCTAAAGAGGTAACTACCGTCCCTCTCTCTTCTTCCCCCTTCCTCCTATTCCCACATTCCCCCTTCCCTTTCTCCTCCACAACCTACTAAATAAACTCTATACCCAAACTCTTTCTCTTTGCATAGCGTATCTGTCTGTCACTCACCCACCATGGTCTCCCACCTGCCAAGAGGACACACTGAGGCCTTGGGTGACCTACCGCTACCCCTTGTGGGTCCCCCATCATGTGTTTATAAATAATAGCAGGTTCAATAAATTGCAGTCATTAGTTGTGTGTGAAAACCTACACATCACCACAGACTCTGCTGTCTATGCTCAGAAATTCATTATTGGTCAGAAGTCTGAGATATTCTCTTTGGTGTTGTTTATCATTACAGATAAGAAACAGTCTACAGAAATTTAACAGATGATTATTTCTGAATGCTGGGTTTATATCTTTTTTGCTCAGTCTATTAAATTAGTACTTCACATTGCTTTTTTAAGTCTTTAAATATTACTTAACCTGACATTCAACCCTGGCTTAAAGAGATTTTGTTTGTTTAAAGATAAGGTATCATGTAGCCCAGGCTGGTCTCAAACTTGCTGTGTGTCCAAGAATGACCTTGACCTGACTCTTCTGCCTTGACTTGCTAAGTCCTGGAGTTACAGGCACATGCCACCACACGTAGTCTCATTTTTATAAATATTAAGTTTTGGTTTACACTCGTGCTACATTATACATGTGAAGGTCAGAGACCACCTTGCAGAAGTTGGTTTTCTCCTTCTACCTAGTGGGTACTGGGGTCATCAGGCTGCATGGTCTTTACTCTGAATCATCTTATCAGTCCTAGTTTTCTTTAATAGAAAAGAAGGGGTAGGAAGTAAAACAAATACCTTAAATCTACAAGAACTTTTACTGGTAGACCAAGAACATTTTGTTATATTTTAAGATTTATTTTTATTGTGGCTTAGAGGTTATGAGCATTTGCTGCTTTTGCAAAGGAACCACGTTCAGTTACCTGATATTTTGAAAACAAGCTTGAACTGTAGTAACCCTTTAAATTTACTTAAAACATTTTAAATCTCTTACTGGGTTTTTAACACCAAACAATAAAAATATCCTTTCTATTTAAGAAGAAAACTCAAAAGCCAGTGTCCAAGATGGTGTGCGCCATGTAGCAATCTACAGTCTAATATTCTAACATGGAATTAAAACATGTGCCTCAAGAAAACCCATTTTCCCATTCATGCCAGTAAGGAAATTGTGCCTTCAGTAAATTATCATTCAAAAATATTTTTTATTGTACCTGAGCAAATGAAAGGCATTTATTAGTCTTCATAAGTTAGTTTTGATTGAATGGGCACGCTGTTTGATGAATCATCACCTCTCCTAATCATAAGATCTCTCCTGTTCAAATCTAATTTTTATTCATCTTTATGGTATCCATTGCTTTTCTTCTTCTGTGGAAACAAAAGTAAAACTTCTTCCCCAATGTAACACATATCCTGGTTTCCATTCTGAGGTTAACACAACTTTAAAATATAAAGGCTGATTTAATTCAGCATTTTTTTCTATTATCCAATGTCTCTCCACAGTTGTTATTCCTTTTTCATTAGCATTTTTTAATATATTTATTTATCAATTTATTTATTATGTAGACAATATTCGGTCTGTGTATATGCCTGAAGGCCAGAAGAGGGCGCCAGACCTCTTTACAGATGGTTGTGAGCCACCATGTAATTGCTGGGAATTGAACTCAGGATCTTCGGAAGAGCAGGCAATGCTCTTAACCACTGAGCCATCTCTCCAGCCCTTCATTAGCATTTTGAAAATTTAAAGTTAACAGAGCATAGTGCAGTCTATCTCTGGGGTCTTTATTAACCCTTTCTGTCTATTAAGCTTACCTTTTAAAGTACAATCAGATCTTTTTATAGCTGCTTGTCCTGTAGGATTGTGTGGCATATCTGTAATATGCTTTATGTTGTAATATGCAAAAAAACTGTTTCATTTTACTAGAGACATTGTCAGTCCTAATTTGTACAAGTATTCCTATAATGACCATAACTACAATAAATGTGCAATTGCAGAATCAGCCTTTCAGAACTTGAAGCAGTTGCCCATTGAAACCCTGAACATGTATCCATGCTATTATGCACATACTTTAATTTCCCAAACTCTGAAAAAATGAAGCACAGTCATTTGCCAAATTTTACTTCTTTGGGTACCCTTTGGGTTTCCACCTGAAGGTAGTAGAATCTGGTTATGTAAAGAACAAGTAGAACATTTGGTTGCCAAGAGGAAGATAATCTTTCTCAAGACTTTGCTATTAACGTGGTGTTTCCTGCAAAATTCTGAGGCTTGTATCACATTTCCTATCAATAGCCGAACAGTTTCATCATTACCTTGTGCTGGAGGGCTTGGCAGACCATATGGGATCTGACATGTGTGACTTACAATGGATGATTTCTATTTCTGATTACTTGTTATAACCAAAAAAATAACAAACTCTGAATCATGTGGAATGAGATCGGAGTGCTCTCGAGTGGCAGGCAGCTGTGGTGAGTACTCACAGAAGCCCAGGCTGGCTGGTGGGACTTCACCTGTACAGCTGTACCACATGCTGGAGGGCCCAGCAGCCACACCTAAATCTACTGCTGAGTCGGCTGCTGAGTGCAGCTCCACCATCACTGCCCTGCTGCCCAGGCCAAGGCCTGGCAAGACACATAAGTCCCACCACAGCTGCCTCTTGTAGCTGCTGCCAACTGTCGTTTTTAACTAAATCTCTATTGTTTTATTTACCAATGAAGACTCAGAGTCAGAGGCTGGGGTGAAAACCTGGTAACTTCGAGAGGCTGAGGTCCAACTAGCAGCCCTTCCTCCTTCACTGGCATCTCAGAAAGAGAGAGTCCTTCCACCACACCAAAGTCTCTCCCTACTACTTCCTGTGTGTCTCTCTATTTGTGTTCTGAACTCTCTCTAACTCCCTAGGATTGGTTTCTGTCAACTAGTTGCTGCTTCAACTCCTGACCCATAGCTGCTTTTATTTAATTAGCACAGTCTTGGATTCCACAGTGTGATCTAATATCATGCAGAAGGCTGCACAAGCCTTGAGACCTTGAAAATGTTTATTTTAGTTCTTAAATTATGCGTGTCTCTATGTGGTGTTTGAAACTGAGTGCAGGTGCCCATGGAGTCCAGAAGTGTCTTCCAGATCTGCTGGAGCTGTAGTTGCAGATGGTTGTGAGCGGTAGGTGGTGGTGGTGCATGCCTTTAATCCTAGCACTAGGGAAGCGGAGATAGGGGGGGTCTTGAGGCCAGCCTAATCTACAGTGTGGGTTCCAGGACAACTAGAGTTGTTTTATGGAAAAACCCTATTTGAAAAACAAACAAAACAAAACAAAACAAAAAAACAAACAAAACCAAAAGCAGATAGTTGTGAGCTGCATGGTGTGGATGCTGGGAACTAAGTTCAGGTCCTCTGGAAGAGCAGCCAGTGTTCCTAACCTGAGCCGGCTTCCAACCCAAACAAACAGTAGTATATAAGTTTGTATTATGTATGTACATATTTATTTATCTTATGTGTTCATCTATCTGCCTGTATGTCTGTGAAACACATGCATACCTGGTATCCTTAGAGTCCAGGAGAAGGTGTCAGGTCCTCTAAAAGGAGAACTTTTAGTAGTTGGTTCTCTCCTTCCATCTTGAATTGGGCTCGTGATTGCCAAGTTTACACAGCAATTATCTTTACCTTCTGAGTCACATTGCTGGCCTCTAAGGAATTCTGTGTAGGCTGGTGGGTATCGCTCACATCTACTCTGTATACATTACAGACATGTGAACAAGGATTGTTCAATGATCCACGGAAGACCAGGATACTGAGATTTCACTCAACCCTTAGAGACCAGCACGCTGGTAGAGTTAGAAATGTGTGCAAATATGGCCAAATATTGGAAGCCATCCCCAGGAAACAACAGAAGTCCTTGGACCTACAGCCAGGAGCTTCTGAAGGAGAGGGTTGGTAGACAAAAAGAGACCAGTCCTGGCTTAAAATGAACCAGAGGGAAGAAGTGATGGAGACAGAAACTCCACCATCCTCAGTAACCCAGTCAACATACTTCAGTGGCCATCAGGTGCTCACCTCTCCTGAACACCTCAGGTCCAAATGTGAAAAGTACAGTCTTCCTCTAGAAGCTCTTGATCCTGTAGGCCAGGCAGACATGCAAACGGAGAATGATCATGCATTGTGGGAAATTCACAACAGGTCAAAATAGTCTGCCAGGCTGGGAGAGAGGGGCAAGTAAACAAAGATTCAGTGAAGAAAAGAGACAGGCAAAGGAGACGGGAACTAGACAAAACTAGCTTTTACTGGATCTACACCACAAAGGTATGTGTGTGTGTGTGTGTGTGTGTGTGTGTGTGTGTGTGTGTGTGTGTGTGTGTGTAATGTCTGAATATACCACGGCCAATAGAGGGTCAACTTGCAAGAGGCAAGAAGGAAATCCAGTTCAAAACAACTTGGTAACTGGTGTAGGTTCAAATTTTAGAAGTCTAACATCAGGCAATTTATTTTAGACATTTTTTTAAAAATGATTTTTTATTTCCTGTGCATTGATGTTTTGCCCGCATGCATGTCTGTGTGAGGGTGTTAGGAATCGAACCCAGTTATCTCAAAGAGCAGCCAGTGCTTGTAACTACTGAGCCATATCTCCAGCCCCTGTTTTAGGCATTTTAATCACAGTATAATTTGGAAAAGTTTTCTGGTGTAACATAATCCTGTGCGCACAATAAAATTTAAGGCATAATTACATTTAAACTCTTTCCAGAGTACATGCCACCTCTTCCATGAAGATGGGTTCTATAGCAGACTACATGTGTCATCTAAAGTGTTGGCAGAGGACCTGGTGTGGTCTCGGTCATAAGGATAGCACAGAGATCACATAGGCTATTATCCTCCTCTGGTCCTATTTGTAAGAGTTGGGGAAGCGAGAATCAGCTGAGCTCAGTCATACAGATACTGCAAAGGTCACCAAGCTGTTAACCATATCCATTCCCAGCCTCTGGGCAGAAAAGAAAGGTTATACAGCTCTTCCTATGAGAGACAACCCTGCCTGTTAACATTCCTGGTTCCCCTGGTGCTTATGTGTGAGCACAAGGATCATATGCCCTTTACAAGTTAGAACTCTTCGATGCACACATCTCTTCGTGTTTATCTTTACATCTTTAAATCTCACATTTTCCTTTTTATTTAAAGACTGCTGACCTATATTAAAAGAAAATTTTCCTATAGTTTCAGTAACATTTATGACAATTTAGTACTTTCAGATTCTAAGATATGCTGAGTAAACTCTGATACTTGAGAAACATAAGTAGAGGAATCTCTGCTACATAGTTTTAAGAGCAACCTGGGCTACCTTAGAACCTGTCTGAAAAAAAATCAGGAACAGAAACCTTTCAGCACTCTCACAAGATGAACAATTGTAGAATATTAGTTAAGATGTGTTACATTTGTTTATGCTGTGAAACATTCGTTAAGATGTGTTGCATTTGTTTAACTCTGTGAAGTGGTGTTACTTTGCCTGTCTAAAACACCTGATTGGACTAAGAAAGAACTGAATGGCCAATTGCCAATTGCAAGGCAGGAGAAAGGACTGGCAGGCAGAGAGAATAAGGAGGAGAAATCTGGGAGGAAAAGATCAAGGAGCAAAAGGAGAAGAGAGGAAGACTCCAGGGACCAGCCACCAAGCTACACAGCAATCCACAGATTGGCTTTTGTTTTGTTTTTACTTTGTCTTTCAGGCAGTGCTCAGATAGCCCAAGCTGGTCCTGAGCGTATGG